>NC_141157.1:11232434-11573846 GCF_053477565.2 Lygodium microphyllum
CTTGAGCGCTTGCACGCTTCGAATTGAGCATTGAAGTAGGGTTTTCCCCAAACCGGTGCTTGAGGTAGATAGGTAGGAAGTGAGGGAGTTTGAAGAGGTATTTGATCTCCTTAGCAAGTAGTTTTTTGGTTTTTTGGATTTTGAAAAGCATGTTGTAGCAGTATAGGTATTTTTTTTGTGATTTGGATGCATTAGGATAGGAAAAAACAAAGAAAAAAGAGAAAAACAAGCATTAGGGTTTCTTCTGTCATAATAGGGGAAAACATGGCACAAATCGTGGTAAACGAGAAAAAAGAGTGGTTGAAATGATTGATGTCAGCAAGTGAATGATTGGGGATAGCAAGACCTTGCCCAAGAAGGGGTTTAAGGGCCAATAGACCATAGAAGAGCTCATTTTTCACCCTAGCATTGAGAGAGAGGGAGGGAGGGAGAGTAAGGTTCCATTGGTGATTCGAATCGATCTTGCCATCCGGGAGTTCTTCTCATGTGCCAGGTATATCAAACCCTTCCTCCTACATCCTTGTTGTGATCTGAAAGTTTGTGTGCCTTGTGATTGCTGGGATTGCTAGATTTAACGAAATCTCCCTTGATGCTGCCATTGTCGCATGCAACTCAGCCCATCCGAGTGGCTTGGTTCTAGGTCAAGTCCTAGATTTGGCCCTTGGCCCTCTTGCATTTGGCCAATTCGGCCCGTCCAAACAGACAACTCGGCCAACACCTTTAAACTCGACCCTCAGCCCTTGTCCGAACATACCATTTCAACTTTTTGGATTCGGCCCTCGGCCAACTTGATTTGGCCCAAACCACTTGGCCATTTTCACTCAGCTCTTTTTGACTCAACCCATCCGAACGATCAACTCGACCCACTAACCTGACTCGGCCCTTGGCCACATCCATTCAACCATCCGAGCCACAAATTCGATCACTGTTCCCATTTGGCCCTTGGCCCCGTCCGAGTCCACCACTCGGCCCCTGCAATTCGAATGAGTTGGGCCAAGTCAGATTTTTGCAATTTTTTTGGAAAATTGCACCAGACCTAGCTAGATCTCAACCGCACAAACCTTCGTGAGCCATCCTGACGCCCCAGAACTCGATTCTAGCGCAAGGAATAGGCGAATTTGTGAGACATAGCTGCTTAGTAGCTTGAGTAGGCTATTGAGAGAATCAGCGTCTTAACGGTAGCCAGAGGAGTCATGGACCTTGAAACGAACCTAAAATGAGTAAGACGACGTAGCAAGAAACCCTAGAACCTCAATGGACCAATCTAGCTAACAAGGGCAAAAATGCCACACCACAAAAACATGTATAGGTTGCATTCGGATTGCATCTAGTAAAAGCGGAATGCAATAACGTCAAGCTACAATTGGGAGGGTGACTAAACATGACTGTCTTGACGATAGATGTGTAACGAAGCATTCAAGCAAGAAAAGAAATCTAATTAAAATTGGAATTGACATGAAATAACAAGAGAACTATTGCACCAAGACATCTTGCCATGTATTAATGATGAGAGCTCCCAAAAATACATGAGAGCCATGGCTGATGCTTCATCTAGCAAGAAGAAACCTAACAACAAGAAAGTGAACAACCAAACTTAGTGAATGAGCCAAAAGATGTCTTCTCTTGGCCTCTTTCCTTCTTTATCCTAATCCCTCATCTCCAAAGTTAAGGGCACATTTACATAGGCAAGGGCTGAATTTACAAGGGTTGGAAATTACAAGGTATGGAATTAGCATGATTCCAAAGTACAAAAATATCAAGGTATTTTTCCTTCATGACAAACCATCCCATCCTACAATGGTTTTGTCCTCAAAACCAAGGATAAATGGACCAAATCCATGCTAACGATGATAGTAATCATGCCCATGTAGCTCTGATATGATAGGAAATCACTTTCCATGTAAGAGAGACCTTTATGTATACCAAACTGTGAGTAAACTGGCTGCTGTCCAAACAAGGCTGATTTACAAAAATTGTCATAACTTTTGATAGAGTGGTCCAAATGACACATATGAGGCATAGAAATGAAGTGTACAATCCCTAGTATCACCCCATAACATCAAAATCAATTTTTAATAAAGGCAGGATAGTTTTATTGCCAATAGTAATATCTCACAGCAAGTTGTCCCTGCACAGTCTGTCATGTATCATCCTGCAATAACCAAGGAAAAACATTCACATAAGTAGATGGTTGCCAAGAATATTCCTCTATAGATAGGCTCTTCCACTTTTAATGAGGTACTTAGTAAGAGTATGATTTCTGAGCACTTTTTCTCTCTTTCCAATAATGCTTTCAGTTTCATATATGACAAGTCCTGCTTCATCCATTGGTGGCAACCCTTCCAATACATGCACATCAGGTCCAACATACTTCTTAAGCTATGAAACATGAAATACATCATGTATTCTAGTGGAAGAAGGTAGTTGGAGCTTATACGAAAGCTCTCCAACTACCTTCTTCCACTAGAATACATGATGTATTTCATGTTTCATAGCTTAAGAAGTATGTTGGACCTGATGTGCATGTATTGGAAGGGTTTCAGCCAATGGATGAAGCAGGACTTGTCATATATGAAACTGAAAGCATTATTGGAAAGGGAGAAACACTAGAAATCATACTCACCTTATGCTGTCCTTGCATCATCTCCATCCTTTCCAACTCTTCCTTTGTTTGGGGGTTGATATCTTCATGAAACAAAACTGATGGGATTTGAACTTCGTACCCATAAAGTGTTTCAAATGGGGGCATACCTATGCTCATGTGATATGTGTTGTTATAGCAAAATTCAGCAAGGTGGATCCAACGATCCCATAAAGCTTGTGTCATGACAATAATGCCTAAGGTACACTTCCACAAAGTGATTGACTCTCTCTGTTTGCCTGTCGGTTTGGGGGTGATAGGCTGTACTAGGAGTGAGAAAAGTAACCATAGAAGAGAATAGACTTCTCCAAAAGTTACCCATGAATTTTCTATCTCTATCCAATACTATTCTCATTGGCATACCATGCAGCTTGAACACACCTTCCATAAATTGCTCAGTCACTTTCCTTGCTGAATATTGTATTTTGGTTGGAATAAACTGGGCTGATTTACTCAATCTATCAACAACCACATAGATACTATTCCATCCCTGACTAATAGTAGGTAATCTCGTTATAAAGTCCATGGAAATGTCGGTCCATTTGCTCGTAGGAATAGGTAAAGGATGAAGGAGTCTGACTGGTAATAAGGTGGAGTCCTTATTTTGTTGGCACTCTAAACACTTGGATACATGCTCCTTGACATCCTTCCATAAACCCTTCCAATAAAAACTTTTATGGACCTTATCAAAGGTCTTGAAAAGACCCAAATGACTAGCCATTGGTGATAAGTGCATCTCATGGATCACTTTCAGCTTGAATTTAGAGTTAGGAACCAAATACACTTTACCCTTAAACCATAAGAGTCCATTATGCATTTTGAAATTCGGAAATTCTTCATCATGCCCTTGCTGTAATTTTTGTAAAATCTGGATAGCATGCTCATCCAGCACATATTCTTCTTGGATGTCGTTTATCCAATCCTTATAAATTATAGACACTGTAGATAAACTGCATGCCCACATTCTAGATAACGAATCAGCCACAACGTTATCCTTTCCAGCCATGTATGCTATTTCAAAATCATATGACTGCAAGGTAGCTAGCCATCTCTTTTGCTTGGGAGAAAGGTTGGGCTGTGAGAGAAAATACCTAAACACCCTATGATCACTTTTGACTTTAAAATGTGCTCCATGGAGATAATGATGCCATTTCTTGATCGCATGTAGAATAGGAAGCATCTCTTTCTCATACACATGCATCTCCCTCTCTTTATCATTGAATTTTCTACTCTCAAATGTAATGACACCATGCTCCTGAACCAAAACAGCCCCTAAACCTCTACCACTAGCATCTGCATAGATGGTAAAAGTCTTGGAAAAATCAGGGCAAACTAGTATTGGTGCTGAAACAAGCAATTGCTTCAGCTCATTAAAGCTCTTATCGGCGATTTCATCCCAAAAAAAGGCCTCTTTTTTCAGCCAATCGGTAAGAGGAGCTGCAACATGAGCATAATTCTTCATAAACCTACGGTAAAAGGATGATAACCCAAGAAAGCCTCTTAAAGAAGTGGCATTAGTTGGAGTAGGCCACTCTTTGACGCATTGCACCTTCCTAGGATCCACTTTGATTCCATCTTCTCCCACCATATGACCCAAGTATTCAACTTTCTTTGTCATAAATGAACACTTAGTTGCCCTGGCAAATAGTTTTTGCTTCCTTAATATATCGAAGACCTCTTTTACATGCTGTAAATGGTCCTTTTTGGTCTTGCTATAGATCAAAATGTCATCAAAGAACACCAAAACTGTCGAAATAGCAAAGGCTAAAGTATCTTATTCATAAGAGATTGGAATGTGGCTGGAGCATTGGATAAACCAAAAGGCATAACCATGAATTGATAGATTCCTCTTTCTGTCCTAAAGGCTGTTTTAAACTCACCCCCTTCCTTCATGCGTATTTGATGATACCCCGATCTCAAGTCAATCTTGGAGAATGCCTTAGCATCCTTCAATTCATCTAAGAGGTCATCTATTCTAGGTATTGGATACCTATTCTTCATAGAGACCTTGTTAAGATCGCGGTAGTTGATACACATACGAAAAGAGCCATCTTTCTTCTTTACAAGAAGGATTCGAGAGGCAAAAGGCGATTGGCTTGCCTTGATGAGACCCATTTCTAATAGCTCTTTGACTTGGCACTCTACCTCTTCCCTTTCCACTTTGGAGAGGCGATATGGTGGTTTATTAATAGGCTTGGTGTTGGGCAACAAGTCTATAGGATGACCCACTTCTCTTTTGGGAGGAAGAGAAGTAGGTGGCTAAAAAATATCATCATAATCCTTCAGCAACTTGCAAAGACATGGATCTATGTCATTGGTAGGAGGAGAGGGCTGATCCTCATCAATCTTTGAAAGAAGAATAGTGAACATGCATGCCTTTGCATTTATCTCTTTTTTTATCTTCTTGGGGTTGATCACCTCCATTTTCTTCCTCTCAACACCATGTAGATTTACTTGCTGTCCACACCATTGAAATTCCATTTCCAGCTTTTTAAGATCCATAGTAAATCTTGCCAAAGATTTCAGCCAATTGCAGCCAAGTATAATGTCAATGGGACCCATTTCTAATGCGATCAAACTCACTGATGTAGTGCACAATGGAGATAGAGTAATAGGAACATTTGAGAAACATTGATTGCTATTTTCAAAGTCTCCATTTGCCACTTGGATTTTGAGGGAAGAAGGCATATCATGTGTACTCAATTTCAGCCCATTGAGAGATTTGGAATTAATGAAGCTATGTGTGATGCCTATATCAATGAGTATGTGAGCGGTCCTTCCATTGATTTGGCCTTTGAGGCATAGGGTATTGTCCCCTCTTGAACCATTCTATGCATCATTTGATATGAAACATAGCGAGGGATGTAAATCAGTCCAAGAATCATCCATATAATGACCGCCCGGATCAAAAGGAAAGCCATCCATTGGGTCATAAAAATCATCATGGATACTCTCTTCATTTTCATGCATTTCTTCTTGAGTAGTAGAGCCTTCAAGCTGTGCTAGACTCCCCTCAATAGGTTCAACATCAGAATCATCTTCATAAATCATGCTAACCTTCAAATTCTTAGCCTTACACTTGGACTTATGGTTGGGTGACCATTTCTCCTTGCACTTGAAGCATTGTCCTTTGGCATACATTTCTTTGAGCTTGTCATTAGACACATGTTTGCCTTGGATAGGGGCTAAATTTTTGACACAAATATCAATCATTTTTCCATCAAACTTATTTTCAGCATTAGATTTGAAATTGTTGCCCTGTTTTGGTCCATAAATAGTGGTGATAGTTGGTATCTTGCCGTAGGTATTGCTATGAACATTTATTGGCTTCCCACCATGCTGAAAATCAGTCCTTACATGTCCATAATGGCCTGATGTCTTTGGGGACTGTGTAGGCTGAAATAAATGCCATGTTTTTGGTTGAAAAATCTTGTATTTCTGCCCATAATGCTCAGCCAATTGAATGGCAACTTGCAAAGATGTAGGCGCCATGGCTCCAACTTTGGACGATAAGGTAGACTCCAAATCAAATATATAATTGTTCAATTTGACACTATCAAAGACTCCATGAACATACATTGAGAGGTTTAAAAATTGATTTGAATACTCTCGAACAACTGAGAGATCACATTGCTCAAGGGCGTACCATTTCTTTTCCAAGCGCTCTTTTTCAATGGGAGAGACGAAGACTTCAATCATAGCATTCTTTAGTGCTTCCCAAGATAAGAAGTCACGCCCAATTCTTGTCATATATCTCCACCAAGTATGTGCATAGCCTTCTAAATGAAGGGCTACAAACTTCACTTTGGCATTTTTGGGCCTTGGATAAAGGGAAAAGTACATCTCCAATTTGTCAAACCATTCCTCCAACTTTGTGGGTGAAGGATTCTCTCCTTTGAAATTTGGGATGACAATTTTCTCTTTATACTCTCTCTCATATTGAGGTGACTGCCCATTGTGGTGTTGCTGTCCATTATGGTGTTGCTGTCCAAAAGAGTTACCAAATGAGCCTTGCCTAGGAAATTCATTATTCCAAGTTCTTTGTGCATATGGGGTTTGCTGTCCATACTGCATACCATAATCTTGTGGTTGGAAATAATGTCCTTGAGGCTAAAAATAAGTGTTTCCCATATTGGAAGGTTGTCCATGGTATCCTTGATGTTGTCCATGCATATAGGAGTATTGAATGGTGGTTGCTACCCATTATTCTGTTGAGGTCAACCATGATTGGATAAAGGGCTTGGCCTATTAGGCTAAACTTGAGTATGAGAATTGTGTTGTTGCTATCCATAGGAGTTTGGGATTGAATTCAGATGCCCTTGTTCATGCCCACCAATATTTGGTTGAGGATAGAATTGTTTATAAAATGGATTGCAACCGTGGATGTTCTCTTCATGCCTAGAGCTTGCTTGAACCCTATCATGTGGATCTTGCCCATGTGGCTGAGAATAGGCCTTTGATTGATGGGGATGAGGCTGAAATGAAGTGGGCTGAATAAAATCTTTAGCCTTTGACGATTCCCCAATCTCAAATTGTCCTACCACCTTTGGAGTAGAGGGTTTAGGTTGCTCTTCAGCCAAAGGAGGGTTTGGAACATTAGGACCAGCTGTAGGCAACATCTTTTCACTAAAGATAGCCACTAGCTTGTCAATATCCATCCTAATACCATCAAGACTTGATTTCATGTCTTTAATATCATTTGAGAGTTGTTGTAGACTGTTAGAGTTCTGGAAGCATGGGACATCTCAACTCCATTTTTTGGTCGATTGATAGGAGAATAAGTGGAGCTTACATCAACCTCTTCATTCTCATAATGCATGCAGTATATAGCTTCTTGAGGGGTTCATGTTCATGTTCATGTTGGTATTCTCTCAGGTCTTCATTGATGGTCTCCAAAATAGGATCCCTTTTCTTATTTCTTGCCATGAGTAACTTCCTGTCCTGTATTTACAATAGAAGAAAAACTCAAATATCCTGAGTTCTAGTGCTCCAAATAATGAACTCTTTGGCTTTGCTTGAAGCTTGAGAAGTCCTCTTTCTAACGAGCTATCAAGTGTTGAAAGTAGTTGAGTACAAAAAATTCTGTAAACAATTTACTCTAGCTGTCTGGAAATTCTTGCAACATCTGCCAATACTGAAAATAACCTCTGCAATAAACCAAGGATTTAACAATCCCACTGTATGCTGCAAAAGAAATGTCCAATCAATGGAACTTTGCTGGAAAACCCTGTTCCAACTCTTTTATTACTGACCCAATTATCAAATGCCAACAATAGCATTCATAATGCTCAACATAACTCTGTCCACATTTGCCACTTGCATTGCATTATGTTGCTATACATTCGCTTTTGCATCATGTAATCCCATGTCAAATATACAATGCTGAAGGCTGAGTTCTTGTTCCCTTGAATGGTACCTGCACCTGAACTTAAATGCGTGGGATCCGAGACTTGAGGGGTGTGTAAATTTGCGGTCATTACATGGATGATTCTTGGACTAATTTATATTCCTCGCTATGTTCCATATCAAATGATGTATGGAATGGTTCAAAAGGGGACAATATCCTACTCCTCAAAGGCCAAATCAATGGAAGGACCACTCACATACTCATTGATACAAGCAGCACACATAGCTTCATTAATTCCAAATGACTCAATGGGCTGAAATTGAGTACACAGGATATGCCTTCTTCCCTCAAAATCCAAGTGGCAAATGGAGACTTTGAAAATAGCAATCAATGCTACCCAAATGTTCCTATTACTCTATCTCCATTGTGCACTACATCAGTGAGTTTGATCGCATTAGAAATGGGTCCCATTGATAGTATACTTGGCTGCAATTGGCTGAAATCTTTGGACAGATTTACTATGGATCTTAACAAGCAGGAAATGGAATTTCAATGGTGTGGACAGCAAGTAACTCTACATGGTGTTGAGAAGAAGAAAATGGAGGTGATTAGCCCCAAAAAGATAAAAAAAGAGATAAATGCAAAGGCATGCATGTTCACTATTCTTCTTTTGAAGGTTCATGAGGATCAGCCCTCTCCTCCTACCAATGACATAGACCCATGTCTTTGCAAGTTGCTGAAGGATTATGATGATATTTTTCAACCACCTACTTCTCTTCCTCCCAAAAGAGAAGTGGATCATCCTATAGACTTGCTGCCCAAAACCAAGCCTATTAACAAACCACCATATCGCCTCTCCAAAGTGGAAAGGAAAGAAACCCCTATTCTTGAAAAGTAACTCAAGTTTGAACCAAACTAAGTCTTGTAACCTTCATTTTGTCCAACTTACCCCAATTTTTGGTCCAAAACTTGGTCACAAGTTGCCACATTGGTTGGAGCCTGCCATTATCCACTGGTTCATGCCAAGAACCTCCATCTTAGTCATGGCTTGTAAGAGATCTCCATGTCAGACCATGGTTATGGAAGAACTAACTCCTATGACTAAATTTTAACTGTGGTTTTCACTCCCTAGTCACTGCAACTAAATCTATTGCATGAAAATGACTTTTGATAGGATCTAAACTAATATTGTGATACCAATGTAATGAAGCATTCAACCAATAAAATAAATCTAACTAAAACTGGAATTGACATGAAATAACAAGAGAACTATTGCACCAAGACATCTTGTCATGTATTAATGATAAGAGCTCCCAAAAATACATGACAGCCATGGCTGATGCTTCATCTAGCAAGAAGAAAGCTAACAATAAGAAAATGAATAGCCAAACTTAGTGAATGATCCAAAAGATGTCTTCTCTTGTCCTCTTGCCTTCTTTATCCTAAACCCTCATCTCCAAAGTTAAGGGCACATTTACATAGGCAAGGGCTGAATTTACAAGGGCTGGAAATTACAAGATATGGAATTAGCATGATTCCAAAGTACAAAAATATGAAGGTATTTTTCCTTCATGACAAGATGTACCTTGAATGGCACTGCACAGATGACCCATGACATTAGTGGAGAATCCACATCAGGTTGTGCAGTCGGGGACTCAAAGGCATGTATCAGGAGGCTTGAATTTACAAGCCAAGACATGGAAGATGAAGGCATAGTGCCGCTTGCTTATCATAGGGTCAAACTCACCACAAAAAGAGAGCATAGAGTCGATGCTCTCATCGATGAAGGGACAGATTTTAATATCTTGACCTATGAAGCATGGACTCTACTAGGCCAACCAGAGCTCACACCAACTAATGCAACTCTTAGTCCATACGAGGGACACCCATAAGCACTCATAGGAAAGTGCAAAATCCTTGTAACTATCGAAACTAAAAGCTTGCCCATCCTATTCCATGTTCCTCCAAATAGTGCTAGTTGTGGAAAGGGAACCCTCCTAGGATGACCCTTCAAGAGGGCGACAAAGTGTGAGGCTGATTACATAGCATAGAGGATACACTTGACACTATCGGTTGTGAGGTAATCACAACTTTTAGTAAATGTGACCTCATCAAACCTTGAGGGAAAGACAAGGAACGATCTGACGTACTAGCAAGTCTAGTGATGAGAGCAAGGACTTGTTGAAAGAGTTGATATAAGTACATGCTGAATAGAGAAAATTGGTGAGCAAGGCCATGCTCGAAACAAGAAGGTCAGGAGAAAATGCCAAGGATGGGCTTGGGACTTACAAATAGCATAGAAGACCCCAAAAGAAGCCCAAGTCTTATAGATAAAGGTATCGATGGAGAACCAACACAACACCGAGATGGATATCCAAAGCGTTGCTACGTGCTCAAGGATATTATGCAGGTAACCCATGGATTTGGGTATCAAAACCCCCTGCTAAACCACCTCTATCAGCCAAAGGCCAAGACGTATCAAGAGTGAAAAAGCACAGGAGGAAATCTTAACGAAAAACCAAGTCTTGGGCCAAAAACATTGGAGTGACCGAGCCCTCACAAGTGAAATCAAGGAACCAAACGAGAATATTCAAAGGGTAGGTCCTCAGCCTAGCATGCTTAACAAGTGCATATCATATGTACCCGTCAAGTGTACACAAAGGCCACTAGTGCCCAAGGAGCCTTCGATTTCCCAAAAGGATAAAGAGCATCTTGGGTGCAACATTGCTCATGGTAAGGTTGATTGCTTAGCAAAGCAACGGGAAAAATCATCTAATAGCCACAAGTAAATCCCCCAGCCAATGCAAAGTCCACCAAGGAGCCCCAAATCTCTTACACCCTCTTTCCCTAAGCGAACACAGGAAGCACAACAGTAGTTGTCAAGTGCAGCTGCTCAATCCCAATCTCTATCTCCATCTAAGCTTCCAAATGTCCAAGAGGTGGAACATGACGCCACCCTTAGCTCTCAACCTAAGGATATGCCTATGTAATCCATCATGACTAGCTCTCGATCTGCATAAGCGAATGTGCAAAGAGTAACAAAGGACATGGCCACTTCTAATCTACTTAAGGACTTGACACCGCAGTTGACTAATAGTAGTCGGTCCACTGAACTAGTTGCTACTACTTCCAATCAGGAATCACAGCAATCACAGCCTTTGGCCATGATGATGCCTCTTGCGAAACGTGTCCTTAGCAATTCAGCTGTGAAAGAGGTGTCGCAATCAACATCCTTGACACCTCTAGCACTTTTAAAGCACCTCAGGCCTAGGCTTGAGGAGAAACCTCTCGAAGATGTGGCCAAGGAAATGGCACATCTGACCAATCAACCTAGCAAGGTTGGTCAACAAGTCGCAACTACATCCCATGATGACACACTAGAGAAATAGAAAGTTGAGGCCCAACCAAGCATATCAATGGCTGACCTAGTTTATGGTCCTCAGTCTTTAAGGGATACACCTTCATTGACCAAGAAAAAGAGGGAAAAACAGCGAAAAAAATGGCAGTTACAAGTGGTTGGGGACACCAAGAAGACAGAGACCAAGAGCATGGAAGGGCTTGGGAATAAAGCATCGAATCCACTCACTAAGGAACCCATGGCCATCTCTCCTAACAACGGTGAAACCTCAGACACATCCATGTATTCTGATAAGTCAAAGCAACCATTATCATCAACGGTTGCTTGCAACACTCAATCCACCGACAATAGAACTTACATTGACCAGCCAAGAGGGGATACAACACTGTCACAATAGGATGATAGAACTACACCAGTCACATCCAAGGGAAACCATGACACAATAGCAGCAAAGCCTCATGAGAAAGAAACATGAAAACCCCGAGGACATAAGCAATCCTAGCATTGACCAAACTTACTCATCTAGACTCAACCCCCTAGCTATGCTAAAGCCTAGGGAAACTCCTAGAACCTTGCATGAGATAGCAACCAAGCAAGCCTTCATGGAACATAAAAGTGTCACAGAATACTTAATTGAGTTAGATGCTAAACTCAAATTATTCGCACATGTCTATGTCCTTGCAGACATAGGTACATTCCCTAAGGAGCAGCTTGAAGAATACTTTCCATTTCCTCTATCCTAGGAAGAGCAAGAATATCTTAATGAGCACTATGACAAGCTCCTACATGAATGCATACAACTTAACTCTGACGAGGAGGCCGACGAACTATGCTTAGCTGTGACATTCAATGAGGCGCTTTGCCAACCAAATCTCTTAGAGACAAAGCAACTTAAGAAACAATAAAATAATCAAAGACAATTTGAAGAATGTTGATTTGAAAACCGCATTACAATGGCCAAACTAGGAGCCCAGATTATGACGGTCTCAGAGGAGCCCAGATTATGACGGTCTCAGAGGAGCGATTAGCCAAATGGAAATCTCAAAGAGACCCAACCTATGTGGCTCCAACTTCCTTCTGAATACTACTGCTATTCGGGGTATGGACTTAACCCGAACTATTCAAGAGAACTCTCTGGTTGATAAGGTTCTCACTAAGGAGGAGCTACATGTTGCGAGTAGACTTGGACAAGGTACCATGCTACTCGATGTTGCAAAATACTTGTTGTTATTAAGTAGGCTGCCACGAGTACTGGATGTGTGTGCCACACTCCTGTACAATCCTGAGTTCTACAATTGGTTTTTATCCTCACGAAGTGACATGGGTCCACAAATATGTACATAAATAAACAATGAATTTTTGTAACTGTGTATAGATAATGCCAACACACACAAGCAATGATAGTCAAGCGCAGGGAGAAAAGTTGGGTTTGACAGAATGAGCTCCTAAGGTCCTCTTCTTGCCACATGTCTAGAAGTCGTGTGACCGTTCCCATCTCTAGGTAGAGGACATGTAGTCCTCATGGCCGCCATGGGAAGCCTTGACCAACGCCTCTAAGGGCGTGCATAGGGTATTGTCCCATTCTACGGGATTTTTCCATTTTGGATCCATCCTTTCGAGGATGAGCCCTACCCCATTCCATCACAACTAGTCCATGCAATTGGGAGTGAGCAAAGATCTGCTATTGGCTAGAATATGGTTCATATAGTCGAGGCAGGACTAACATCATTACGAGGGTCGTCCCTCTATAATGACTACTGCATACCTTACCTCACCCCTCCTCGTCATATGCACTTGATAATCCATTGTTTAATCACTTTCATGCAAATAATTCTATAATGCATCAGGGCCTAACCCTTGGTTCACTTTTTGCATGTTCCCCCATAGTAGCCGTCATGGAGCACACAGTGCAGCTGGCCTACAAGGAAGCTTTTTACCGTCCGAGGGAGCATATGGCACAAGCTCCTCCACCAGAGCGTTATGTGCCTACCCTTAAGAGGTATGCACCGAAACAAGACCCCAAGCGACACTACCCAAGGCGCAGGTCAAAAACTCCCTAGACCACGAGGGCGAAGGCTCAAGGGAATGCACGAGGGGTGGCAACCTTGACCGTACAGGGCCTCACCAAACACTCAAGCACCAGGTGCTCAAAGGAAGAGAAGGAAGCTAAAAACAAGAGGTGTTGAGAGTGGAAAAATACTAAATTTTTGACTGATTTTTGTTGTTTTTTAGGACTAAATGATTGATTTTTTATGGATTTAGAGTGATGTATGGTTATTAATGGAAGTGTTTGAGAGTGTTTTGGATGATATTGATTATGTTTTGGAAGCTCATGATGGTTTTTAGTGGAGATTTGAAGCTCTGTGATGTTCTGATAGGTTCTGTTGAGGTTCTGATTGGTTCTGTATACCTTTTGTATAGCTTTTGTTTTATTCTGATTTTCTTCTATATGAAACATGGATTGATAATTGATGAAGATTGAGATCTTTTGGAAGCTTATTGAATAGTTTTTGATAATTTGGAATGGTTTTAGTATGAGTTATGAGGTTCTGATGACCTTCTGTAATCCTTTGTAAACCTTCTATAGAGCCTCTGTCTCTGCTTCGTCTCTGCTCTGTAGCTGCTCTGGTACTGTACTGTACTGTTCTGTAGATCTTCTGTAAGTGTTCTGTAGAATGTATGTGTGATTTTGGAAAAGTTTTCTAACTTTTAGAAAGGATGAATCTAAGTTCAAAAGAGCTAAAACAAATGGAAGAAGCAGCTGTTGAAGACTGAAGAGAAGACTGAAGTGACAATGACAGTAGTGAGATGTGAAAAGACACTGTAATGGCTCTGGTGCCTCTTCATATCAAACATACCTCTTGGAAGGTGCATCCATGACCTAAGAAGGATTATTGAGAGTTATTATGAGAATATTGTAGTGAGGAGATGATGTACTATTGATAGAGAGAGAGAGAGAGAGAGAGAGAGAGAGAGAGAGAGAGAGAGATAGTTGATTCTATTGAAACAGTGTAACTGTATATGACAGATTGAGAGAGAAAAGTATGAAGACATTGAAGATGAATACTATGTGATTGATTTCCATTCAAATATGGTGTATTCTTTTGTGTTCATTGTTCTGTTGATGGATTCTATGAAGATGTTGAAGATTATGGTTGATTCTATCAAATCCGTGGGAGATATTACTATGATGCTGCGTGAAGAATTGCTATTTTCTTTGTTTTGATGATCAAAAGAATGAAATGAAAGCTTGTTGATGATACAAGATAGATTTTCTTATAGTAGAATCCCCTTTTCCTTGGTGTTCCTCTTGGGGCTTCATGTTTTTGGCGCACAGCCGGGGAAACTTGCCATCAACAAGCATCAGAAGAGGTTGAAAATCAAGGAAATGGCATTGCCAAGAAGAGGAGAATTCAATGGATGTTTGCAAACTTCATTCTTCCACTGAAGAGTTGGAGATTCTCATGATTAAATCCACTTTCCACAAGAAGTTCATCCCACAATGGCAGAAACATATCACCATCATGATGCATGCTCTATGTGGTGGACTATTTTCTCTTCCTATTGAAGCAGTAGAAACTTGCATCTTGGTGGCAAATCGTTTGGAAACAAACTGAAGAGCAGAAATAGAGAGAATGACCATCCATGGAAGATTTGGTATTCATTGAGAAGTTTCCAGACGTCATCAAGTGGGAGATTGTGAAAAAGCTTCAGGAGTCGTGCTCTATAGAGGCTCACGAAAACAAGAAGGAAAAGAGTTGGAATTTGTTCATGGGTGCTCAACAGCAAGATACGTGGGATACTTGGTGCACTGACAATCTTCTGTTTGTCCAATTAGCAACCCACTGGAAGTTGGTAGACAGAGTGTTTTTCACAACATACACTATTGAAACCCTCAGGAGTTGTCATTATTATAATGGCACAACAATGATCCTAAGAAGAATGAGTTTTGATACTTTCAGAACGAAATATCTCCCCCTCTGTAGTGGTTTGAAAGCCGAATTCAAAGATGTTGAAAAGAAGGAAGTAGAGGAGATGTTGGCCAGAGAATCCTCCAGAGACTAAAGATCTCTCTGATACTATCATGTTGAGTACAGACCATCTGGTTGGAGCCAACCCCCTAATGAATGACGCAATCAAGAGGCAAGCATTAAAATGAGTCCAGAGGTACGTGAGAAGGGAGAAGGAAAAAATCAAAGCTGAGAATGAGCTTGTAGCAGAAGCCTCCTTTGACGCCCTAAAAGCACTCTTTACAGAAGTCCCCATGGCTACTCAAGGTCCCCTTCCTAGTCAGATTCATCCTGGAAATATTGATGACATGCCAGCAAATGTAGTCCCATTGCCAGTTTTTAAGGGAGAGTACAATGAAGACCCTGATCTTCATGTAGCAGAATTCATGGTAGCATGTGTGGCTAACAATGCTAGAACCCCTGAGCATTGGTTAGCAATATTCCCCGCCACTTTCAAGGGTGCAGCATTTCAGTGGTATGAGAGACAAGCAGCAGGAACTTTTGGCACATGGGACAACCTAAAGTTGGCCTTCCTCACTAAATTCAGGCGTGAAGGTTTTGAAGAGCAGATGTGAGAGGAGTTCATGAACCTAAGTGAGTCCTCTCGAGAAAGAGTAGAAGCTTATGTCTCACGAATGGAATCCATCCTGAAGTGATGGACTAACCATCATTTGGATAAAGGTATTCAGAAAGGACTGTTTCTTAGAGGCCTACAACCAGAAGTTTGCAAGTTCGTGGAATTGAGAAGACCAATCAATCTGCAAGCTGCAGTGGAAGGTGCAAGATTGTATGACGAAGTTAAAACAAGGCTGTCAATGACTCCAGAAAGAGGATTCTTACCTCCTCCCATGCCAGGAATGGTATACCCACCAAATGTAGTCCCAAGGACAATTCCCTACCCCTATTCCTAGATGCAAACAGTGGCGCAATATAATGCGCCTAATCCACTGTGGCCACCATAGATGACAGTGCCTCAAATGATGGTTCAACCACAACAACAATGGCCTCAAACAGTTCCTCCAATGGCGACTCAACAACAACGGAATCCTACCAACTGGAATCAACAACCCCAAGTCTCAGCCGGAGCTCTGAATCAGAACCAGAACAGAGGACCCTCTGGATCGACCCAACCAGTGTATGTAGTAATTACAGAAGCTTCCCAAAACCCTACTACAAGTACTTCAGGAGGTGAAAATCTGAAGGACTACTTATCCAACTCAGTTGCAAGTATCAAGAAAGAGCTTCTAGATGTGATTACAGAGCAGCTACAGACGCTGAAGGTGAATACCACCAATATATCCACTCCTGCGGGAGCTAGAAGAGATGTGATGCGCTCTAATACATGATGCCGAAAGTGTCATCAAGCGGGACATTTAGCCTCTGAATGTACTCAAAAACCAACTATTCCTGGGGCCTTCTGTTCTTACTGTTTGCGGAAGAACCATACAGAGGATATCTGCTCTCTGAAAGAGATACATGAACAAAGACAGAAGGATGAAAATGCAAGATTCAACTTGCTGGAATCCAAAATGACAACACAAGATATTGGACCAAAGCCTAGAGAATTTGGTCCTAATTTTGGTCCAAGGAGGTTTCCCCCTCAAAGTTACAAAGGACGACAGTCTGGCGGTGGTCAAAGATCAGAGGTGGAATGTTATAGGTGTGGAGAAAAGAGACATATCTCCCCAAATTGTCCAAACCCTAGACGATCTGTGGATTACAAGTCCTTATGCAACCGATGCAAAGAAGAAGGCCACATTGCAAAGGACTGTCCGAGTCCAGCCCTTGTAAAGAAAGGCCAATGGCACTGATAGCCAACAGAAGCTACAAGAGCCTGCCTCCAATTTGGTAGAGTTGGAAGTTGCCGCTATTACGCGTACCAAGAAGAAGGAACCAGTTGTTCAGAATGAAAATAATTCTCCTGCCAAGACTGTGAATTTCAACCTATCAACAAAGGGACATAGCAGTATAGAACAGAACAGTGCAGTACAGAGCACTGTAGTGCTACAGAGAGTCACAGAGATAGTCCCAGATATAGGACCAGAGGCCCAGGAGATAGATGATATAGAAGCACCTCCAGAAACAGAGGAAGTGTCAATGCTACAATTATTAGAAGAAAAAGGAAAGATGAAAATGGGTATAGCCCCATTCCCCAGGCGGCTGCAGAAGCCTGTGGATCCTATCAAAGATTATGACTTGGTCAAGGACCTAGACACCTTTAAATCAAACTTAACATTTTGACAGTTGCTCATGATGTCTCCCAGCTGTCGAAAGAAATTCAAAAGCATCTTGACAAGAAGACGGGGATTAAGGATTGCTTCTTCAACAGTAACCAAGACCAATAAGGCCTCGGAGCCTATAAAGGAAGTAGATGTGACTAACGACTTCCTAGATCCTGGAACCCCAGAGATTAGTTTGCATGATTTCATTGAGGTGTATCTTGATGACTTTTGTGTCTATAGTTTGATCCGTGAGCACTGCGGACACCTAGAGCAATGTTTTGACAGATGCCGAGAGTATGGGATTTCTCTCAACCCCAACAAATGTGTCTTTGGCGTCTCATCAAGAGTTCTTCTGGGCCATATTGTCTCTACACAAGGGATTGCAACATACCCGTTGCAACAGACCTAGCAAAGATTGAGAAGATTGCTGCCTTGACAACACCAACAAACCTCAAGCAATTGAGAGGATTTCTTGGCCATGTGGGCTACTACAGAAGATTTATTGCACATTTTGCAGCCAAGGTAGCCCCTCTACATAAGCTCCTAAGGAAAGATGCGGATTTCCTTTGGACTGCTGACTGTGAAGAAGCCTTTAATACCCTAAAACAATGCCTTATCCAAGCACCTATCTTGTAGCCTCCTGATTGGACGAAGGAGTTTCATGTGCACACAGATGCATCAGTCGAAGGGCTAGGTGCTGTCCTATGTCAAAAGGGCCCCTCTAAATTAGATCAACCAATTTATTATGCAAGTCGAAAGGTCACTGATAGGGAATGGAACTACACAGTGACAGAGCTTGAATGCTTGGCAATGGTGTTTGCACTAGAGAAGTTTCGACACTATCTACTGTCAATGCATTTTAAGTTCTATGTGGATCATGAAGCCCTCTCCTTCCTGATCAACAAACTAGATGTTAAAGGACGACTGATGAGATGATTCCTCCTATTCCAGGAGTTCGATTTTGAAGTGGTCACTAAGCCTGACCATTCCCATGTCCTAGCCGATCATCTATCACAGATCCCTCAAACCGAGGAAGAGGAACAGGATGATCCAGACCTTCCTGATGCTTCCTTGTTTCTAGTTGAAATAGTTACTCCCTAGTATGCAGACATAGCCAACCTCCTGGAAAATCAATAGTATCCTCCTGGCATCTCAAGTCATGAGACGAAAAAGCTTCTGTTAGAATCAACCCCCTACACTTTGCTAGGCGGTGCACTGTACAAGAGAGGCAAAGATGAAGTGCTGCGAAGATTTGTTGCAGGGGATAAAATCAGCATAGTATTGAAAGCATGCCATGACGAACCATGTGGTGGACACTTCACAGGGGAAGCGACAACCAGGAAGGCTCTGTTAGCAGGATACTAGTGGCCGACTCTCCACAAGGATGCATATGATTACTGCAAGAGATGTGATGCTTGTCAGCGAATGGGGAAACCCACCGAAACAAGTACCATGCCACTGCAACCCATTCTTCTCCTAAAGCCATTCGAGAAGTGGGGGATTGATTTTGTGGATCCCATTGATCCACCCACCAGACGGAAGTAGAACATATACATCTTAGTATGTACAGATTATGTCACAAAGTGGTGTGAAGCTAAAGCTCTGAAGCGGGACGATGGTAATAGTGTAGCCTTGTTCATGTACGAGAATATTATCACTCATTTTGGCAGTCCCCTCGAGTTGGTAAGTGACAGAGGTACTCATTTCCTTAACAAAATCATGGAGGAGCTGACGGAACTGTATAAGATCTACCATCGTAAGTCCGCTCCCTATTACCACAGAGCTAACGGCCAAGTTGAAGTCATCAATCGCATCCTCTGGTCGATTTTGACAAGAACGATTGCCACACATTATCGTGACTGGGACAATCGACTTACAGAGGCCCTCTGGGCGTACTGAACCTCCCATAAGGCAACTACAGGACAAACCCCTTTCCAGCTAGTGTATGGTACAGAAGTCGTCTTCCCTGTTGAACTGGAATTGCCCTCTTTGCGAGTGGCAGTTAAAGAACGCTTGGGTGATGCTGAGTCACTATAACATCGTCTCTTGCACTTGGAATACTTGGATGAGATTCGGCGGATGGCCCTACAGTGCATGGAAACTACTCAAGCGCGACGCAAGGCCTATCATGACAGTTTCATCAAGCACAAGGAGTTCAAAGAAGGTGATCTTATCCTGGCCTATGATTTGAGATTTGGCAAGTTTCCTGGCAAGCTGCAACAACGATGGATGGGCCCATACAAGGTACTTGCTGTCAATCCTAACGGTTCTGAGACCATTGATGCCTCTGATGATCCCTTCCTAATCAATGGCTATCATCTGAAAAAGTATTTTCCGCCCTGGGGATCTTGACAATCACAGTCGACCTACCCTTTCCCTTTTGGGCGTCGCACTGTCCTTCTCGTTGGGCTTCTGATAGCCCTTATAATTCTCCTCATGAGGGGGTCTCGTTCTGCTAACCCTTCGCAAAAACATCTCAACCCGACCTAGTTTTCTTCTCATCTGATCCAACAATGGTGGCGAGGTTGGTCCTGATACATGGTATTTCTACCATTTTCTTTCTTAAAGAAAAAAAAAACAAAAAAAAAACAAACAAAACTTTATGGCAGAAAATGAAGAAATTTCCTGTCATAATAGGCCTCGTTCCGAGAAAAGGTGAAAACACCCTTGGGCGGGAAGCTAACTGTGGAAAAGGTGGTAACACCCGCTGTTCAAGATAGCTGATTCATCATCAGAATCTTTTCAGCAAGTAATTTGAAGCCACCTCCCTTGGTGCGCTGTTTCTGCAATATCAGTCTGTTTGCCCTTCTTAACAGATGACTCTTATTACCAGTCATTGAAGTACGAGATTTGTTGCCTGCCTCCCTGGGTACTCCTCATCTTCAAGATCCTCATGACAACCACAACCGACATGATCTTCATCACCAACCCCTTGAGTGATGTGAGATTTCATCCTAACAGGATGGGGACGTGAGTATGGGTTGCCCTCTGTATCTATCAGAGCGTGAGACAGAGGGTGGGGTGAGTGACAAGTCTTTCCCTTTAACTCAAATGAGAGGTGAGATGTGTGAATGGAGTGTTGCACGCACAGGATGGGCCTCTCAATGCACAATGCACGATCTATTCATGTGCACTGCACCATAAGGCTCCCTGGCCTTCCTTCTTGCACTATATGCCGGCATAGGGTGGGATACACAGTTGCATCATCAAAAGCGCACAAGGCATACAACCTCTGCACAAGTGACCATGAGGATTACATCAATGGGTTTCAGGAATGGGCTACCCTCTATATCTTTCAACACAGCATGAGAAAGAGGGTGGGCTGAGTGTGACTGGAGTTTCTTCAAATCAATTATCGAGAGGTGAGGATTGAGGGACGTTGTGATCATTGGAGTCAGGTACGTTCCCGTTTCCCTCTACACCCACAAGATGGGTCTGTGCCATCCGCACGGGACATGTCACTCTGTTCTGTACACTGCACTACAAGGCTCCATGGCCTTCCTGCTTGCACCTATGCCAGACGGGGTTAGACGCACTGATGCACCATTAATTGTGCACCCTGGCATACTCCCTCTGCACCATTCCCTTGTCGATTCCTAAACTAGATGCGAGCTATGGGTTTTCATCATTATTTCCTCGAGTGATGTTAATAATGGGGCGAGTGACTGTTCTTTCATTCCATTTGTGTGATCGTGAGTTGAGTGCAATACCCCTCATCATCGACGACTTTCCTGCGATTCCTTCAACCAGCTACCTCCCTGGGTGCTGCCATATGGTCTCTGTCGTGAAGAACGTGGATGTGAAGATACCTGGGTACCTCCTGTAACCGACAATGACACAAGACGCAACCTCGATAGTCGACATTCCTCCTCGGCAATATGGGCCAAGTTTTTCTAATCCTACACCTTTTGTTTCTTAGTAACGGTCATGTCTTAAGTGTGGGGACGTTCGTCGTTGGTCTGATGTGTGGTACTAGGTCCTTGATGTTCGGTTTATCCTTCCTGCTAAAGTTTTAAGTGTGGGGACGCGTCCCTGCACGTCTACGATGCATACCCCCATGCATATACTCTGCTATGATCATGCGTCTATGCCATGACTTCATTTTACCCTGATGGGGTCCCTTCTCTACTCCTCCGTTCTATTTCACCCTGTCCCCGAAGTTGTTTCTTGACAGTTTGCCCTTATTCTTTGTTTTGCGATTTTTTCATGTGAACACATCCTACATTCACTAAAAATCACATCCAACCTTACAACCCTCTTCGTCCCTTTGAACTGTCCATTTTTCATTTTTACCAACTCCTGTTCCGACAAACAGTTCTAAAGTTATTAAATTTTTAAGCACTTCCCATAAATTGGACGATTTTTCATGTGAACGCGTCTTTATTGCTTCAGAACCCTGATCTGATGTGCTAGCCCTATCCATCCCATTCCCCCTGACATTTTTCATTTTTACTCTGGGTCATTTCGATGCACGGTTCATCAGTTATTAATTTTCGCGGGTTTTCGGGCCCTTTTCATGCCTATTTTTCACATTTTTCCATGTGAACTTGCCCTATTTGCATCGAAATTCCAATTTAATTTGACAGTCATGTCTTGCCAGCCTTTCCCTCACTTTTTCCTTTTTCCTCCTCCCTCTTTCGACTATCGAATTTTTAGTTATTAATTTTTCTGAGTGTTTTCGGATGTGTTTTTTGTTTTTTTCCCATATGAACCCCTTCTAATTCCCTTCCAACTATGTTTTTGATGTGCCAGCCCTGTGAATTTCTTGCTTTTGGACATTTTTCCTTTTTAGTGTCCTCTATTCCGGTGCACGGTGCTTCCTGTATTAATTTTCGAGTCCATTTAGGGTCTGTTTTTGGGGTTTTTCCCATGTAAACACATCCTATCTCGATCGGAACTGTGTTTTGCCATGATAGGGTTGTTGGACACATTGTTCTACACAATTTTCCTTATTTCCACCCTTCATTCCGATGCGCGGATTTTTCGATATTAATACTCGTATGTGTTTTCGAGTTTGTTTTTTGTGTTTTTCCTATGTGAACACCCTAATTTTTCCCCGGAACAGGTGTCACATGTTTACATCCTTTTCCCCTCGTCTCCCAACACATTTTTCCTTCTTACGGTTTTTCGATCCAATGAACAGTTTGGATTTTAATAATTTTTATTCCTTTTTTACGTGTGACCGCGTTTCTCATGTCGCGCGTAAACGCGCCTGTTTTTGGTTTTACGCGCCTCGGGACGCCCCTGTGGCATCTGTGGTTCACGCATTGCTGTCCCTGCCCCGTTTGATCCCATCATTGCAAATTTTTTTACCCCAGCCCCGCGCATGCGTGCGGGACAGGTGTGCATTCCTTTTGCACACCCCTATTCAATTATTTTATTTTTTAACCCACAAAAACAAATTAAAAAATCAAACACACAACAAACCAAATACACAAAATAAAAAACAATATTTTAAAAAATAAAACAAAAAATAGTAATAATCAATAATTTCGAGAAAAAAAAACTCCCACGACCTGCCAACAATACCTACATTGACAAGCACAACTAAATTTTAATGTAACATACATTTAATGCTTATTATTTATTTTTTACAAACTAAAAAACTAAAAAACTAAAACTTAAAAAAAAAACCCAACCGCTTACCTCTCTTGCGCGCCCTCTGTCCTGCTCTCTGTTGACAATGCCATCCTTTGCCTCCCCTCTTGTCGGGTTGTCGTCGTCGATCTCGTTGCAGTGCCCCCCATCGCCACCGTGCAGCCTTCTCTGCCAGCGCCAATGCCCCGTCGCCACCGTGCGGCCTCCTCCGCCAACGCCTTTGTCCTCTCCAACTCGCCATGGCCCGCGGTCATCTGACCCGCCATCCTCCTCCTCCTCCTTCTCCTCCTCCTCCCACTCCTCCTGTCCCGCCATCCTCCTTCTCCTCCCACTCCTCCTCCTCCTCCTTCTTACCTCTCACGCACGCCCTCTGTCCTGCTCTCCGTTGACCGTGCCATCCTTTGCCTCCCCTCCTGTCGGGTTGTCGCCGCCGATCTCACTGCAGTGCCCCCCGTCGCCACGGTGCGGCCTTCTCTGCCAACGCCAGTGCCCCGTCGCCATCGTGCGGCCTCCTCCACCAGCAGCGCCTTTGTCCTCTCCAACTTGCCGTGGCCCGCAATCATTTGCCCCACCATCCTCCTCCTCCTCCTCCTCCAGCGGCCAACCTCCCTTTTCCACCTTGGTTAGTTGTAACTAACTCCCCTTAGTTATCATCTAACTCACCCCTAGTTAATCTAACTAACCCCTAGTTAACATTAACTAACCCTAGTTAGACCTAATTAACCCTAGTTCCTACCTAACTCTAGTTAGACCTAATGAACCCTAGTTAGACTTAGCTAACCTTACTTACACAGACTAACCATAGCTTAACCTAACTAACATTCCTCCCACCGCTTACACAGACTAACATTACTCACCCTAACTAACATTACTTCAATAGACTCACCTGACTCCAACTAATCTAACTAACTTACTTGATTTCACACACTAACTTAACTTAATTGACTTTCTCCGACTAAGCTAACCTACTCAGTCACCTAATTCACTTAGGTTACCCCCTTGCAGCCATGTTTCTACCCCATCTCCTCCGTTGTTTTCACGCCGTGTGTGGCCGTTCTCGGTGTACAGGTGTGCTAGCCGGCTTTCACGCGCAAGGACGCGCTTTTGATTTGTCCGTGCATTGGAGTGTTGTAGTCAGCCGTTCACACGCAGTCACCCTCCGCTGTTCACACGTAGCTCAGGTACCGCCTTTTATTTTCCAATCCGCAAAATACATAAAAATAAACATAAAACACATAAAAAAACTCCATAAATTTATTTAAATTTATTTAAAATTTAGATAAAATTGTAAAAAAATTCTAAAAATTTTTCAATATTGCTGAAATCATTGGGAATATTTTCTAAAGTGGAAATTCAAGAAAATAAATTACAAAAATTCAAATTTTAAAAATTCCTTCAAAAATACATGTAAAATGAGTAAATTTTATTAAAATTTGGTAAAAATTCATAAATAAATCCAAAAAAAATCCACAAATCCCCTTGTCCTTTTTGTCACTAATTTCTCAATTAGAAATATTTCCATAAATGGCCAAAGTATTATTTGAAGCCAAAAACCCTAAATTTGATACTTCCTCTCATGAAAATTCATTCTAAATTCCAAAAATCAGTTGAAAAATCATGGATAAATTACAACACATTGTTGACACTTGTTGGATTGCTGAAATTTCACCCTTACACTTCACAATATATTCACGTGTCATATATTCCATTTTAATCATTTAAAAATAATAATAAATAAATTTTAAAAATCCACATAATACACACAATACAAACACACCTAAAATACAATTGAAAAAAAACCAAAAATAAAACAAAATTAAAAAAATACACTAAGGTGCTTTATTTTTTCCAATCAGTGGTGTTTTTTTTTTTTACTAGATTCCTTACATTTGGAACTACTCTGTGCGCCTTTAGTCCATTGCATACACACCCCTACTAAGTATTTATTTTTAAGTTTTATTCATTTTTAGTATCCCTTAACCACAATTAATGGCTAAAATGAACTATATTCAAACACTTTTTCACGCGCATTTGCGCTAAACACATAAGTTTCTAATAATTTAAAAATCAACCAGTCGTTCACTTTGCATGCACTACGTGCGCTTTAGAGGCACCTTAATTTTTAATAAAAATCAACCAACCGTCACAAAAAAGCACGCGTTGGCAAAAAAGCGCTCCACATCACCATTAATTTCTAATTAATGAATTTGCATTTAGAGACCAGTCTGGGAACTATAGTCCGGGTTTCGATAAAGCACCGTTTCACCCTAATAAATTGTAATTAAAATTTTAAGAAGAAACTATTGTTTTCTTATTAAGGTTTATAACCTAATAAAATGTCACCCATTGTTAATAATTTCTTAAAATGAACCCTTCATTAAAGCCATTTTTTCTCACTGCACTTTTTTTCCCCTTTTTAATAAACACGCTTTGTGGGTTAGGCACATAAAGTCCTCCTAGCTGAGATTGTTGGTCAAAGTTATGGTCATGTCCTGATTTAGATTTTTATGGTATTATGGTTTGTTTATGTGCTACAATTACAGGTACGGTTTGTAGTTTTTTCTCTTTTTTGCCTGATACGGGGTTTTGGGTATGTGCTTGTTGCATCGCATGAAGTGGCCATGCCGAATTTTTTCTAGGATATAGATTATTTGGGGTGGTAAATTGGTTAGTTACGTCTATGTGTGTGTCCTTCTTTTTTATTGATTTCTTTTTTATAGCTATTTTGATTGTTTTGCAGGCATTCTTTGTGATTGTCTGTGTTGTGGTGTGTGTGTTTTCCATCTCAATGGCATCTCACACTCCTCCTATCCAGTATGTCATGTTGATCAATAGGGATTATTCTTCCCTACTGGCTTTTGAGCCTATAGCAAAAGCAGGACTTGCGACTTTCGTGGCTGTCTCATTCCCATTGATTCCAGATGATCCATCCTTGTGTGATGAGTTTCTTGCATCACACAGCAAGAAGTCGGGCCTGGTTCATGGTGCTTCCATAGTGTTGACACCCCAAGGATTAGGGAAGGCTTTGTCTCTTCCCTACAAAGGAGAGCCCTTTGTTACAGCTGGACAATTATTCTCCAATGATGAGATTTTCAAGCTGTTACAGAAGCAGACCAAAGAGATTCTGGATGTCAAGAAAGTGATAAACACTTCAGACGTATCTTTTTCCATGATCATTGATCCTCTCTGGAAGTTAGTCTGCCAATTCCTCCAAGACAGGTTTATGCCTGCCAAAACACCATCCCATTATTTGTCCAAAGAAGTCTTCACAGCTTCCAGGATGGTGTTAAAAGAGGTGGCCATTGATTGGAGTACTTACTTGCTTACAAAGATGGACCAATATTTTCTCAAAGTAACCAGAGAAAATGTCACAAATGTTACCTATGGTTCCTACCTATATGCTTTCTTGACGTACTCATGCCTTAAGAAGGGTGTGCTACCACATCCTCCATCTGATCCAATACCTCCTCCTCCACCTTCAGAAGAGTCAGAACCTATTGACATGGAGGATCTTGATTCCCCTCCTCCACTGGTCATACAACGGAAGTGCTTGAAGCGTGTGGCAGATAAAACTCCCTCAGTCATTCCTTCAGTCACAATTCCTGCTACTTATGGCAGTGACTTCCCTACCTACCTTACATATAACAATTTATTCAGGGCACATAGAGAGGGTTCTTTGGAAATATCAGTCCCTTCGCTGAACAGTTTAGTATCACGAGATGCTATTCCATTCCTTTGTAATGACATCCAGAGTTCGATTGAACTTTTAGTGATGGCTTATGTTCAACAGCTGTATTCTTCTTTTTATGAAGAACTGATGCAGTCCAAAGACCAGTTGCATAAGGCAACCTCAGAGTTAGCCTCTGCTAAAGACACACTTGCAGATCTGATTAAGCAGATGGAGCAACAAACCCAAATGATTGAGACCCAGAGAGAAGAAATATCTTCTTTGAAGGTTCAGTTAACAAAAGCTCAGTCAGAGGTTACTCAAGTCTCAGAGGAGAAAGAGAGAATGTCCAAAGAAGCTCAAGAGTTTCAGACTCTTTTAGATGCAAAAATGTCAACCTTACAGACTGCTCATAATACAGTGGAATCACAGGCCTCCCAAATTAAGCAGTTGCAAGACCAACTGGCACAGTCACGGTCCGTTCCTCCAAGCTCCAATGTTCCTATTATTCCTTCTATCTCTAAGCAGGACTTAGCAGTTCTCCAGAGACAAGCCATATTGTGTCCATTGTTTCAAGATAAAGTGGAAAGATTTCAGTCCAAGATGGATTTATTATGGTCTACATTTGAGCAGTTTCAGGAGCATGTTCCTTCGGACCATTCTTTCTTTGTCCACTATCAGTTGTGCAGAAGTTGGCCTTCTATATGAAGCTTTCAACGATGGATCTTTCTCTTCCAGAGGATGGTTGGAGTGGGGCTTGGTCTTCTGAGTTGCTGACAGAAGTGGTCCGTATGGTGTTTGAAGATTCTGTGACGACGAATACCATGTTGCTGTCTTACATGTATCTACGAGGTGATCTATTGATTTCAGATGATGTAGATTTGGCCTGGTATGTGGGAGATGTGGTTTTGCAAGTTGCTTTGTATGTCAACTATTTGGAGTTGTGGATAGATGACATGTTCCAGTGTTATTCTTCAAAAGTGGCCACTTGCCCTGACAATTCATGGCACTTAATGATTGATTCTGTGGGCCTGAATCAACGACACAATACAGCTTCTACTTAGAGCACTAACTAATTGAGGGTGGATCTCCTAGCTTATCTTTCCAAAAACCTTCCATTTGATTCATCCTTTTTTTATGCCTACCAGAGAAGATCTGTCTTAGATCCCTCTGTTCCTAGCCTATTATACTATCAACAAATGGCTCATCGATATGATACCTATATTTCCCTTTATCAAACCAATTCAGCAGCAATCTTACCTCTTCTTTTTCAACCTCAAGATTTTCCTCAAATTCCTATATTTACATATCGTTCTTTCATTGAAGATAGAGTATTTTCCCCTTCTCCACCATGCCCTTCACCATTTATCCATATACCTTCTACTTTTCCTGTTTATCAATTGACACCTTTCCTAACTGATTCACTTAAATTTTCAGCTACTCCTTCTTTGGCTTATTCCTCCTTTTATGATTTTGCCTACCCATCTCTTCATCCTCTTTTACTTATTCCACTTTCATTTTCTACCACTTCTATATCTCAACCCCCTCAGTTGGTTAGTGAATATGATGGATTTGATCAATAGATTCCCATAAGAAGAGGATGGAGCTCGATTGATTCTCTTACGGGACCTCAGATAAACTGGCCATTAATTCCAGGGGACTGGACTACTTCTAGTCAAGCATACCAGAATTACCTTCATTTTGCTCACCAATATTCACAATCTCTAGATCCTTCAGTGAGATTGATAGCTCATTTTGCTTGGGTATTTAGCATACATGCATAAGCATTCCCATAATGATCAAAAGGCCATTCCAAAGCTTTGTATGAATGTCAATGTGAACATTGATTCCCAACAATTGGATGTCCTCTATTTTCATGCCCTATGTCTCCCTAGCAGATACCTTGTTTTGCTAGAAAGGATGTGTTGCCTTCAGTTCTTTCAAAATCCTCCAAAGACATTTGTAGATGAGTCCTTTTACATGGATCATTTTTGAAACCACCAAGCCTTCAAAAGGGATCACCTTCATTGATGCATTTGCAATGTATTTTGGATGATTCTTAATGATATATATCTCGTTTTGGAGACGTCATTCAGATGGTTGTGTTAATGATAGTGTTTGTGTGTGTGTTGTAATAATTGTATGTGATGAGTTCATGCTGGTAGAATAATTTGTTTGAGAGCTTTTTTCAAACTATTAATGGTGGATGGAAAGCCTATGGTGGAAAGCTAAAGAAGAACCTCTCATATCCTTTACAAATTTGTTATGACTTTTAAATGATTATCAGATGAGTCAATGAATAACGTAGTTTTCCTTTAGAAGTTTTTTCTAGAAATACAGGTACTAAGTTGGGATCGTGGTTTGGCGAGATTATTGAAGATCCTACGAAAGATCAAAATTAAGCTCTTTAGTGAACTTATATTCTTCTTTTCCTTAGGTCGCGAGGACACTTTCTTTCTAAGTGTGGGGATATGTTGAGAGTGGAAAAAGACTGAATTTTGACTGATTTTTGTTGTTTTTGAGGACTAAATGATTGATTTTTGATGGATTTAGAGTGATGTATGGTTATTAATGGAAGTGATTGAGAGTGTTTTGGATGATATTGATTATGTTTTGGAAGCTCATGATGGTTTTTAGTGGAGATATGAAGCTCTGTGATGTTTTGATAGGTTCTGTTGTGGTTTTGATTGGTTATGTATACCTTCTGTATAGCTTCTGTTTTGTTCTGATTTTCTTCTGTATGAAACATGGATTGATGATTGATGAAGATTGAGGTCTTTTGGAAGCTTATTGAATAGTTTTTGATAATTTGGAATGGTTTTAGTATGAGTTATGAAGTTCTGATGACCTTCTATAACCCTCTGTAAACCTTCAGTAGAGCCTCTGTCTCTGCTCTGTCTCTGCTCTGTAACTGTTCTGTAGCTGCTCTGGTACTGTATTGTACTGTTCTTAGATCTTCTGTAAGTGTTCTGTAGAATGTATGTGTGATTTTGGGAAAGTTTTCTAACTTTTGAAAAGTATGAATCTAAGTTCAAAAGAGCTAAAACAAATGGAAGAAGCAGCTGTTGAAGACTGAAGAGAAGACTGAAGTGACAGTGACAGTAGTGAGCTGTGAAAAGACACTGTAGTGGCTCTGGTGCCTCTTCATATCAGACATACCTCTTGGGAGGTGCATCCATGATCTAAGAAGGATTATTGAGAGTTATTATGAGAGTATTGTAGTGAGGAGATGATGTACTATTGATAGAGAGAGAGAGAGAGCCGAAGATAGTCAATTCTATTGAAACAGTGTAATTGTATATGAGAAATTGAGAGAGAAAACTATGAAGACATTGAAGATGAATACTATGTGATTGATTTCCATTCAAAGATGGTGTATTCTTTTGTGTTCATTGTTCTGTTGATGGATTCTATGAAGATGTTGAAGATTATGGTTGATTCTATCAAATCCGTGGGAGACATCTACTATGATGCTGCGTGAAGAATTACTGTTTTCTTTGTTTTGATGATCAAAAGAATGAAATAAAAGCTTGTTGATGTTACAAGATAGATTTTTTTGTAGTAGAATCCCCTTTTCCTTGGTGTTCCTCTTGGGGCTCCAAAAGGGAATTTGATGAATTATTTAAAAGCATTCTTGAAACGGCAGTGGCCAGGGACTTTGGGTCTTAGTCGATATCTCCCCTATCTAGCCTGATAGGAGCCCCTCACTAGCAATGCCCCCGTCACCTCATCACCCGAACTCGCCCCGCTTCATACAAATAGAATAGCCCCTGTTTTGTACAAAATGCTTACCAAATGCTCTCTGGCCATAACTTTTTGTCATTAAATGGGTAAAGGGGGTAGACTCTCCAATTGTGTAAACTTTCTATATATATTTTTAATATATTTCACAACTTTAATAAAAATCAAGCACAGGTGATATGCATCTAAGTCAACACCATGGGATTTTGATGAGTGATGTCTCTTTGTGTTACACCTATTCACTATAACTGAATAAATGACTTGCATGTACCCTCGTGAGTTGTCAGTGGATACAGGATGCACATGTCTCTATACGAAAGCATTCAATGTCCAATATGCCACAAGACTACCCACCCCACATAGAGCCATCACATAAAAAGCAACAGAAATACCAGGAACAAAGAGTCACGATGGAAGCCTCACTACCGGTAACGAGAATCACCCTTGCAGACCACCCACATTGCATGGTCCAAAACATAGTCATTGGCTACTCTCTCTTTCTAGGTCACACTATACATTTGGCTCGCGGCAGCTGTTACCTCAATTGTATCGACATTGCATGTTACAAAGAGGTTTTGCAAAATCTCAAGTGTATCTTCCCATCTCCACAATTGTTCCTCTCGCAACAAGGCTAGTAACACAATCATCGTTGTAATATCCATCTTCACAGCCTTTGACTCTCTACATTTTCCAATCCAAATAAAAGGCTGATAGCCTCAACATATTGTAATGGTTGTATTTCCAAAAAAAAAAAGGAGGGGGAAACAAAAAGAAAGAACAATAAAAGAAAAGAAAGAAAGAAACAATGAAAGAAAAATGAAAAAGCACTCACAATCACATCACAACACCTAGGGGTCCTCAAATTAGGTGCGTCCAGTGATAGTCAACTGGCTTTGTCCCTGATCCCCTAGCCCCTTTACACATCCCCCACAATTGTTCAAGGCACATCAAAGGCAAGACGTACCTAGGGAGCTTGTCTCGCATATGATTATACCTGCCACCCTGACCCACTTCAAACAATTCCTTCTTTGCATTCCACTTCTCATGGCCATTGCAATCGATTGTGATAAGCAACACACGAACAACCATGTAAAGTACACCATACTCTTCAAGCAATATAAGTAGCTACCAGCTACCAAAAGTTAAGGTGTCGATGAGTTCAATTACGCTACCTTATGTTGTCACAACACAAATGATGTCTCATCCACCTTCAGGTGCACTTCTCCTCAACCACATGTTGCTACATGGCACCGGCCTAATAGTCTTCTAACTACGTAATATCTCAGTATGAACATGCACTCATATAATATCTGCACCACAATCTATACATAGTTTGGGTCCTCAAGTTCAAGACATTGCTCTTGACTTGCTTAGAGTTCGACCTGTCTCCCAAACTCATCAAACTCCGTCTTGTGCATGATAAGAAGACTAGCACTACCCCAGGGAGAGACCACATATGAGAGGCTTTCAATTGTGCCGGTATTGAAGACTCCAACAAACGTACCGTCATCTCATCATCAACAATCCACTCTGAATTCTTATCCTTCATCCCGCAAGCCTAGCAAGGAATCGTCGCCTGCCAAATCCCTAGCATATCCACACCTGTGCCAACCCATGAGTGCAACTCCCAACAACAACCAACCCGATCAACTACTTCAACAACCCTAACACCAACCACTTAGGTCAACAAAGTGCCACCCACCACCTTCATCCACACCACCACTAAAACTCCTCCAAGGCTAACCATAGCAGTCCCATCCACCCACATCTTTGGTGCATGCCAAAACCCGCTATCTACGACAGTGAGTGCCATGGGACTGACACTCATCTAGGAGGAGGGTAATGTTAATCCTCAAAAGAACAAGCTGGAAAATCCAAAAAATCTAAAGTAGAGGACAATGCCAAGGAAAAAGTGGAACGGAACACGAAGGCACGCCAACAAAAATATGGAAACACAAGAGGTGCAGAAAAGTCCTAAATCAAAGAAAAAGGTGCACAAGAAAAGCACAAGTCAATACTTTTGTAAAAGAGCATAAGGCTCATCATGATTTATTTTAAAAGCACCGAGCTCTCACCTATGCAATTTGTAAAAGTAGATGGGCAGTAGGAAGGAAGTTAGAAAGATAGGAGGATAATGGGAAAAAGGGCCTAGGCCACGGCCGGCCATGTAAAAAAGGGAATAAGGGGATGACCGCCCAAAAGGGATTTAGGATTTTGTATATAAAGTTGAAAAGTAAATGAGAAGCTCATTCTTGTGTGTAGCCAAAAGTAGCTCTCTTCTTCTTCTTCTTCTTCTTCTTCTTCTTCTTCTTCTTCTTCTTCTTCTTCTTCTTCTTCTTGCTTGCTTGCTTGAGCTTGTGCTCATTAGGAAAAAAATAAACTCACAAATGGGCCCTTAAAAATAATATAGTTTAAGATGTGGGCTTTTGGATTGTCCAATAGAAAGGCTAGATGTTGACATCCATGGAGGGTGAATCTTCTCTCTCCAAATCTTGGGTTTTCTATTAAAAAAAGGGGTAGTGAGAGATTTAAAAAAGGGAGAATAAATAGTACACAAAATTTGAGTTCCTCTTACCTCGTATTTTTCCCTATTTTGGAGAATTTTTAATTTCGATTTTTTTCCCTCTCACGAAATTAGCTTGACCCAAAAGTTGAGCAACAGACCACTTTCCCTTTCTTCTCTATACTCGTGAATTTTCGTCTCCATTGAAGCTCCTTGTTGAGAGTAATTAGGGTTTTGAGTGTTCTGCTTACCTCTGCACTTTCTTCTCCACGCAGCTCCAGATTTTGGGCAAAACACAGGTGCCCATCTCTCTTTACATTTTCTCTTGTTCACTATTTTTCAATAGGGTTTGATGTCGTTTCTTATTGTTGTTGTTTTATTGCAAAGGTTGTTTGGGACAGGAGATAGAGGTACTCATCTCTCTCTCCTTTCTTCCCCCCTCTCTTTATGTGTTGTTTCTCTTTTACGTTGTGTTTTCAATAGAATTTTATGTTGGTTCTAATTGTTGTTTTCTTGCAGAGTTTATTTGGAGCAAGAGGCAAAGTGTTAATCTCTCTCTCTGTTTGTTTTTTTTTTTTTTTTGCTGATATCTTTTCAATACAACATAATGTTAGTTCTAACCCTTGTTGTTGTTTTATTGCAGAGATCATTTTGGGTGACATTGCATAAGTGCTTATCTCTCTCTCCCTCTCTCTTTCTCTCTCTATGTTTTCTCTTTTCGATTGCTTTTTCAGTATACCTTCATGTAACTACTAATTCTTGCAAAATTATCTTTGCAGAGATCAATTTGGGCAAGATTGGATAGGTGCTCATTTCTTTCTCTCGCCTGCGTACTCTCACACTCTCTCTTTCTTCCTCTCTACATTATCCCTTTTCTACTATCTTTACAATATCTGCCATATTTTGTGGTGCCAAAATTTATTCATTTAATTAGTGACTTTTATGTTTGATGGGATTAATATTTTCTCATGTCCATCATTTGCAATGGGTTTTAATTAGCAATGATTCAATCTTATCTTCAGCAGATCAGCTTATAGGTAAATTGGCCATGTTTTGTATTGCTTATATTCATGCAGTTTTCTAGATATTTTTTGCTAAAAGAGATTCATACAAGTATTTTTGTTAAAAGGGATTCATGCAGGTGTTTTTTTGTACAGGCAGGTATTGTACAACGTTTAGGTGAAGCGTATAATCCTTGATCAACTATTTTGATGTGATGAGGGATTCCTTTGTGTTGGATGATATGGATCTGCTGGATCATATCATCCATATAGCACACAATGTGTTGAGTCTTAAAATATCTCAGGTATCAATCCAATGTGCCTATTAAGATTTGCATGCCATGTGGATGCTATCCTTGTAACAACTACTCTATAATACCCACATTTCATACAATGTATTGAGTCAAATCAGACTCCTCTTCATTATAATAAAATTTATTTTGGTGAAATTCTCTGAGTATCCTTGTGCTATTCTTTTTATTATATTTCATGTAAATGGTATGATTAAAGTGATGTTTTGAAATTAAATCTATACTTTGTGTTGATGTATATATCCACATGCGTTTCGATATCGATGTTTATGTCTATTTACAAAAGTGTAAACATCTCTTAATGCCATGTTGATTTGTATGGCATATTGGTGATTACTGGATAGACTTAAAATGCTTATTATTTAGAGGTTAATGCATACTTCTTTACATCTAATGCATCGGTTATAATGCCTAAGAGAAGAACACGCATTCTCTCGATAGAAGTATGTAATAGAAAAGATGAAGAAGGGAATTGGATCACTGATACGTATCATTGCTAGTCTTGGGTACATATGCATCTAAGTATGAAGGGAGCTTTCAGGGTCAAAGCATCTACAATTGCAGATATATCAAAGCACTGGAAGGGTAAAATTTTAGCTCTCAGACAAAGGAATATTGATTCTCACATTGTAACAAAGGCATTTGTACAACATGTATTCATGCAAAAAAAATACATATTGCGTCCACTGTGCCCTTTTAACGAAACATTGCAAATAGTAAGTATTTGCAACTCATTGAGAATGAGAAATTTCATGATACCTATGTAACAACTTGTCTCGTATTTACAGAAGTATACCCTTCAAATTACTGTGAGTGGCAAAATGTTGAGAGTTTCACTGGTTCTTTTAAGTGTTACCACCTCGAAATTGGTAAATTGCTCTTTGAGGGGCATACAACTAAGCAGCTCACAGAGGACCTTGTTTTTTCTATGACTCCAAGTACATATTGCCCAAGGGGAGTCGAGAATATGGAACCCTTGAGTCTATGCACATATCGAATCTCAATAGCATAGAATGGCCATTGTGTAGTAGCGGCATTTTGCACATGTGTAGCACAAAAATTTCAATAGACATATTGAATTATATGAAGCCAAGCACCGGCTCAAAGAATGTACATCTAAGTTGGTTCATACCGATTGCAATTTTTGCACACATGTTCAAGGAATGTAAGGGTTTGAGACATACCAAAAGCACATATGTCATAAAAAATACATCAAAGGATTATGTAACAAGGATTCTAGGAAAAACTTGGACATAAAAAATAACTCAAAGTCCTGACACAGTGGAGTGTTGAGTCACAACAAGAGACATGGCTTTCAGGTAAAAATTTTCTCTCTTAGTTGACTATTATCTTACTTTGGGATGAATCGGCTAACTTTCCTTTCCAATTACAGGTACTTTGTCACACGACAAACTTTATGCCTAGTGTTCAAGTATTGTAGATGGAGGATGCTCAAGGGTAAATGGTTGTGCTTTGATCAAGACATGCGTAAAAGTGTAGTTGTGGATGTTACTGTCATTTGTGAGGGCCATGAGCCCCAAGTGTTGCAAATGGAGGATGATTGGCCCTTGAGTATAATGCGCCATGAAATTATGATGTTAATGCAAAATCCACCTCTTAGCTTCTATTTTAAACTAGATGGTAGGAAAATTCGAAGCCAAGCTGAGGATACTGTTACTAGCGGAAAGTGTGTGGCTTCACATATTTTAGAAATTGTAGAGTCTCCCTAAAAATCCCAACATCATAAGTTGTAACATCCAACACCTATAAATTTTTGGATTTTTTTGGCTAATAGAATATTGTCACTTACAAACTTGAAATATTTAAAAATTATGGTATTTATGCAAAATTATACACTTGTTATACACTTTCCACATCAACACATGTACATATGCATGTAAACTTTACAAAGATGTAAGTAAAGCCATAACTAAATATCATATGCAAACAACCCTTAATGGTTTAAAACTTAAGGTTTTTAAGGTAGAACTAGTTTAGTTCTTGTTTCATTGTTTCATTTCACACTTTCTCTCTTCATCTCTTTATATCCACCACATCCCTCATACTTTCTACGATGGATGCTCATGCACACTTTGATGAGTGGATCCACGAGACTATCTTTGCCAACTAGGGTGACGAGATATTCCAAGTTTTCTCTAAGAACTTCAACCTTGAAAGTGTGCTCTCATCGCTAGATCCCCCCCTTCAAGTTTTGGAAAACTTTGTGAGCACCATTGCTACATGCACATACTCCATCGAGGGATCCAACATGACTTGGGTGCCTCTGGAACAACTCATGGTATTTCACGCAGGGAAGAATTACCAAAAAGTGGTGAATAGGTGTCTGGCCCATGTGGATCCTTCGCATAGAGTATGCACTGTCCCATGGGAAGTGCACCAGGTACATCACCTTTGGATCTCGTGGAGTGTGATTGCGCATTGGCAATTTACCTCCTTGCATTGGATACACCCCTAGAGGAGGAGAGCGATGAAGATACAACTCCACAGGTTGTTTCTATCACATACACACGAGAAGAACCGATTGAAGAGCTCATAAATATTGAAGAGGAACATCGAGTGGTGGCAGAGCAAGGGTTGGCTCTTATGGTGTCATCTTCTTCAGAACAGCCACAAGTCAATAAACCCAACCTTGCCTCCTTGACACCCATTGAAGTAGATGGTGTACAATTCTTGCTTCTATCAAATGTACTGCAATACTTGGAAATGAAGGAAGAAGAGTTTTTTTCTATCCTAGTCAAGGATTCAATGGAAGATTTGATTGATTATGATTACATGGATGTGCATCCAACAATGGCAGAGATTCGAAGATATGATGGCACAAGCTTAGATACTGTGAGTGCGATCATACCAGCACAGGAGCATATTACCTCAGTTGAAGAAGATTACCTTGTGCCAGATGTGCTGAATTTGAAGCACTATAGCATGATTTGTTTGGACCAAGGACCCAGCTTCCTACCAAGGAGTTTGTAGATCCCTCTACCCAAAGAGGTGCCTCCCTGACACACGAGGAAATGAAGATACAAGATGATCTGGAGAAGGTGAGATTTCTAACTACCATATATTTTTATGCAATGAAACTTGATGGTAGGGTGCATCAGATACCCGGGAGTCCATCGATGAAATCTTGGCCAAAAATGATGCTTGCAGCTACCCTGTCCAAAGTCTGGCATCTGGGGCCACTTTCTAGCTGCAGGCATCATTTTTGGCCAAGATTTCACTGGTGGACTCCGGGGGACCTGACGACACACCCTACCGTCATGGGCCCAGAAAGCGGCCCTAGATGCTAGACTTCAGATAGGGCAGCTGCATGCATCATTTTTTGCCAAGATTTCACCGGTGGACTCCGAGGGACCCGATGCACCCTACCGTCAAGTTTCATCGCTTTCTGATAACTCTAGGTTAGTCACTAAATATATTATTTGATTTGACTTTATCATTCAGGACATAATATATATAGATGAGTTTGCATCAAGGCAAGGAGAAGCTCGACATGCGGATTGATGGAAGGATTCAGCTCTAAAGGAGTATATTGGTAACCTTGTTGCGGATTTGGTGGTCTTCCATAAGAAGTGCTCACCAGGAGGGCAAGAAATAATCATGAAAATTTAAGCTTTGACCAAGTTTGGACCTTTTCGAGTGATACATGTGACATCTAGCTTGGAGAAGGTGATGCTAATCAAGTGGTCAAAGCTTCTTTACTTGTTTGACCAAACGCATGGTGGAGCAATGTGTGTGCTTGCTGCATTAGGAGACCTCGCTAAAGTGTCAGATTCGCTTCTCGTAGAGAAAGAGCTAAAAGGGGAGTGTATCACTTTTGAAGCAAAGAAGGAACTTATATTTTCATCAAAACCTGGCCCCTCCTCTCCACCGATGAAAAAGCCAAGGAACAATTGAGAGTTCTTGTTGGCTATCGGGTTTTTGTATCTACCATCACTAACAGCCATCACATGTATTTTTCTTGATGAGTATAAGATACTTTACTTTCTCCCTATAAATAAATATTTATTAAATAAATGCGTGGTTTGTATAAGTGTGACGATAATGTGTGGTACGTGAATGACGCATTTGCATACGTTAACATAATTCAACATGTAGTACTGCACTTGTGATTGTGTAAGTGTGACAATAATGTGTGGTACGTGAATGACGCATCTACATATATTAACATAATTCAACGCGTAGTACTGCACTTATGATTGTGCATAAGCAATAATGTAACTCCTAAATCCCAACAAAAGAAGAGCCTACATAATAGTACACATTTTACCTCATAAGGTTAGGAGATAAAAGTATATGCATGTGGATATTTGTGTATGCATATGTACATGTAGGATGAGCATGTTTGTGTACATGCATATAAGAGACATGAAGAGAAATTGTGATTTAAGCCATCTTTGAGTGACCCTTCATTTGTGCCAATTGTCATGTCAGAAGTATGCAATAGTGACCCTTCACACATACAACCCTCAAACACTGAGTCCTTTGCCCCCATAGGAAAAATTAAATTAACCAATGAATAATAAGGTTGCATTAGCCTTTTCAACCTGAAACCATTAACAGTAGGTTTCAAGATATTGCCTTGCAAATTTTTGAACAGAAATGTACCTTGTCCAAGATCTTCATGTAACGTGTCCACCTGTTCACTTGTAGGAGCCCATCGGGAAGAAAGTCCAGAAAGTGCCGCCCGGCACTCCCACGGAATGTCACGAGGTTTGCGATCTAGGTCTTCCCGAGCTTGCCACGAAGCGAAGCATTCTGGCCATTCCCACTTAGGACTGACCTGAATCAAGGCTTTCCTAGTGGTCAAATTCCTAGAACGATAGCTAGCGTCAAACCCCAGGCAAACTACTTTATGCAGAAACGTCAGGGTCGAGTGGATTCATGCTACACTTGGTTCAAGGAGAATGGGAAACGAGAGGGATGCAAAGCTCGACCTCTCTGCCTGTAAGGCATAGTCCCATTACGTTCCCCTAAAACAGCGTAAATCGGGACTCTAGTACTCTAGATTCTAGGTCATTGTTGTCGCTGTTGATTCCGTTGAGAAAAGTTCCCGGCTAACCGAGACCACCCTTCCGTAGGACGGACCCATGGTCACATCCACCACACTTTCATCGAGGTTGCTTTAGTTGTCTAATTACCTATCACATTTAGTTTGACAAACAAAAACAGCTTCCTTAATTAGCCAATTAATCACCGGTTCCTTCACGTAACCTAAGCACTGACAAAGAAAAACAATGTCAAACAAGTTCCTTTTCAACAATTGATCTTATTTATTAGTCTTTGGAATACATCATATAATCCAGCCCGAAGGCTAATCCATAATCCTCCCGAAGGCAATTCTAGCAATCCTCAGGGATCGCTATTCCAAGTTTCCACCCGTAGACTAGTATGCGGGCCTCGAGTTCCAATCTTATGTCACGTCAGTCTCTTGTGTAGGACATGGAGGCAAGGGATTTATGGCCAGATCTCCCCTGGCACCCAAACGTCCTCCTGCTCCAAGTAGCACCCACGGAGAGACCTCTCGCGGTGGCGCATTCGGTCCATGTACCCGGCGCAGCTAACAACCCCCTTGGTTAGGGTCAGGCAAATGGTCAGGGGTAACTGATGCTATCTCTCCCTCCAGGCCTTCAACCTGAAGCATTAATTATCTTTCCATCATTAGTTACAAACACAATCAATCTAGTGGTCGTTTATTTGGCCAACTGCTAAGGTGTGAATTCCTTCTCTCCAAATGCATCTAGCATTCGATCCGAGATCAATTGCCGCTTGGCAAGATCCCCCAAGGGTTTCGTAAGCTGTGTTGGTAGTTTACCCTTTTTCCTTGGGCTAGGGTTTATACCCTGTTAACCCAAATTAACAAATACCTTAGGATTCCTTACCTTAAGACTAATAAATCCTGGACAACCTCGTTGTCCTATCATGATTGGTCAATTTCTTGCTAGGTCATTCATAATTATCCTAATTTGGCAAATCAGCCTCAAAGAAGGATAATGAAGCAGGATGTCGACTCATCCTCTAGCAGATTAGACTTGTGCATAGGACTCGCCAACCTTGTTCTAAGGAGTGGCAATTCTATTTTGTGATTTAACATAAAACCATGCGACGTTGCAACTTGTTGCACGAGACAGTGTGGCACCTAACTTATGGGATTATTCCTTCCATCACATGGTATTCCTTGATCGAGAACACCTTTGGTCAAGATGTAGAGTTTCGGAGTCCTCTTGACTCAACCCAACCCTAACCCTACTAGGCCGACAACGTTTGGCCCTAGGGTTTCTAAACTCAATCAGAAGTCTAGTATTTGGCCAATTGATCCTTAGGGTAAAACCCTAGATCGTTGTTGCATGGGCGTTTAGCCAACCCTAACATTTCGTGAATGTGGGTAGGATCCTTGGGAATTGGAAGTCTTGACTTGGCATCCCAAGTGCGATACTAGGCAGAATTTTAACATAACCAAACCCTACCTAGCACTTTGAGGTGTTCGTCGTACTAACTATTTATGATTTTATGAATCCCATGTGGGTTATGCCATCACAAGCGATTCACCTAAATCGATCTAATTGTCTTGCGACAATAGGTGATCTTTTCTTAGAGATGCTAATATTTTTCCTAAAATGTGTAAATAGTTGCAAGACATAACATTCCATGGAAATATGTGATTCATTGACTTTTTCCTTCTATGCAACTATAAAATGTAGAATGACCATTTCTTTTTCTTACCTAAACTATAATGATTGACAATTTAGGGCTAACTCGTATAAAAACCTACGTTGAATTTCAACAAGAACTATGCTCATAACCCTTCACTTAATGCATTGAATTCAAGCTTTAATATGAAATTTCATCCATTCCCAAATCCAACTTCGATAAAAGAAGTTCATGCATGAGCGAATGTCATAAGACTATTATTGACTTAATCCGTCCTACAGCACTTAACCCAACCTAGGATGTAATTAACATCGCATGCAACTTGTAAGGTACATAAATCCCTTTCATGCATGCAACTACTTGGACAACATCTAATAGACGTCAATGATTATCTCATATGAATCACAGCTAGGACATTACTATCCAAATGCATTATGTGCTGTTTCTTTTTCACGAGGAAATCAAGGATGCTTTTAGACAAATTCACCTTTTAACCTATGCAATATGCGTTTGGGATTGCAACTTGGAACTGCAAGCATTTTTCAAAGGCATGATATGCACTAACTTCATAAACGAATGGATAATTGCATTTAAAATTTTTAAATGTATTTAACTCGACTACGTGTATTAAAGACATGCTTAAATGCATTCTTTTCGTGCGAAATCAATTTCTAAGAACCTGGGCATTGAGGTTCGGGGTGTTATCCACACGCGAACTTGAATTAAAAGCTCCTGCGTGTGCGCCTCATGTCTTAAGCTTCGAAGCCATCTATGCATCTTATTTTGTCGCAGCAACTCTCCCTTTGATTATTCACGTGTCCCGAAGTCTCACAGTCAGTGATCTCCCTCTCCCGCGCAGGACACGGTCCTTGGAGACTTGGCTTTAAAGTTCCCGGGGAACGCACGGGGGGAACGGGACTTAAGGAAGCTTAAAATTAGAAGCTTCTAAGCTTCTGTCTTCTGACAGAAATGTGGAGAAGAAAAATGTGATGATGGAGAGGACGATGGCGATGATGACGATTATGATGATGGTGGAGGTGGTGTGGCAGCAACAGCCTGGCGCGGCAGGAGCGTGGCATGGCAGCAGCAGCCTGGCGCAGCAGGAACGTGCATGGCAGCAGCAGCCTGGCGCAGCAGGAACGTGGCATGGCGGATCCTCGCAGAGCAGGCCCTCTCTCTCTTCTCTCCCCTCCCTCAAGCCTGGGGAGGGGATGGTCTTATAGGACTAAGGGGGGCGGGGGGGGGGGGGGGGGGGGGGAGATAGCCACACACAAGGCTAGTGGCATGTTCCCCTCCCATGCTCCTCTCTCCTCCACTTAGCTCCACTCCCTCTCACACTCCTGTCCCCTGCCATGCATCAGTTGAGGGGAAGGGGTTTATAATATAAAAATTTACACAAAATTTAACCATTATCCCCTTTTTTTCCCTAGAAGGGGTGTTCCCGTGCGAGCTTGCGGTCTTCAAGTCAGGCCTCTTATGCACAATGCACGTTAGAGTTTATTAACGCACGAGGGTGGAGCATTTAGCCAGGGTTCTTCTAGTCACGGGGAGATTATTTTAAACTAATTTTTGCGCGTCGTGTGCGGGGTCATTAATGTTTCGTGTGGAAATATTACATTCTCTCCCCCTTAGAGGAATTGAGATATCCTCATCTCGAGAAGAACTGGGGGGTAGTGTTGGTTGAGAGTACTTTCATCCATCCAAATGTCATCCTCTTCGGGATAATCTTTCCACTGGACAAGATATTCCCTAAAGCTCCTGGATCTCAAATGCCTCTCCCTAACATCTAAGATCCTATTAGGCCGTAGCTCAAGGACTCCTTGGCTAGACATTACAACTTGTTGATCATCAAGCACATGACTAGGGTTAGGTACATACTTTTTCAGTAGATGGATATGGAATACATTATGAACCTTTAGGTTCTCAGGGAGTTGAAGTCTATAAGCATTAGGCCCTAGGCACTTGAGGATCTTGTAGGGTCCACAATACCTTGGACTTAGCTTTTTGCATTCACCCAAGGATAGGGAACTCTTCTTTGGACGGACGAGAATGAAGATCATATCTCCTTCAACGAAGGATCTGTCTTGACGTTTCAAGTCCGCATAAGCCTTCTGTCTATCCTTGGCGGCTTGGATGTCTTGTCTTATTGACTTGATTTGGTCATCCATATCTTCGAGCATCTGCTTTGAAGCTTCAATCCTTAAGGTTGGATTTGAAAAGTTTAAAGGACTTCGACAATCATGCCCATACAATGCTTGGAAAGGGTCATCTGAATACTTTGTTGGTAAGAAGCATTGTAGGAGAGCTCAACTAGTTGCAAATATTGAATCCACTTCTTAGGTTCGCGACAGCAGTGTGCCCTTAGCATATCCTCAATGACTTGGTTGACTCGCTCCGTTTGACCATCGATTTGGGGATGATAAGCTGTACTGAAACAAAGTTGAGTCCCAATGGCCTTGAAGAGAGCCCTCCAGAAATGTGATGTGAAGAGAGAATCACGATCACTAATGATTCTTTTGGGTAACCTATGCAGTCTGAATATCTCCTTGATGAATAACCTTGCGATGTCTGAGGCTTTATAGTTTGTCTTAGCAGGAATAAGATGTGCAACCTTGGTGAGCATATCCACCACAACCATAATGGAGTTGTATCCTCCCTGAACTTGAGGTAGGCCAACAGCAAAATCCATACTAATGAATTCCCATTTCATTTGAGGAATGTCAAGTGGTTGCAATTTCCCTGGCATTTTGATATGTTCAACCTTAATGCGTTGACAAGACAAACATTTCATGACATATTTGAGAATGTCACCTTTAAGCCTCTCCCAATAATACCTCTTTTTGACTGCATTGAGGGTCTTGGCATAGCCAGGATGTCCTGAGAAAGGGGAGTCATGAGCTTCTCAAAGTATCTTCTTCTGCTTGAGTGACTGGCTTGCCAATATACATAATCTCGTTCTATAGTACACAATTCCACTATTGATAGAGAATTCTTGATACTTTTCTTGTAGCTTCGGGTCTTGATCCTTGATAGGGATCTCCCTTAGCAATTTCTGATAGGTTGGTTCATGGCATGCCTCTTCTTTAGCTAGCTCAAGTATTGGGTTGTTTGGCATGGATACATTTGTGGCTAGAGATCTTGTTGTTGATGGATCTTGCAAAATCAGAGAATTCAGAAAAGCCTTGCGACTGAGTGCATCGGCAACTACATTCTCCTTTCCATGCCGGTATTTGATTTCAAAATCATATTCCTCCAGCACTTCAATCCATCGAAGTTGCCTCATATTGAGCTCATTCTAGGTAAAAATCCATTTGAGACTTTTATGATCCATCACTAGGGTAAACTTGTTATGCAGCAAGTAGTGTTTCCAAAGCTTGAGAGCATGGATAACAGCTAACAGCTTCAGATCGTGGGTAGCATAGTTCCTTTCATGGCTCTTCAGTTTTCGTGAAGAGTATGCTACAGGATGACCTTCTTACATAAGCACACATCCTAAGGCAAGTGTGCTACAGCTGGACTGTTCAGCAGGTGGCCATACAATTGTTGCTTGCTTCTTCAGTAGATCAGTCAGGGGTGCTGCAATCAAAGCATAGTTTTTTATAAAGACCCTATATCATCATGTCAAACCAAGAAAACTACGTATCTCTTTGATAGTTGTTGGTGTTGGCTACTCCACATTGTCTCTGAACTTCACCGGATCCACTGAAATTCCTTCCGCTGATACAATGAATCCCAGATATTCAATCTGTTGCTTGAAAAATGCACACTTCTTCTTCTTGGCATAAAGATTGTGTGCCCTCATTATTTCAAGGACAATGCGAAGCTGGGGTTCATGATCTTCTTCCTGTTTGGAGTAGACTAAGATATTGTCAAAGAAGACGAGTACGAAGTCATCAAGATAGGGCCTAAAGATATCTTGCATTAGCCTGTTGAAGGTAGCAGGAGCATTTGTCAGCCCGAATGACATGACCAGGAACTCAAAGTGCCCATACCTTGTGCTGAATGCTGTCTTTGGGTTGACCTCTTCCTTGATCCTTATCTGATAATCTCCAGACCTGAGATCAATCTTGGAGAAGATCTTCGCACCTTGAAGACGGTCAAGAAGTTCATCTATTCTTGGAATGGGGTATTTTCTCAATCAACCCTCTGTAATCAATACATAGCCGAAGCATTCCATCCTTCTTCTTCTGGGACAACAATGGAGCTCCCCATGGAGAACTGCTAGGACGGATGTAGCCTTGGTCTAACAGTTGCTTGAGATGCTCCTTTAGCTCAATCGCTTCCGGGATGGACATTCTATATGGTCTCTTTGCAATTGGTGCAGCTCCTGGCGTTAGCTTGATTTCATGATCGACTTCCCTTTGAGGAGAAAGTTCCGTCAACTCTTCAGGAAATACATCTGAGTATTCCTTTAGCCATGAAGGTTCTTCCCTAGATTCCTGATTCTGATCTAGCTTATTTAGCTTAATCAAATAGACAGGTAGCCCTTTTCTAACTCCTTTCATTACTCGAGATGCTTTGGCGAGTTGAGTTTTTGGCTTCCCAGCCTCTCCTTGAGTTGTGACCAATTCCCCTTCAAAATTTCGGAAGGAAACTTGGCCCTTACCACAGTGAATGTGGGCATCATTAGGTTTAAGCCAATCCATTCTGAGCAAACACTCGTGGACACCTAGGTTCATAACACTGAATCTGACCGAAGTTGACTTCCCACCCAGCAAGAATTCCACCTTAGCAGTTTGCCTGGTACAAGTGACCTCATGACCATTTGCTAATTCCACAAGTAAGGTAGGTGCATCTATTGTTTCTATTCCTAATCTTCTTGCACAAACTGGTGAAATGAAGGAATGTGTACTGCCACAATCAATCAAGGTTTTGAAGCTTTTACCTTGATAATTTGATGAAGTTTGAATCACCGAGAATTGGCGATTCGGGCCTTTCTTGTGAAGAGCAGCATGAACCGTTGCCCTCTCAATGTCTGCTTCCATGGATGGGTCTTCTTCGTCACATAGCTCCTCGTTGGAGCTAGAGGTTCTCCCTCTAGCGATGACGGCGGCTCCTTGGCCATGGACAGTTCCTTGGGATGGTCCTTGACGTTGTCTTCCATTAAGCTTGGGACACTGCCTTTTAAAATGACCGAGCTCATTGCAATGGAAGCAACGAAGATTCTGGCCATTACCTTGGGTAGGAACAAAATTATTGACAGTGTTGGTCCTAGCTTTCTTCCTTTGTCCTGGATTTTGTCCCTGCATTCTTTTGGCCTGAGACGTATACACTCCCTTATTCTGGCCCTTGTAAGGCCAAGTCTTGTTACTTCTTGGCATGGTTTGCACCTCCTGTATTATGGGTGCAGCTCGAATGAGTGCGTCCTGAAGATCTGTCGAGCGCATTGATTTGAGGCATGTGTTTATAGGTGGGTTTAATCCGGCACAAAACTTTCACACCTGTTGTGTCATATCCATTTGTGGCGCATACTTCAAAAGAGAGACGAACTTTGAATAGTATGCATCAAGAGATAGGCCAAGCTACTTCAATTCATAGAACTCGTTCATCTTCTGTGTGCGGTATAGGCAGGTGGTAGATATCTTCCTTGCATAGCTTTCTTAAGCTTCTCCCACGTAACTAACCCTTCCGAAATCCCTTGGTCTCTGCACCATTGCTTCTACCAAAGTCTTGCTTCGTTGGTAAGCTTCAGCTTAGCGAGCATTGCTTGGTTGGCGCGTGCAGTACCTGCTGCTTCGAAATAATCCTCCATGGATTCGATCCAGATCTCGGCATCAGTTTGGACGGTCCTTCCCTTACCATCGAATTCTGGTGGCTTGATTTGCTTGAGAAGAAACTTCTTCTCCTGAATTACGACCGTACTTGATCTAGGGGTCGGACTAGGAATCTGCACTTGAGGTTGTGCCTGGGCATTGAAATTCTTTACGTTAAAAACTTGCTAAACGTTTCTCACATTACATTAGATGCCCAGTTCAGCTTTTAGACAAGTGACCTAATCACTTAATTTCATTACCATCACTCATAGTCAAGACAATCATTGATAAAAAGTCTATTTCATTCATATGGGCATAGCCCTTCCGAGTACAATTATTCTTGGGATGGTAGAGCAAGCTGATACATTAATTCGGGGAGAATAAGATTGTATTACATTGAGCTATGGGAACTAAGTAATAATATGGATTGGAGTCATGGATTTTCAAGAATTGATAGGTTATAGGAAGCTTAGGGTATCCTTTCCTTTGATACCCATTCTTCTCGTAACGTCCCAACACCTTGATTCTGTCGGTAGGGATTATTCGAGTCACTTCCTCGTACACATACTTGTTTTGCTTGACCTTTCGACCGCCGACATGTAGGGTTGCGTTTGCGTGAGCCTCAACAAAGATGAACAGCTTCACGATCTTTAAGTCCTCCATCCACTTGATTCTCTTCAAGTTGGTCCGAAGGTACGCAAGTCGGTGGGCAGCTATGTAATAAATTCCTTGAATCACCCGTCCATCTCCATTCCACATACAGGGGTGAACGATTGTAGATGTAGTCTAGGATATTCATCATATCGAGCCTTCGCCGATAAGTCGAAGCACGCATCACAGTCATAAATATAACCTGGAATACCAAGAATTTGTTCCATGCTTCGTGACTCTGCAGGACAACATCCGTAAGTAAGTAAGGAAATGATTTTAACAGCAACATTTGCTCTACTTCTCCTCATTAAGTTTCCTTGTAAATATTAAATCCTCATTGGTTTGCTCTGATACCAACTGTAGCGTGTCCATATGTTCACTTGTAGGACACGTCTTAACAGCCCATCGGCCTAGAAAGTCTAGAAAGTGTCGCTTGGCACTCCCACGGAATGTCACGGGGTTTGCGATATAGGTCTTCCCAAGTCTGCCACGAAGCGGAAGCATTCCGACCATCCGCACTTAGGACCGACCTAAATCAGGGCTTTCCTAGTGGTCAAATTCCTAGAACGGTAGCTAGCTTCGAACCCCATGTGAACTACTTTACGTAGAAACGTCAGGGTCGAAGCGGATTCATGCTGCACTTGGTTCAAGGAGAATGGGAAATGAGAGGGATGCAAAGATTGACCTCTCTGCCCATAAGGCATAGTCCCATTCCGTTCCCCTAAAACAGCATAAATCGGGACTCTAGTACTCTAGATTCTAGGTCATTGTTTTTGTCATTGTTGATTCTATTGAGAAAAGTTCCCGGCCAACCGGTACTACCCTTCGGTAGGACGGACCCATGGTCACATCCATCACACTTTCCTCTGGGTTGCTTTAGTTTTCTAATTATCTACCACATTTAGTTTGACAAACAAAAACAGCTTCCTTAATTAGCCAATTAATCACCGGTTCCTTCACGTAACTTAAGCACTGACAAAGAAAAACAATGTCAAACAAGTTCCTTTTTAACAATTGATCTTATTTATTAGTCTTTGGAATACATCATATAATCCATCCCGAATGCTATTTCATAATCCAGCCGGAAGGCTATTCCATAATCTGCCCGAAGGCAATTCCAGCAATCCTCAGGTATCGTTATTCCAAGTTTCTACCCGTAGACTAGTATGCGGGCCTCGAGTTCCAATCTCGAGTCACGTCGGCCTCTTGTGCAGGACCCGAAGGCAAGGGATTTACGGCCAGAGCCCCCCCCTAGCACCCAAGCGTCCTCCTGACCCAAGTAGCACCCACAGAGAGACCTCTCGCGGAGCGAATGTCATAAGACTATTATTGACTTAATCCGTCCTATAGCACTTAACCCAACCTAGGATGTAATTAACATCGCATGCAACTTGTAAGGTACATAAATCCCTTTCATGCATGCAACTACTTGGACAACATCTAATAGACGTCAATGATTATCTCATACGAATCACAACTAGGAGATTACTATCCAAATGCATTATGCGCTGTCTCTTTTTCGTGAGGAAATCAAGGATGCTTTTAGACAAATTCACCTTTTAACCTATGCAATATGCGTTTGGGATTGCAACTTGGAACTGCAAGCATTTTTCAAAGGCACGACATGCACTAACTTCGTAAATGAATGGATAATTGCATTTAAAATTTCCAAATGTGTTTAACTCGACTATGTGTATTAAAGACATGCTTAAATGCATTCTTTTCATGCGAAATCAATTTCTAAGAATGTGGGCATTGAGGTTCGGGGTGTTATCTACACGCGAACTCGGATTGGAAGCTCCTACGTGTGCGACTTGCGTCTTAAGCTTCGGAGCCATCTATGTAGCGTATTTTGTCACAGCAACTCCCCCTTTGATTACTCGCATGTCCCGAAGTCTCACAGTCAACGATCTCCCTCTCCCGCGCAGGACGCAATCCTTGGAGACTTGGCTTTAAAGTTCCCGGGGAAGGCACGGGGGGAACGGGACTTAAGGAAGCTTAAAATTAGAAGCTTCTAAAGAATCTTCTAAGCTTCTGTCTTCTGACAGAAACGTGGAGAAGAAAAACGTGATGATGGAGAGGATGATGGCGATGATGACGATTATGATGATGGTGGAGGTAGCGTGGCAGGAGCGGCAAGAGCGTGGCGTGGCGGCTCCGGGTAGCACATCCTCTGTCTCTTCTCTCCCGTCCCTCAAGCCTGGGGAGGGGATGGTCTTATAGGACTTTTGGGGGGGGGGGGGGGGGAGATAGCCACACACGTGGCTAGTGGCATGCTCCCCTCCCATGCTCCTCTCTCCTCCACTTAGCTCCACTCCCTCTCACACTCCTCTCCCCTGCCATGCATCGGTTGAGGGGGAGGGGGAGGGGTTTATAATAAAAAAATTTGCACAAAATTTAACCATTATCCCCTTTTTTTCCCTAGAAGAGGTGTTCCCGTGCGGGCTTGCGGGCTTCAAGCCACGGCCTCTTATGCACAATGTGGGCTAGAGTTTATTAACGCGCGAGGGTGGAGCATTTAGCCCAGGGTTCTTCTAGTCGCGGGGAGATTATTTTAAACCGATTTTTGTACGTCATGTGCAGGGTCATTAATATTTCGTGCGGAAGTATTACACTTCATGAATGATAAATGGTCCAGCATACCGAAGCTTCGGTTTACCTAGGAATTTTCCCAATCGAGAATTGTAAACAACAACCCAATCCCCTTTTTCAAATATTTTATTTTTAATGTGTCTATTCACCCAAGCCTGCCTCCTTTGTTGTGTGATTCCCAACACATAGGTAGCTAACACCTTGTCTTCCTCCAACTTCAAGAGCTGTTCCATTAGATACTGCACTGACTCTTTAGGATCCAATTTATATTCAACAACAACTCTCAAACTTGGGACCACAAACTCCATAGGGACCACGGCTTCTAATCCATACACCAACCTGAAAGGTGTAAGTCCAATTTGTCACCTTGTATGCAGTCCTAAAAAGCCCACAATGCAAAATCCAACTTTACATCCGAATCTATCCCATTATCCTCAACAATTTTCTTCAAGATACGGAGTAAGATCTTTTTGGAACTCTCAACTTGCCCATTAGCTTGAGGATGGTATGGAGTCGGCTTCTTATGAAGAATCATGTGCCTGACAGTCAAGTCCTGAATAACCCGATTCAGAAAATGCTTACCCCTATCAGTGACCAACTCAATGGAGCATCCAAACCTGGTCATGATGTTAGTATACAAAATTTTGGCCACAGTAACAACTTTATTATCCTTCAAGGCTTAAGCTTCCACCCATTTTGTGGCATAATCAGTGCAAACCGAAATATACCGATTACCCGTCCTTTTGGCAACTGGCTTAATGGGTCCAATAAAATCTATTCCCCATTTTTGAAATGGTTCAAGTAGTAATACAGGATGATCTTGCATTCTATCCCTGTCAAGAGGTTGACCCTCCCTCAAGCATTGCAAACACTCCTTAGCATATTGATGAGCATCCGTCAGCACAGTAGGCCACCATAGACCTGCCTGCAGAATTTTCCTACCTGTAATTTCTCCAAAAAAATGACCTCCTGATACTCCAGAATGAGCTTCATGAAGAAGTGTTGGTTGCTCAAATTCAGGAACACACCTCCGTAAAACATTATCAACTTCTCTTTTGTACAAAAGATTCATAATAACCTAAAATGACCGACTCTTCAATGCCAATCTTTTCCTTTGATCTGTTGTAAAGTGTGCAGGCATCACTCTATCCTGTAAAAAATGCAACACTTGATCATAATAGGAGTCAGAATCTATTACGTGAACTTCAAAAAATTCAGCATCAAGAAGCTCATTAGGAACCCCTGCCTCCATATCATCACTATCCAGTCAGCTGAGATAATCAGCTATAGCATGTTCTTTCCCAGGAGTATGAATAACTTTGAAATCAAATTCTTGCAATAGCAACATCCATCTGGCCAATCTTCCTATCAACTGAGGTTTGTTGATCAGGAACAAGAGTCCCTAATGGTCCACATGAAATATGACTTGATTCCCAAGAAAATAATGTCTGAATTTCTAAAGTGAATACACCATACCGAGTGCTTCTCTTTCAGTTTACTGAATAATTCTTTTCAGCAGTACTCAATCTCTGACTTTTTCATTAATAAACACCCTTATAAAGGTTGTTAGATACGGCTCAAATGTCTTATGAGTAGCTCCTTGAAACTCAAGAGGCCCATCTTTTAACCCAAAATTCATGACCATACTAACATATGCTTCCCACTTAGTGATGAAAGTTGTCTTATACATATCTTCTGGATGCATCCTTATTTGATTGTAGGTTGAAAAACCATCCAAAAAACTATACATTTCATGGTCAGCCACATCATCAAGAAGGGAATCAACAAAAGGGATAGGGAAAGGATCCAAAATAGTGGATGCATTCAATTTTCTACCCTGATCTTTCCATTCTTTTTAGGCACCACCACTATCGAGGATAACCAAGTGACCTCATTTACAAGTTTAATGAATCCAACCCTCAAGAGCTTGTCAATTTCTTCCTTGACCTGCTTGGCATAATTCGGATTCATCCTATACCTTTTCTGGATAATTGGCTTGGCATCTTTTTTAAGATTTATTCTATGTTGACAAATAGCTGGATCAAATCCCTTCATATCTGTGTAATCCCAAGCAAAGATATCCTTAATTTCTTAGCACAACTGGATGAGGTTTTGCTTGAAATCTTCTTCCACAAAGATACTAACCTTAATGGGTTGAACCTCCTCTTCAAGAATCAAGTTGACTTCCTGACCTCATCTTCAACAATCCTTGTAGATGTTCTCATGGTATGCTCATATCTCAACTCAGCCTAAATAATTGCTTTTTGGCCCTCGGCGTCCAGTACTTCAAGGCCATTCCTACATTTATCCACATCAATGAGTTGATTTCCAAGTACTTCTCGTTGAAATTCTTCAGGCCAACAGCTACCCTGATCCTGAACCATTTTCTGGGTCTCATTTTTTGATGTGTCCTGAACATCAGGCTTCTCTTGACCTTCAGGAAAACCTTCAGGTTGCTGTCCTGACTGGTTTCTTCCTGCAATTTGAGCAGCCTGATGGTCCAAGAGTTTATGTTCAATAGGTATTGAAGAATCCTGATACTTTTGAATAATAGTATCCACATCAATTTCAAACACTAAAACTATAGAAGGATTTTCTTGAAGAAACATTTCCTCATCATCTTCCACTTCATCTGCCAAATTAATAGTCTGAGCTACCACAGGTCGAGAAGAACTCTTCAGGATTACCTTATTAACTGTTGATAATCTGATCTCTTTCAATCCCCTTGGTATACTTACATAATCATTCCCCCAATCCTACTTCAATTTAGCTAACTTAAACCACAGTCTACCCAAAAGTATATTATAGGAATCTCCAATCTCTGACATTCGTAACACAGCAAAACTTACCTTGAACTTTAGGCTAGCTACTTTAATTTCTTGATTCCTGAGAATTCCCAGAGGTTGTAACCTCCTCTAGTCTGCCATCCTAACCTGAAACGGAGCTGATAACAACTCATCCTGCTTGGTTGCTATACATGTATGTTCAGGAAGTATATTAACTCTGGAACCCCCATCCAACAGGACATCCTCATGCTTCATTCCTGCATATTCAACTTGAACAGTGGGCACTTGATAATCCACAACTTCTTGTTGGGTTGGTATAACTACTTGAGAGTTGAGAACTATCTGATCTTGAATTGATGTACTTTCAAGAACCTCTTGCTGCTTTTCCTCGATCTTCAAGAGCAACTTCTCCTTGAAACCTGGAATTAAATCCAAGATCTGTTCCAATGTTAATTGCAAGGAACACTTTGCTAGAGCATGAAATAGCTCTATTGAACCTCCCTCTTGAAATTTCGCTAATTCTTTATCTTCAAGATACTGATCCTGCTCATCAAGGTACCGGGTTCCTAAATCTGCCTGATCATCAAGCTCTTCAAATCTAACCTTCCCTACAAGTTTTTGAAACATTTTGACCTACTTTGTTGCTTTTTCCCAGGCTTTCTCTTGTTCCTGCCAATCAAGCTTCAAGCTTGCTTGGCTTCTGGTAACCGCTAATATCATAGCTTCATTAGCACAATCCTATACTTTAATACAATTAGAACAATCACATTCCACATGCATACTTGCAGCATTTGAGTTACCTGACACCCCCTCTCGCCATTCTTGAACCTCTTCTTGTTGATTATTCCTACAATTAGCAGCTCTTGTAACATCCGAAAATTGCATTTTCTTATCTTGGTCTGGTAACTCTATGAGGACTGCTGCAAATGGGGCAGGTGGATGCTGTAGATGAGATGCTCATGCAGGTCTTCCGCCGTTGCAATTCCTTGCTACTGGCATTCCTCTCTCAGTCCTATGCCTTGCCCAAAGTTCAAAGTTGGGTCCAACAAAGTGTCATTTTCTTCCACAATAGTGGCATGCTCCGATATGTGTAGTTTACTACTGTGTTCTTAAATTTTCCCAAGGCTGTCTTGCCTGCATTCTTCCAGATCCCCTGAACGATCTTTGAGGCACTGTGTCACTAATAACCTGATAAACTGCAATTGGCTGCATAGGTCTCAATCTAGGCTACCCCATTGGCATCTGTTGTACCATCCTAACATTAGGATTGTGCCAACATGTCCTGGTTTCATGGCCATTTCTTTGGCATATCTCACAGTACTTTTCCTTCCTCTTAGTGTCCAACAGACCTAAATCTTTCAGCTTCTGCTTAATCTTCTTGTCCAGTTTACTCTCCTTTGCTTGTCTTTTAGTTCGGTCCTTTGTTTTCTTCTTTTTAGACTTGACTGGTCCTAATTTTTTCTTCTTCTTCCTATGTTTCTTCCTGCTAGACTCCTCATCATCGGAGTCACTATAATCATTTTCTGAATCTGAACTGTTCTCACTATCATTATCATCAGTATCACTTTCAGATTCTAAATCTGAACCTGTATCAAAATCCAATCCTGAAGAATCATCATCTTTATGTGTTTTTGAATGAGAAGTACCCATCCTTCTCTCAACTCTCATAGCACCACTAATCATAGTATCCAATGTACCATTTTGTCCCAATTCTACATTAGCAATTGGGTTCCTAATTCTACTCCTCAAGCCCTTAATGAAGTAAGTAATTTGCATCTCCAGTGATGGTACATCAACATTATTCAACCTGTTCAATAGGTTCCTAAACTTTTGAGCATAATCTTCTACCAACATACTCTTTTGCTTAATCCTCTTGATCTTCCTCAGAATAACCCCCAGGTTTTATCTTTTCGAAACCTGCCCAAAAATGCATTTTTTAACTCATCATATGTATTAAAGGCTACTATATTATAATTGGAAAACCAGTCCATGGCTTTTCCCTGTAGAGTGGATGCAAACTGTTGTTCTTTAACCTTATCTCCATACAATTGATTAAATCCACTTGATGTCCACCTTGTCTCAAACTGAGCCACATGGCAGTCTGGATCTTCCTTCTTGTTGCCTGAAATTTTGGATGCTCTCACCTTTTGGTTGAACAATTGATTTTGATTCATATTGTTTTGCTTCTTGGGCTTCCTCTGTGGTGGTAAAGGGTTAAAACTCAAAGATTTATTTATTGGAACCATTGCATTCCTTAACACAAATGTCCTTCCTAACACCGCATGTTGTAATCTTTCAAGTGCATGCCTTGATGGAGTACCCTAATAGTCAAGAGGCAATATTGCTTCTTCATTATCTGACAAAACCTAGTATACTTGAAGGAGTTGGAGGTGTTGGGGGAGACTCTATAGAGGTGGTAGGAGAATGGTACACTATTGAGGTACCCTTAGAAAAACCCACCCCCAAGGGATTCTGTCCAACATTTGTGAACTCTTCTTCATCCAGCCTACCTAATTGCACTACTTCATCCGTAGCATTAGGCCTGGCAGTTTGTTGTTGCTGGCTTGACAACACCTCCCTTAATTCTCGAGATCTTCTTCTCATGAGGATAGGATTGGATAAATAAGGATAATTGTCTAACATAAATACTACCCATGCAAAGTAACTTGTACATCTCTAATGCCATTAGCATCCTGAATTCATGCATCCCAATTTTGTAATTGTTCTTTCCAAGCCTGATACCTAAATCATGAGAGTTATTCCCATGAAACTAGCAGGATCGCCAAAGTGTTATGGCCTACCAAGACCATAACAGAAAATGCAGGAAACATCAAACTACCTGAAACAACTAGGTTACTGTAGAAAACTTCCTGAGATGATTTATAACCATTCCACACATTCATTCTTCAGGAACACTATGCAAACACGACCTATTTACATTCATCAGCGCAAAACTACTGTCCTAAAAACTATCACACAATTCTTTATCATCAAGACCACTCCTGATCAAATAACTTGAAATAGACAGTGTAAATATTTAGGAAAAACGGGTACACAGTGATAGAACCAGACATGAGCGACCAAAATCTAGCACTGTCCTGAAGCACATCACATTCTTGATCATGCAAGATCTCAAAAGGTACAATTTCCTGAATATCAGGTAAAAACTTCATATGACATTTTGAGTCACTTTACATATGCTAGTTCTGCATGTATACTAGTACTAAGGTATAAAAGTACTAATAGCAAGTGCAATTCAAGCCTCAACACCATTTGATTACTATCTATGTATCTTATGTGTCATATTATTCATGCATCACACAATGTATTGTGGCATAGAATGTCTCAGGTGTCCATCAAAAGTGTCCATTTGGATCTGGATATCATTTGGTTGTGTCCATGTAGCAACTATTTGGTATTATCCTTACATTCACACAACAAATTGAGTCACATCAAACCCTATTTAATACAATGAAATTTTCTTTTATGAAGATTATCTTTTTAAGTACATGTGTGTTGTTTATTCCATTCTATTTTGTGCAAACGTGATAATCAATGTGACAGTTTAAAATTCTATCTACACTTGCATTTGTATACATATGTAAATAGGTTTTGAATTTGATATTTGCCTCTAATATAAAAGGAATAATGCATCTTAATGTCATAGTTTACGCATACGACATATTTATGATTATTGGTTGATTTTAAAATGTATATTGTTTTTCCTATAATCCTAACAAAAGCATGTAATAAACAAATATGAGCATGATCCAATGGAACATTGAATATAAACTTCCATACTGGATTTTTTTTTACCATGTATTGGTGTAGCACTTATCACTCTCTTCTTCCCATCATTTCCTTCCATCCTTTTTGTCAAGAGTATAGGCATGGAAATCTTGTATTTGCATCATTGGAGATTCCACACATGTATTTCAAAGTCTTCAAGTCTCCCACAATGTTGCATTCAACCATGTATTCACCATATCCTTTGACTAAGCACATCTCGTGATTTTCTCGATAATCAATGACATTTGGAATACTGGTACGCATTGAATGGCTAGGACCAAACAAACTACCCAGAAGGTATATAAGCAACAACCACTCTCAAAGAGTGTTGATGTACCTATTGAGGAAAATGTTAGCACTATTGTCACACGTGGCTCCTTAATGCTTCATGAGAATCCTATAGAGCAAGGTATTTCTCAACCTTTTACTAAGGCTAGATCATCAAATGAGAGTGAAACTACAAATTCTCTTAATCATGAACCTTCAATTGTTCTTATTGTTCCTAACCATAGTAAACCTTAACTCTTCTAGATGCTCCTAATCATGGTGAACCTTCATCTAATCTAGTTGAAGAGCCTTCCAAAGAACATCCAATGAAGAGAAAGAGGAAATCAAGGTGGTTCTACATGCAGAGGTGCTTCAGGGGGATCAAAAAAGCTTAGAAGGCAACCAAACATCTCATCCCAAAGGCAACATTGATCATAGGGGTCAATAATATTTCAAATAGATTGTCCAGGGTTGCTTCTATTAATGGGCTTCATAAAAATTTGCAACCTTCAACTATTCTTTGTTTACAAGAGACTATAGAAGACGTCATCATTGATTTCATGAATGATACTTTGCACTGCCCATGCACACAAGATCACATTAATGATCAAGGGCTTAAGTATTGTGAGTTGGATAAGATACAAATGTGACAAAGTTTTGAAGCCCTCACCCTCTACTAATCATAAAGCCTTTTAGATCTCGGATGTTCCCCCAAAATTGTCCAAAAAGGAGAAAGAGTCCATTGTTAAATATGTTACTCACTTCCATCATACAAGAGGGGAAATTAAGAGACTATCCCAAAGGAGAAAATGAAAGAGGAGATTGAAAGTGAGGATGTGATTTGCAAGAGAAAGATTGAGTCTCTTGGCCCAATGAACTATGAGAGGATGGGAAGAGTATTTGGCCAGATAGTTGTAAATGTTTCCTGTGATCCAAAGAAAGAGAATTACCTTAGCATAACTCTAGAAGACAAAAGCATGCTAGAGAAGAAGGATATTCAGCTATCAAATTCTATGATTTATTGTTGTTTGAGGCAAGGTATTTTTCTTGTCTTTGTATTTATTGATATTTTCAAATATCATTACATCTTCATTCTCTTATTTTGGACTTTGTTTTTATACAAGGCGTATATTCTTTTAGCAATGATATCACTAAAACTATACTTATTGTTGATCCACTTCTCTCTATGGATCTATTTTCAAAGTATGGCTCAAATTTTAAAGGCTCTTTAAAAGTTTTTAATACCATAATACAACTTTTTTTTTTGCATGTTGAAAGTTATGTCCCTTATATATACTTAATTTTAGTGATTTATTTTCATATTTGTTATTGACTAATATTAACTTTATAGAGGACATTGGAGTCTAATTTAAATCAATATTCTTGTTAGAGAGGTCATCCTTATGAATTCTCTTTTTGAAATTCATTGCATGCCAAAAATATATTGTCAATGGTTTTCTCTTATTTTTTATTTTCCCTTATTTTCTAGTTTTTTCATAGATAGGTTATTAGTGTTGGTTAATAAGTTTTCATTTGCAATGCTGCTAGACTTGTTACTATCCACTTGGATACAAGATTTGAAGACATTGCTGATTCTCAAAGACCTTTTAAGTTTCTCCTTCAAGAGGTTTCACTACAAAGTGACTCACACAATTGTGGATGGAGAGTCATTTCAAATTTTTGTAGGGCTAAATGTAGACGGGATGAATGCAAGCCTTCTATCTTTTACTTTTAAATCAAAAGTCTCTTATACTTTCAAATAACTTATTGTGTGCTCTTTACATTGTAAAGATTACCCTGAGTCATACATGTGGTGGATAGGCAATTTTATCTTCTATGTTGATGCTTAAGCCTTGATGCATTGTTTTGATGGTGTAGCTTCTCTAGTGTATGTCCCAAATTGAACATGTTAATATGAGGCTTGTCATTTATGGTTGGCAGAGGCAATGACAATCAGGGTTGTTTCACATGCCTAAGATGCATCTCAATCACATTGGCTTAAATCCCATGAATACTCCGCTTCATGGGTATATCAACTTTTATTGGTGAAATCAAACTGCCAAAGATGTTGATGCATTTAATGAGCTATACAAGGCACATCTCCTACCTTGCCTTGTCAAGCAATGGAAGTTCACACTCCATCCTTTCAATGTCACACTTGATATTTTGTATTAAAAGAGGGACATGCCCAAGCTTATTGCCATTGTTCCACTTAAGGAGTGAGACAACAATCAAGACCTTGCCATTGATGGAGATAATAACTACAAGACACATGCATTGTCAATTAGTGGAATGAAGGCAATTAAATGTGTACTATCTTTGAATGATTGATCGTAAGCCATACAAGTGAACTTTGCATTACATGGTCCAATTTAGGTAATCACAGTAAGCAAAATGCATATTGATGTGATACCATGTGCCATGGCTTGATGTGCTATGCATCTTAAACAATGACGAAGACTCATCCCAAATCTTTATGGAGGGAAGATCATCCTCATATCTTTGAAGAATTTGCTCTCCTTGAGTAAAATTCGAGTATGCCCTTTGCTGGACACATAGGTGCTATATCACCCCAAATCAACTGCATGGAAAAGGCTTATTAGAGCAAGGCACATGTTTAAGTTACATCCCAATGGGAGTCTATAAGTAGAATGTATGAATCTCTTGTTTTTATTAGAGGAATTTTATTGTCATCTCCCAGCCCTGCCCCGCCCCCCCCCCCCCCCCCCCCAAAAAAAAAGAATAATAATAATAATTTAGTTTGAAAGTCTCTAAGGAGAATGTGGAGTAAAATTCAAGATAGAGTGATTGATCTAGCAATTGAGGAATGTACACTTTATGTACTGCCAAAGCCTCTCCACTTGATTAGTTGTGCCCATATTATCATACTAGATTAGACAACCGAACCTAGGCCCAACATCTTCTCTAAATACAAGCTCTATCACACCACTCATTTATGATTAGTTGTGCCCATATTATCATACTAGATTAGACAACTGAACCTGGGCCGACGATGAACCTGGGCCAACATCTTCTCTAAATACAAGCTCTATCACACCACTCATTTATGATTTACTTGTGCACACTGGGATTTGTGGAGTGCTCCAAAAGGAGAACATGGATCATCAAATTCATCCTCCGTGGACGAGTACATTGACTTTGATATATAAAAGTGTAAAACCCTTCCAAAAAGTTAAAACAAATTAATACGATAATTCATTTATAGAAAATAGACCCCTTTCTAAAAATATAATATTTTTAATATAATATTTTGTTTCTAAAAGCTTGAACCCCTTTGGAAAATTTTAGGAGAAATAAAAAAACTTAAGGAAATAAGAAAGAAAAAACTTTAAGGAGTTTGAACTTGTGATTTCTTGAGCACAATGCTTAAATTATTAAACCATATACTATGTACATGTTATAGATGCTACTTTAAAAATATTATTCTTTTGGTTTCTTTTGTATGATGACAATTGTATCAATTTTCCACCCATCCTAATTTAGTTGAGTGACGTCACATTCCACAAGCAACCAAGGTTGATCAAAAGCGTAAGCGTTAAATGAGCTTGGGAGATAGTGTTGACTCCGTGAGCCGCGTGATTCCTGGGCAAACAACCTTATCGGGCCCATGCAGTATCTCCAGGTCGCTGGAAAGGTTGGAACCATGCAGAGTGTTCCTGGAGAGATTAACATTGCACTCTCCCCCACAACCACAAGCACCCTTTTCCTGCTCCACGTCTTAGCCTTGGTGACACAGACTACGAGGGATTTCCACCTCATTCGAGCCAGACGCGACATCTGGCCATGCACTTTTAACAGCTTCTTCGAGCTCCTCTTACCGTGGCAGCTATCCCGATTCCCAAGGATCTCACGCACAGTCGAATCCTGAGTCCTGACCTCCGCATAATCCCACCATCGTCTCAAAATGGAAGTTTGGGTCATCTGGCCCTTCAGCTGAGGCTGCATAATGGAGGGCCATGTTTGTGGAGCCCTCAAGTTAACCAAAGGTCTCCCCTTGCCCGAGCAGGGCCTCAAGGCTGTAATTCAAGCTCTCCATCAAGCACCGATGAGAGGATCTTTACCGACCGCAATGGAAGCGGCTAGAAGAGGAGATGTCGAAGGGGCAAAACTGCCATGGAGAGAGCAAAGCTGGCACCTCAGCATCAAACCCTGAAGGGGTGGAAGAATCAGGTGGTTTTGCAGTTTTGCTTTCTGATGAAGGATTCAACCAAGTACCGGTCTAGGACCTTAATCGGTCTTTGTGGTGGCTCACTCCTTCTTGCTGGAGTTTTCAAAGCTTGGATAAGGGACAACTGGCACCCTTTTGAGTACTAGGGCTTTATTAGCCAGGTATCTATCCAATGAGAGTTTTGGTTTCTCGTTTGAGAATTGGGACTAATAAGAATCTTTTGTTTCTTATGAGCCAGGTATCTACCCACCCTCTTCAAATGGCGCGACCCAAATGGTCACCAAGGTCTTGGTCGGGGTTGACCTTCCCAACCTCCCTGAGTCCCTGACCACATCTACCCATTCGTGGGCACTGTAGCCTCACCTTCAGGAAAGATATTAAATCAGAGGCCATATACAGGTGTAAATCCAGCGATAAAGGTTGTTCTTGGTAGAAGACTTTAAGAAGGCGCTGAGCGGCTTGGTAAAAGAAAGCAGGAAAAAATCTACAAAATAAGTCGAATTATTACTTTCAGTTTTCAGGCCTGTGGAGGAAGAGACTCTCCCCAGAAATAAAGATCTCAAGTTTACATGTAGGTAACAAAGCAGGCAGCTCCTTGAACCTCTCTTCTCTTGGCAACATTGCAGTAGGTGGGAGCAAAAGAAGACTGTGCTAGCTCAGATAACCCACTCGGCCTTTCCAGGAATCCTTGAGGTAAGCCTAAAAATCAACAAATTCTCTCAGAAATGATGCAGCTGTTTAAAGTTCTCTCTTGCAGCATTAAGGGGATAACAGACCCCATTTGATACCTGGAAGGGATTGCCCTGACATGATTTCAGGAAATAAAAATGCATGAGATTAATTGAGAAAAAATCTGAATAGTATCTCATGAGATTACAACTAGGAACATTCGGTTGGCAGTGACGGTGGAACTCTATGCACTCACAAGGAGTTGGGACTCTTGTTTTGAATATCATGTAGGACTTCTGCAATACATGGGTGGCTGGCTACTCATCCCATGATATAGGAGGAGATTGTAATAGTTTTAGCATACACTTCAGGGGCAGCAAACTCAAGGCCATAGCTGTGGGTATTCCTTGAGAGCTATCAATGTCCCCATTATTCTGCTAGGTGACTTCAACAAGGTTGAGTTCCTTTGACAAATATAAAGGCACGGGCAGCACCGTGGTAGAAAGCGAAAGACAGGCTTGGATTAACCTCTAGGGTTTCCACTACCTTTTTTATGTGGGTACTTGCACAGGCTTCACCAGTCAAATAATCAAAGGGTGTTAGGCTCAGAAAAGCCAGGCTTGATTGTGCTCATGCACCTAGTGGTTTTCTTTCCTCTTATGTGGATTGCATGGTAACGGTCTTTAACAACGTAATCCTGTCTGATCATAAACCTGTCCTTCTCTTTCTCTCCAACTCCAATAGCAAGGTTAAGGTGGGGTGGTCTCACACAAACGCTGCGATATTCGAGCTTTACTGTAAGATATCAAAATTAGAATATCCAAAGGGAGGGAGAGAGAGAGAGAGAGAGAGAGAGAGAGGACCTTGGCGATGCTGCCCCAGGTCACCTGCCTCGGGCTGTCTCAACACTAGGCCCACCCCTTTCGTACTGCCCAAGGCCTGCAGGCCTGTGTTCTCCTGCCCACCTGATCCTGTACACACCTCCCTCAGCCTGCATGCTGCCTGAAATGCCCCTGCAGGACAACGCGGGCTGTCCTGCCACGTGTGCAGCCAGAAACGGCGAGAGAGAGAGAGAGAGAGAGAGAGAGAGAGAGAGCAGTTCAGGAGAGCTGCCCTGTCATGCTGCCTGTTTGTGCAGCCTGCCATACCTGGTCTTGGGAGCTCATCACTTGTAAACGCCTAGAACAACGAAGTATGCTTAACAATTATGATGTTCGCTTGTTTTTGAGATTTAATATAAAAGAGAATGAACACTTAAAGTTGAAAATGAAAATTACTCACAAAATTACAACCATGAAAATGTAAAAGTAATGGAGACAAGATTGAGGGTTGAAGATGGGCAACCCCCCTCTCCCCCCCCCGAAGGAATGTATTTCTGCTCAACCCAAGTCCCTTAGGGAAGAGCTCGGTTACAATCAACCTGAGAGTGAGGAGAAGATCATGCAAAGATGTACAAACACACATGCAATATCTATTATGCAATGATAAGAACTGATTTCTTTACAGTATGAGAGAAGAAAGAGGGGAAATCAGCATTTCTTCATCGTTGGTCAGTAGTATATGGATAGGGATCTTGTTGCTAAAATGGAAGAAAGAGTTCGAGAAGGAGATGCTGTAATGAATTTACAGGCTTACTGTCTTGTAAAACAGTAGTGATGAAGAGGGAATATGGAGGAATTTGATAATGGAGAAGTGGGGGATGATGATGGGGATGGATGGGGCCAGTTTCTGGCTATCTGTGGGTGCTGTACATGAGTTTACGGCAAAGAAAAATGATGCTGAATGAAGAAAAACGAGCACTTATTTATAGGAGAGAGAAGAGCTAGTACAAAAGGGGAAAGTGGAGTAGCACAAGACAAGTGTCCAGCCACATGTCATGAGATGTGACAAGTGGTAGGACACTTGGAAACTTTGTGACAAGTGTCTTGACACTTGTCTCTTCTCTATGGCCTTCCTTTTTTAACTGAATACTGTCAAGAATAGAAACAACCAAATTTAGTAAGCACAGTCAAGGTACAAAATTTACTATTTTTAGAATGTCATCCCTATTTTTTAGGACTAGCATTTTTAGGCTAATTCGAGACTCCTAAAATTTAGGAACCTCCTAAAATATAGAGACCCCCCCAATATGGGTGTCATATGAAAGCATTTTCCGTGTACATCGCAAAAACGGTATCAGAATCTTCATGTGACTTTCCTATGCAAAGAAATGTGCATTTCAAGCTTTCAGACCACACATGCACATTGTACAAGCATTTCATGATCATGCCATCTTGTTGATTGTAACTGTCTGTTCTGGCGGATCTAGCTCACACTTCAAGACATCAATCCTTTCTGTGTGCGAGTCTAACCCTGATATGCGTGAGTTCTGGTCACAGGCGCTCAATCGTCCATATAGGTGGAAGTGTGAACTATTTTTTCTCTAACCCACCGCGTGGGTCCACCATAACCTGTGACCACTCATCAGTGGGCTCCAATGCACTTTTCTTTATATCTAATTAGTGCAAAGGAAACAGATTTAATAAATCATTGTATAGATAAATTAATGAAAAAGGATACAAATTCTGTTTCTATAGAGTTGTGATAGCCCTCTGGCTTTTATTCAGCTGTCCTCAGCTGAAAAGCTTCTTGATATGGCTGAAGAATGTCTGGATAATCCTTCATGAATTTTTTATCTACCCACTGTACATCTGTTGTGGGTAGATTCTTGAATTTTAGTAAGAATTTTCGTATCACAAGGCCACTTCTCGTGGTTCGATCCTTGTGAAACAAAATCTGTTCAGGTTCCAAGAGTTGCTCTGTTTCTTCAACTTCTGGGGGATCTTCAGTAATGGGTTCCTTTGGTTTTGGTCCTATGTAAGGTTTTAGCAAACTTACATGAAAAGCATTGTGTATTTTCCAATGAGCAGGAAGCTCAAGTCGATAAGAAACTTCATTTATTTTCTCAATCACTTTGAAGGATCCAAAGTATCTACTGGAGAGCTTTGGAAAAGATGAATTTTGACCCGAACCTTGTTTAAGCCTGCTTTTATCAAACTTTAGCAAGACATATTGACCTTTTTCAAAAGTCAAAGGTCTTTTGCGTTTATCTGCTTGCTTCTTTTGTCGCTCTTGGGCAACTTTGATAGTGGCTCGAACTTGATCCATTGCTATTTTTAAATCTGAAGCAAACTCATCAACAACAAAAATCTTATCTTTAGTGCGAATAATTGGAGAAGGAATCAATTTACCTTGTACTATTTCATTTGGAGCTTTCCCTGTGGATGAGTGCATTGTATTGTTGTAAGTAAACTCCAATAATGGAAGATATTTCTCCCACTGTGACTTATGTTCACTAACATAAGCTTTCAACATATCCAAAAGAGTGAGATTCATCATCTCTGTTTGGCCATCAGTTTGAGGATGAAAAGCTGAGGAGAATTTTAAAGTGGTTCCTAAATTCTCAAATAAAGCACGCCAAAAGTTACTTGTGAATTTGGAGTCTCTATCTAAAATGATCTCAAAAGGCATACCATGTAATTTGAAGATATGTTGAATAAAAAGTCTTGTAGCTTGTGCGGATTTCAATGTTTTATGACATTGAATAAAATGTGATTGCTTACTGAATCGATCAATTATGACCCAAATCATATCACGACCTTGAGGTATTCTTGGAATACTTGAGATAAAATCCATTGTGATAGATTCCCATGGATCTTTGGGCACTGGAAGAGGTTGCAACAATCCTGGAGTCTTCTGCATATTATACTTGGATTTTTGGCATACTAGACAAGCCTCAATGAAGTTATGTGTATCTCTTCGTAATGTTGGCCAATAAAAGTAGCGCTCAATTGCACTTAGAGTGGTTGCTCTCCCTTTATGCCCTGCATAAGGGGGTTCATGACTTTCATTAAGTACCTTTTGTCGAACAAAAAGAGTGACACAAAGGCGATTGTTCATGAGAAGGTAATCGTCTTTGATGGAATAATCTGGATAAGAACCTCCTTGCTGTAAATTTGACCAAATTGCTACAAAATCAGTATCTTCATCATAAGTATTCTTCATCATTTGAAAATCTTCATGTTGAGCCACTGTAATAGTTGCAATGCGAGGCACTCTAGAAAGTGCATCAGCAACTACATTTTGTTTCCCTGGAATGTACATAATTTGAAAATGAAACATAGACAAGAAATTTTTCCATCTTGCATGTTTCTCCTGCAAATGCTTTTGAGTCTTGAAATACTTCAAGCTCTGTAATCAGTTTTAATAAGGAATTCATTGCCTAAAAGATAATGTTTCCATATCTTCAAAGCATGAACCACTGATAAAAGCTCATTTTCATATATGTCATACCTTTTCTCCACATCATTTAGACGGCGGCTTTCAAAGGCTACGGCATGGCCTTCTTGATTAGCACTACACCAATACAATCACCGCAAGCATCTGCTTCCACCACAAATGGTTTTACCAAATCTGGAATGATAAGAACAAGTCCAGAAGTAAGAGCTGTTTTCAGCCTCGTGAAGGATGCCTTCTATTTTTCCTTCCATTGGAAAGAGGTCTTCTTCTTTGTAAGGTCATGAAGTGGAGAAGCCGTATGTGCAAAATGCTTGATGAAGCGGCGGTAATAAGAGCATAAGCCAAGAAATGATCGCACCTCATGTACATCATGAAGATGAGGCCATTCTTGGATTATCCTAATCTTTTCAGGATCCATTTGAATCCCTTCAGAAGAGATGACATGCCTTAGGTAATTTATTTTATGCATGAAAAATTCACTCTTTTTACCATTTACCAAGAGTTGATTTTATTGAAGTCATTGTAGAACAATCTCCAAGTGCTGATGATGCTCCTCTTCATTCTTGCTAAAGATAAGAATATCATCAAAGAAAGTACCGACATATTGTCGATGCTCTCTAAAAATGCGCTCCATCATTCGATTAAAGGTGGCTAGTGCATCGGTTAATCCGAAAGGAACCACCAAGAATTCGTAAAGACCGTATGAAGTGCAAAAAGCAGTTTTGTGTACATCTTGTGGTATTACCCTAATTTGATGATAACCACTCTTTAGATCAATGCGGCTGAAAACCTTTGAGCCTCCTAGACGATCCAAAATGTCGTCAATTCTGGGAATAGGAAACCGATTCTTCACAGTGATTTTGTTGAGGACTCGATAATCAATGCACATCCTGAATGTGCCATCTTTCTTTTGAACAAGAAGAACCGGTGAACAAAATGGTGAGCTACTTGACCTAATTAGCCCACGGTTGAGTAGGTCTTCGACTTGCTTTCTGATTTCTTCTTGTTGAGGACGGCTCACACGGTATGGTGCTATATTAGGAGGAGAACTGCCCAGAATAATATCAATATGATGGTCTTCTGGCCTTTCTGGGGGAAGCTGATAAGGAAGATCTTCCGAAAAACAATCTTTATACTTTTCCAAGAGCTGAAGTCGCTCTTGGTTTTCAGCATTCATATTATCTTTTACATCAGTGACATAAAGCAAACAACATTGAACACAATCCTTAATTGCTCTAGAGACTTGCATATGGCTTACCATAGGTATGGTGTCTCCAGAAACTCCAGAATTTGGATCTCGTACTTCTTGCCTTTGTTGGTGAGTTCTACCTTCTTTTTCTGAGAGAAGATGGTTGAATCTACTCTATGATTCCAGGGCATGCCAAGAATCACATCGCAACCATCAAGGTCTCCGATATAGAAAGTATCTTTATCACTATAGCCTTGAATTTGAAACTTGAGCTTGCTAATGTAGGGTGTCACAATCTTCACTGTGTCACCTTTATCGACATTTAAAGCTTGGTGAACTTCTGCCGGAGTGTCCATCTCTTCATTCTTTAATCCAAGCTCTTTAGCTAATTGCAAGAAAATGACATTTTCATTCGCCCCAAGATTTATCAAGAATAGTGCTTGCTTACCTTGCAACTGTCCCCAAGCTTTTAATAATTTTTGCATCTCTGGAGTGTGAGTTGTGTTTGTAACTACATCACTGATAGCATTGATTTTCACTGGCAACTAAGGCTTGTTGTCAGAAACCTTACTTTGTCCTTTGTTTGGACATTGCTTCGCTATGTGGCCTGTTTATCCACATTTAAAGCACTTCCGTTCTTTCATGAAGTTCTGCTTTTCTTCTTCGAAAAGTTGCTTTGCTTGTGGGTATAGATTGGAGCGAAATTGAGGAGCATTAAGAGGTGCATAGAGCTTCATCTTCTTTTGATTTGATGGCTGCTTTTGCCGCTGTTTTTGTCCTTCATTTGGGGCTGAATACTCCTCATCATCAGCTACTCTCTTCTTATCATTCTTTTGGAATGATTTGTTGCAATTGTGCTCCATTTCCCATGTCTCAGCATGGTCAGTGAGTTCCCTGAGACTAGAACAATGATAATGATTAAGAGCAGTACGAAGTTTAAAATGCAAACCTCCTTGAAACTTCCTAAGCTTTTTCGAACTGTTGATCTTCTTGAAATATTGGACCTTCAAAAGTAGCTCCCAAAATCTCTTGGTATAGTCACCAAGTGACTCATTTTTCCTTTGCCAAAGCCGATCCCATTCCATTTTTACATCTCTTTTGAAATGAACAGGAAGAAATTGGCTTTGTATCATGTGAACAAAGGACCGCCATGATTTTGGGGTAGCATGATCATATTCCAACCCCGTCCACCAAGTATGGGCTAAGTTGGTCAAATGTAAAGCTGCAAACTTAATCTTTTCTTTTTCTTTATACTTGTCACGACCATACAAAATTTGAAATTGATGAATAAACTTCAGAAGAAGATCAGGATTTCGGGAACCATCATACATACTTAACTTGATCTTCTTTTCAAGTTGAGATAGTGACTTAGTCTTCTTCTTCTTCTTATGCCTTCGTCCATGCCCGGATCTTGAGGTTGAAGATGATGAAATGCTTGATGGGGATAAAGATGGAGACGAGGGTGAAGAATGTCGACGCCTTTGACGATGATGAGGTCTTCCACGAGAAGGGTGTGACTCTTCGTCTCACTAGAAGAGGGTCCATCAGAGTAGGCGCCAGATGACTTTGAAGAAGAGGATGAGCTTCGACGCGATTTCTTTCTTTGTCTTGAAGTAGAATGGGACTGCCTCTTAGAAGTAGTTGGACTTCTTGATCGGCTCCTTTCATTGGTATGGCTTTGTCTCCTTAAAGTAGATGGGCTTCTTTCCTTGAATACTTTAGGATTCTCAACTTTTTCTAGTTTGAGAAGTTGCTCACGAATTTGCTGATTCTCCTCTCTAAGACTTTGAATTACGTGCATGATAGCACTCATCTGATCCACTGAGACTCTAAGAAAATATGCTCAAGCCCTCAATACAAGGGCTGAAAACAAACAAACTTATAATCGTAAGCATTACCAGTGTTGGGGTGAGGACCAAGCCAAAGCTCTGATACAACTGATAACACCCCGAACAACGTAGTATGCTTAACAATTATGATGTTCACTTATTTTCAAGATTTAATATAAAAGAGAATGAACACTTAAAGTTGAAAATGAAAATTACTCACAAAATTACAGCCATGAAAATGTAAAAGTAAAGGAGACAAGATTGAGGGTTGAAAATGGGCAACCCCCTCCCCCCCCCTGAAGGAATGTATTTCTACTCAACCCAAGTCCCTTAGGGAAGAGCTCAGTTACAATCAACCTAAGAGAGAGGAGAAGTAATTCTCACTCTCACAAGATCATGCAAAGATGTACAAACACACATGCAATATCTATTATGCAATGATAAGAACTGATTTCTTTACAGTATGAGAGAAGAAAGAGGGGAAATCAGTCTTTCTTCATCGTTGATCAGCAGTACATGGATAGGGCTTGCTTCTTGTTGCTAAAATGGAAGAAAGAGCTCGAGAAGGAGGTGCTGTAATGAATTTATAGGCTTGTTGTCCTGTAAAACAGCAGTGATACACGAGGGAATATGGAGGAATTTGATAATGGAGAAGTGGGGGATAATTATGGGGATGGATGGGGCCAGTTTCCAGCTATCTGTGGGTGTTGTACATGAGTTTACAGCAAAGAAAAATGATGCTGAATGAAGAAAAACGAGCTCTTATTTATAGGAGAGAGAAGAGCTAGTACAAAAGGGGAAAGTGGAGTAGCACAAGACAAGTATCCAGCCACATGTCATGAGATGTGACAAGTGGTGGGACACTTGGAAACTTGTGTGACAAGTGTCTTGACACTTGTCTCTTCTCTATGGCCTTCCTTTTTGGGCTGAATACTGTCAAGAATAGAAACAACCAAACTTAGTAAGCACAATCAGGGTACAGAATTTACTATTTTTAGAATGTCATCCCTATTTTTTAGGACTAGCATTTTTAGGCTAATTCGAGGCTCCTAAAATTTAGGAACCTCCTAAAATTTAGGGACCCCCCCAATATGGGTGTCATATGAAAGCCTTTTCCGTGTACATCACAAAAACGGTATCAGAATCTTCATGTGACTTTCCTATGCAAAGAAATGTGCATTTCAAGCTTTCAGACCACACATGCACATTGTACAAGCATTTCATGATCATGCCATCTTGTTGATTGTAACTGTCTGTTCTGGTGGATCTAGCTCACACTTCAAGGCATCAATCCTTTCTGTGTGCGAGTCTAACCCTGATATGCGTGAGTTCTGGTCACAGGCGCCCAATCGTCCATATAGGTGGAAGTGTGAACTATCTTTTCTCTAACCCACCGTGTGGGTCCACCATAACTTGTGACCACTCAGCCAGCTCCAATGCACTTTTCTTTATATCTAATTAGTGCAAAGGAAACAGATTTAATAAATCATTATATAGACAAATTAATGAAAAAGGATACAAATTATGTTTCTATAGAGTTGTGACATCACTGTGTACAGCCTATTTCTTCATTGTCTGTCCCTGAGTGCGTGCCGAAGAAACCCCGCAAGCCTGCTTTGTCTGCTGCGTGCAGGGGCAAGGCAGTCTGTGGGCGATTGTGGGAGAATGAACTGACGACCCTGTTCTTTCACGATGGTCCTGAACCAGGATGCTATGGATCCACTGGATACAGTGCTGGGTCCAGACGTGGACGTGCCAGAAGATGCATTAGAAGAAGCCATGGTATCCTGCACTGATGAGATGGCTTCGCCCCACCTTGATCTTCAGTCATCTGTCAAATGTCTCCATGATGACTCTACTGCTGCTCCTAAGGTCCCTAACTTGGGCGATTCTCCGCCCCGTTCGTACCCTCAGGTGGCTTCCGCTTTGCAGGATTTGCAAGAACTGAATTGGGAACAATTGTTGGAGTTTGTGAATAATATGTGGAGCGTAATCATCGAGCTATCCTTGCCTGAGCAGAGGAGGTTTTGCATGCACAAGTGCTCAGTCAAGAGGTTCTTCGTTCCTTTTTAGCTTTTCATAAGCGAGGCATGATTCCCTTCTTCAGGAGTGGGATTCCCGTGCTTACTAGGATCCGTCAATGTTGGCTGACCTCCATTCTTCAAACTGATTGTGTGGAGAAGATCCTGCTGGCCTGCGTGGATTCTTTGAGAAATAGTTGGTGCATATTGTCTCATGGCGTCCACTGCCAGAATTTCAATGTCTTTTGAAGCATCAGTGTCCCGTATGGGTGGAAGTGAATTGCTCGGCTGTCTGTCTACTAGGCCCTTCTCAAGGATACAATGGTTGCCAAAGGCCATGTGTTGGTACCCCCCCAATCTGAAGGCAGCCAATAGAAATGGACTATGCATGTTGTGGGATACTGCCAAGAAGGGACCCAATTGGTTGCACCTCAATTGTACGGGCATGCGACCTCTTTGCTTTTGGCTGAGGTGAGGTACTTTTGCTGGCCACTATTTCTCCTATGCTCAATTGGGTCACTTCATGGTTGAATGTCCAAATCGCAAGAGTACCTTGGTGGATTAGCCCATGGACAAAGACCAACACACACACCCCCATTTCGCCAAGCAACATATTAAACCTAGTCCCTCCAAAGGCACGTCCAAAGGCAAGCAATTTGCTCCTTCAAACTTTGGAAAAACAAGGATGCGATGCGATAAGGAAAAAAGCAAAGGAGAGTTTTGTGCGCTCAACACGTGCTACCCCTTCTTATTCTTAAAACCCCATTTGCACTTATTCGTGTCATCGTGAAAAATCCTCAGAAGCAATAACAGTAGCAGCAATCGACTCGATCATCACTACGTGTTCGCAACTCTCGAGCTTAGCTAGACTTCGATGTTACTAGCAGAGTCATCACTCCATGGGATTGCAAGTGTCCCTATTCTACCTCCCACTTTGTAGATGTGACTTCCTTCTCATAGGTCAACCATCAAAGATGCAATCCCTTTGCGGTGCTCAAAGATCTCTTTGAAGATAATACATTGGAGACATTGACCATAGCAAAGACCCATGCCCACATGATTCTACTTTGTTTTGTACTCTTCTTTTGTTTTGTTGAATCCATTATATCTAGTTCATACATGATGGCTTAGAGCCACCTTGCACTTTGTAATTATTGATCTTGTTATCATGTACATTTTTATTGTAATCAATTTATTGTAATTAATATAACTACCCATTATGAGAGAGAGAGAGAGAGAGAGAGAGAGAGAGAGAGAGAGAGAGAGAGAGGTGTGTGTTGAGATGGTAAGCTCAACACTGATTACCTAGTTAAATGGATCCACACGTCTATACTTAGCACATCTGTAGTCATTATGTTTCTCACATGGCCATTGACTTAGCACTTATTATATTTAGTTAGTTACGTCCACCTATAGCTGGCATAATTATAACATCAATCGATTAGTATAGTTAGTTATACATAGTTTGACTCAGTTTGACTTTCAATTATGTTATATTTTATCTATACTTTGTGTATATTCTTTTGTGAGAGGAAGAAGAAAGAAAGACGAACAAATCAACATTTTGGTCCACCACTCTCTTCATGTGTTCTTAAGTGCACTTTATCTTATTTATATTGTGTGTGTTCGACGCACTATCTCAAATAAGTCTCCTCACCACATGATTTGTGACATGGTATGAGAGCGGCGCCACCAAGAGAGACTGATTGTGGAGGTTTAAGTGAAGAAGAAAGAGCAAGGATTCAAGAAAGTAAGCAATAGATAAGAAGCTCTCCCATTCTCTTACATTTTTCCTCATATAGTTGTGAGATTTGGTATACAAGCAAAGCGGTGCTTATTCTAGAGATAAGCCATTTAGGGCTTTTCCATCTTGTTTTTGGCTATTTGAGGCCATTTCAGTCCCCATTTTAGTTCTATGAGGTTGTAGACAACAGTTTTAGAGTATACTATAATTTCGATTGTGTTAATTTCTCTCAAGTGTAAAAGTTACAAATTTCAAATTTATAAGTTCTTTGATCTCTCTCAAGAAGTAAACACAAGGTTTATTTACAAACAAGTTACAAAGGATATGTATTGTTGAGCAGTTAGTGAAAAATACTGCATGATTTGTTATTGTGCACATATTATAGAAGATTACAGAAGACTTGCTTACTATTTGGTACTCGCTTTTGTCATAATGGTTGAGACCAATTAAAATCGTATTATTGAGAAGCTAGACAAGATCTACTCATTATAAAGTTCCATTTAATTAACTTTCTTATTGGAAAATGTCTCTAGGAGTTTGCTTCAAGTGAGAAAATGAACTAGAGCTAAGTGATCTTGTGACTATAAAATAATTTAAGGCATAGAAAGAATGAGATATAAAAGATAGAAAAGTAATATATTGATTGTCTGTAGCCATTGATAATACTATGTTAGGATATATCAGAAATATAAAAAATTCACATATAGCTTGGATAATATTTGAAAATATGTTTTTAGTAAATACAAAGGCAGATCCAACTCAAGTAAGAGTTGAATATCTTGAAGAAAGGCAAGATATTTATAAATGAATATGTTTTGAAGGTAACAAGCATTATAGATACCTAAGTAGTCATTGTAGATGCCTAATAATCATTGATGCAAGGCTTGATGATGATGATGATTTGGTCTTGTCTACTTTGGGTGCCCTTAATAATGAGGTCTATAAATCTTTTATCATTTATGTGTATGTATGAAAGTCGTTATTAGATTTTGATGAGTTGGTCTCTCTCATAATCACAAAAAAGATCATTATGCATAATGAATTATCTAAAAGAAGTGTTGAATAACTCTATAAAATTTACTCAAGCTCAAGAAGGAGACGATGGTGGATCCTCTTCAAGAGGCCGTGGTATGGATTGTATTAGTGGTAACCAACAAAACAAGTTAAATCAATGGTTTAATGACATGTAAATTTTAGAAGACCGTGGTAATTCTAGAGGTAGGGTTAGCTTTAGAGAAAGAAGTTGATGATAAAACAAAGGATCTAGCAATTCTTATATTGTTTGTCATTATTGTGAAAAAACATGTCATATTGTAGCCCATTGTTATGATAAAAAAGATGATATTTATAGTGACAAATTGCAGCAAAAAAAATTATGCACCATCTTCAAGATAGAATGATAACAAAAATGAGAATTTATTTATCATATAGCATACAATGAATGTTATCACAGGAAAGAAAACATATGACAATGTATGATATGTTGATTCGTGTGTATCTAGATTCTAATCATATTATCAGCCATGTTGAATGGTTTGGAGAAATGCAAGATTTATAGAGTTCAAGCTATGTAGAGATGGGTAATAATTCACACCGCTTAATTTACACATTGAAAAAGTTGCTTTGTCTTTATACGATGTGCAGACAAAGTGTTTATTAGATGTATTACACATATTATTTATCACAAAGAATTAGGTATATGTTAATCAAATGGTAGAGCAAGGGTTGCAAGTTAGATTTAATGTGAAGGATTGTTTCATTGAAGACTTCAATAATAAGTGTAGATTGATTACAAAAAGAAGTAAAAGTTAGCCACATTTTTACTTTGGATGTTGAAATTCTTGCAATAAATGGTGTTATATATACTAAAGGTAAAGATGTGGTTGTAGACATTAAAATATGATATAAACATATTGGATATGGAAATTTGCAAAGGTTAAAATTAATGCAATCTACAGAGTTGATTACATACTTATTTACATTTGGAGTTATAGAATTACATAAAGTCTATGAAACATGTGAGTTTTTGGAAAGATGTAAGAAAATTGTTTTTACATGACAATGATATTTGTAGAGTTAATTGGAAAGTATGTAAGGCAATCATTTTGGCATGACAGAGATGTAAGTAAGAATATACTTAAATGGTATACATACAAATGTTTGGTGACCCACCCACAATGTATCTCTTAGTAGTAGTAAGTATATTGATATATTCATTGATAATTGCTCTAGAAAACTTTTGATATATTTTATGAATAAAAAGAGCAATGTATTTGAGCACTTTAAAACTTTTAAGGTTATTATTAAAATAGAGATAGACTTGAAAGTTAAGTGCATGAGATCAATTGAAGAGGAAGAATCTCTCTAATGAGTTTACTAAATTTTTTGAGGCCTCATGGAATAAAGCAACAATTTACATATAGGTATATCCCACAACAAATAAGATTACAAAAAGAAAAAGTAAAAATATTATAAAAGTTACATGGATATTAATGGTTGAAAATAATATACTTAAGTATTTTTTATTTGAGCCTATTCATACTACTGTCTATATTATAACCAAATTACAATTTATGGTATAATCCCTAAAGAATGCTTTACAGGAAAAAAACTTGATATATCACACTTGAAAATGTTTGGTTGTATTGCATATGTCATATACTTGATGAGTTGAGAAAAAAATTGGGCCCAAAGGTTGAAAAATGTATCTTTATTAGATACTCTATTGAAACAAAAAGGGTATTGTTGTTATAACCCTGTGAGTAGTGAGTTTCAAGTGAGCATGAATATTATTTTTAATAAGATAAGCAGTTGTTTTATAAGTAGTGGAGATGCATTTGATGATGATCATCATGATAACCATGTGTTTAAAAAAAAAAAAAAGAATAACGAACCCTTAGGGATTAGAGATTATCTGGTAGTATATCTACAATCGGTCATTGATTTGGAAGACTGAGGAGTAATCTCATATATTTGAGTGTAGCTACTAGTACTGCAGGTAATAACAAAGGAAAGAAGAAAGTGTCAAATAGTAATGATGCATCTACTAGTTATTCAATTCTTAATAAAGACTCTAGTAGCTTAGAGAGTTGGGATGATGAGCTTGGAATTGCTTCAGTAATGACACTAGGCTTGCAGAGAGCATATGGTAATGTAAAGGCTCCATTGAGTGATCTAGTGGTATATAGGTCTAGTAAGGTGAGATGCCCTATTAAAAGATTTAGTTTTGAGGATTATGCAACTCATCATTATACTTATATAGTAAAGATAGTTGAACATATTGAGTCCACCTGTTTTGAGGAGGCTATTGATCATGCTCATTGGGATGTAATAATAGAGGAGGAGATAGCTACATTAGATGTCAATAGGACTTGAGGTCTAGTATTGTCGCTTAAGGGTAAGAAAGCTATTGGCTACAAGTGGGTTTATAAAATAAATATAGTCAAGTGATGGTCATTTTGGACTTGAGGATTGCGAGAACAATAGCTTCTTTCCATCCCCTCTTCCATTTTATGTGTCTATATAGTCAAAAGTGATAGCAATTCTCCCCATACCTCGTCCCATTTTTCATCACTTGTGACTATAAAAATAAAGCATAATGTAGATATCTCTATTAGTAAGCATAAGATCATGTTAGTTGTGGAAGACTATGCATGGACATATGGCATAAATTATGAAGAGACATGCAGTCTAGTTATTAGGATGGCAACTGTCAAATGTGTGCTTGCTTTGGCAGCAACCATTGGCTACAAGTGGGTTTATAAAATAAATATAGTCAAGTGATGGTCATTTTGGACTTGAGGATTGCGAGGACAATAGCTTCTTTCCATCCCCTCTCCCATTTTATGTGTCTATATAGTCAAAAGTGATGGCAATTCTCCCCATATCCCGTCCCATTTTTCATCACTTGTGACTATAAAAATAAAGCATAATGTAGATATCTCTATTAGCAAGCATAAGATCATGTTAGTTGTGGAAGACTATGCATAGACATATGGCATAAAGTATGAAGAGACATACAGTCTAGTTATTAGGATGGCAACTGTCAAATGTGTGCTTGCTTTGGCAGCAGCCAAAGGCTGGATTTTACAACAGATGGATATGAAGAATGCTTTTTTGCATGGTGATTTGCAAGAGGAGATATATCGAGGAGTTGGTTATGAGGATTTAGAGCATTCCACATATATATGCAAGTTAAAGAATATACTCTATGGCCTAAAGCAAGCACCTAGAGTATAGGGGTGATCGACGTGTGAAGGTGTGTGTATGAGGTGTCGGGGTGGGGGGTTGGGGGGAGGAAGATTCCTCATAGTAGTATGCTCGCTCTACAATAAATACATACGCCTTTGTATTTCTTGAAGTTGCCACTTAATGGAAAGAGAATTAGAAAGGAAGGTCTAGCGAAGAGGAGAGAGAAGTCTAAGAAGGAATGGGAAGTTTGGAGGGAAGAGAAAAAAATACTATAGAGAAGTTAAAACTTCAAATGCAAGAAGCCAGGAGATAGAGAGATCTGGGAAAGAGAAGAAGTTAGCAGAGAAGTCTGGAGATAGAGAAAGCTTGACATAAGGATGTTAGGAAAAGAGAAGTGAGGCAAAGAAATATGGAGTCAAGAAGTTTGGATAGGATAGCCGAGATAGACAAAGACGTGGTCTAGAGAGAGAGAGATCTAGCTTTTGAGAAAAATATAGAGAATTAGAGTTAGAGCAAGAAGTTTGGGAAAATAGAAGAGAGAAAGAAAAGTCTAGAGAGAAGTGTGGTCTATGTTCGGAGAGAAGTATAGAGAAGTAGAGGTAGAGCAAAAAGTCACGAGGAGAGATAAAGTGAAGTTTAAAGAGGAGGAAGAGAAGTTTGAAGAAGGGGCTAGATATAGGAATTCTAGAGGAAAGAAGAGAGAGAAGTAAAGTTTGGGGAGAAGAGGGAGAGTAAGAAGTCTAGAGACAAGAATGAGAAGAGAGAGATAATGGCACCTGAGGGGGAAGAGATAGAGTACACAAATTTATAAGAGCATGCTTATATCAACATAAAATGATTGCTTGATACATTGGTTGCCTCCCCTTTCTTTTCATAGTTAAAGAGAGAAAATAACAAAGATCATTATACAACATCAATATCTAGAGACTTAGAGTATTGGAGGAGGTTTTCTCTAGACTATTGCCAAAAATCCCTAGGTTATGTAACTTGCAGGTCGGGTCTAGTTTACCTTAGTCTTTAGACAAAAACTTTGGAGGAAAAAAATATTTGGCAAGGTGGTTCTTGAGAAAGGTCCATGTCCTCCAAGGTCCAAGAAGTCTCCAAAGAAAGTCTAGTCTATAGAAAAATTTAAAAAATCTCTTTAGAGCAAAGACATAAGTCATTCAAGTAGAGAAGTAAAAAGTAACCAACTAAATGATCTTATACATAATAAAATATTGTTCTAATGCCATATACAAATTGAGTTCAACTTGAACACTTGCTGTTATATACAAGTTTTATATATATTCTAGAAGTGGCATTCCCATGTGGTGTACAAGTTGCCCACCATCGCTAGACAGCCCATCATTCTCGATAAACATCAATAAGGCTATCCTCCAAGCCCCTCAAAAGAAATCATGGGTCTCTTGGAAAAGAGCCCTATCTCAATCACGATTAGTCTCTAGGGTATGGATTCGTCACTGTAGCTCGGCAATCTTTGCATCTTTTTGAAGAAGTGTCTATTGTAAAGCTCAATCAATCTCTAATCTTGAGCCTATACCTGCTAATAACAATCAGTGAGGTTGGTCCTCAAGTTAAGATGTGTCATCTTGGTGGCAAGGACAGGGAGGTCCTGGAGCAAATTGTGCATGACTAACTGGACTCGCTCCATGTCTTGAATGAAATTGACATTGGGCCGTTACTTGGAGTAATGATATTGTCATGAGGGAAGGTCCACTAAGGGCAAGTGCTAGGGATGTTGACCTAAAATTGCATTAGCTTGACTTAAACAATCCCAAAACATGCTTAATTTCTGTGTTCCACATTCAAAACCCTAATTTGGGTGCCCTAAACTTTCTATAAAATAGGCATGTGGCCTACCACTCTCCCTTAATCTCATTTAAAACTCTTTGTTCAATTGACAAAGGATCCCCAATTTACTCGATTCTTGAACACTCCAAGAAAGGACATCAAAGGCAAAGAAAAGAAGACCTCTTCTAAAGCCTCAAGACAGTCAGAAGAAGCCAAGGAGATGCCTAAGCCTTCTTTGGAAGAGCCTAAAACACTTGATGAGCACAAACAGTTGGTACCCATGGGACAATAAGTGCAAATGCATGGCCAACTTAGTAGTCCAATCCATGGGACTATGGATAGCAAGGTATTCATATAAATGTAAGCATGGGTCAACAAGGATACTTTGATAGAGGTACCCTTTTTCATGCTATGGTTGGACAGGCACCACCTATGGGAATGTATGGTACAAATCCCTATGGTATGCAATAACAAATGCATGGCTCACCAAACCCAATATATCCGAGTAATATAAAAGGAATGCATGATCCCATGCATGGTGGCATAGGCATGATGCTTGGGGCACAAAGTGGGCCATATGGACATGTATTTGCATCCCCAAGGACTGTTGGAGCACAAGGATTTGGTGCTGGTCATGCAAGTGCATCTGATAGTGTTGGTTTTTATGTAAGTACAGCAAATGCACCCTTTTGCATCAACCTATTTATGATAATGACACCCATAGGACCACCAAAGGACTATGATGGTGGTGGCAAAAGTATGAAGTTTGAGCCTTTTAGTGGTGTACAAGATAGGCTAAAAGCACTTACTTTTATTCAACAATTTGATGCGGCCTATTCTTGAGGCAACTTCATTGAGACATCTAAGATACGCAAGGCAGCCACATTCTTGAAGGAAAATGCATTGTAGTGGTGGTCTATACTTCTCGTTCAAGGAAAGAAAGGCACCTACCACTTTGGTTAAGTTCAAACAATTATTTGCTTCGAATTGGTTGACAAGTACCTTTGAAGTAGACATCATGACAACATGGAATTAGTTGGATTCCAAGGTTAGTAAGATAAGAAGTTTTGAGATACTTTACTACCTGTTACTTCTTATTGGTTAGTACCTCTCCATGAGTGGGTGGAGAAGTATGTTCATGGTTTGCCAAAGGGTATATGAGATTTTTGCATAAAGTCCATTGTTTCTAGCATGTCTCATCTCATAGAAACTGCTACTACATCTAATGCATTGCTACATGGAAAAGATGCACAATTCTAGGAATTTTATGCCAAGTCATATGTCAAAGAGGCTAAGTTTGAGAATGTTGGGCTTGACTCATACCTATGCTCACAGAGGAGTGTCAATCCTCAGTAGGACACTAGGACACTTTTTACTCTCCTTACGAGAGATTTTTTCCCCAACATTATTCTCTTTTATTTTATGTGTCTATGTTACACAATTTGGGCACTTATCGTGTTTTACACCTTTCGTGTGTGAACACACATTAGTAACCCTAAGGTTTAAGGGTTGTACTTTGTACTTGCACATTACACTCTGTTGATTATTGCATTGGAAGTCGTGTCTTCTCTCTCACACTATCTTCACTATCAATTGTACTCTCAACTAAGCTTCGATCTATGTACATCCTCTCATATCTCACATTTGGTATCAAAGTTGCTCAACTGAGCTCCTTGGCCATTGTCGAGAGCACTACTAACTAAGCTACCACCTCCATCGACAGCAACTTCGCCACAACCAATAGTCTATCTGCCTACTCCATTAGTCGTCGACTACTTGGCACCACCAGTGCAACTACTACTGCTTATGCCTGGACCTGGCTTGTGATGCCACCCAGCCCATCTGCTTGCTCCTGCATCAGGCGCCCACTAGCCCCATCCCCAACTCACCAACGCTACCACAAACACCACGGTTGCCCTCCAGTCTCGCGGGCCGCCACCCACCAATCTGAGTGTCGCTCGCCTATCTGGCACAACTTGCTTGCGCCACTTGTGTAGCTATTGGCAACTTGCGCCTACAACAATCGGTCGACAGCTCAACTGAGCTCCACCACCATCGAACTACCCACCATTGCTCCACTTAGCCACCCATATCAAAGGTAAAAATGTAAATTTTAACAATTTTTTTATTCAAATTTAATCCTCTAGAAGGGGCTTATGCCCATTGACCAATATATATTTGTTCCTACACGTGTCTAGGGCACATTTATTATAGAGATTTTGTGAATTTTGGGTTAGAAATTTAGGGCTTTTGAAGTCAACTCAAACATTGGCAAATATATATTAGTGTCAAATCTATAATAGACTCAATTTGTGCATTTTGGGACAAAAAATTTTGGGGATTTTGCATTTTTTGTACTATTGAGCATTATTTGTGCGTGTCATCAAATAGTCTTTTACAGAGTGTGATCAAACTTGCTAATTACAACAAGGTGCTTGCTGTAACTTCTAGAAATTCTCAAATTTTCAAGTTAGTCCAGCTTGCAGTATTGCTATTGTGCTCTTTGATCGGTGACATTTACCATGGCCAATCAGGGCCAAGGTGATGTATTCACATATGTGTCCAAGGAGAATAGATTAGATGGCAACAACTATTCTCTATGGTCTTTTATGATGAAAAATGTGCTGATTGCAAAGAATCTTTGGGATTATGTTGGTGGTGAAGAAGTTTTGCCTGGAGTTGTAGCTTCTGTCACATCCCCTCCAAGAGGACATAGTCAAAGACATGCTCAACTTGCTCACCCTACTCAGTCCGCTCCAACTCAATCACTTCCCAAGAGATCAACACCACAAAAGGCTTGGAACACAGGATGCTCAAGCATTGTTTTGTTGATTGCATTCGGAGTTCAACGGTCTATCATTCTACACATATGGTCTGCAACTTTTTCATGAGAAGCATGACTAACCCTTAAGCAAATGTTTGTGGGAAAAAATGAGACACACGTCTCTTTCTTAAGATTGTGAATGGATGAAGGCGATTCTATCCAAGATCATCTCAACAAAATTCAGGACTTATGTGAGTAACTCATGAATGTAGATGAGTATTATTCAGATGCACAGTTGATCTCTACTGCTTTGAAATCATTGCCACCCTCATTTTGGCCTTTCATACGACCTTAAATCTTACTATGAGGATTTCCCCACCGCCATTTACTTTCCTTCAGTTGGTTAGTTTACTCTTAAAGGAAGAGCAAACAAGAAAGAACAGTGGGGTGGATGTTATAGCCTTTGAGCATGCTTTTATGGCAAGGCTGAAGGGCAAGGGCAGCCAAGCTAAAAATGCTCCGCATAGCTCTAAGACTTCAAGTACTTCATAGAGCAGCAAGAAACAGGGGACACACAAGCCAAGAGAGGAAGTGCCACTATTGCAAGAAGCCACGCCACTACATCAGAGAGTGTAGGAAGCGCATAGCTAAGGAGGAGCCATGGATGTATGTTTTTTATGCACCTTGTATTGCTACCTGAGTCTGCAACTTTTGTTATAGATCGTGTGACTATTGTTTCTACACTTCTAGTTATGACTCTTCTTGGGCTGATAGAGCATTTAGCTCTATTGAGGATACAATCACTTGGTTCTCTTACAGTGGTGCTTCTAGGCATGTTACATCCTGCAAGGATTTATTTTCCTTTGTTATTGCAGCTCCTATTGTCAAGTTTGTACAATGTGCCAACAATGCATCGTACCTTGTTGGAGGTATTGGGATTCTCCATTAGAGGTACCTTGTTGGAGCCATTGATACTCCATTTGTAGTGCCATGCATAAAGAAGAATTTGTTGACTATTTTTTCTTTAGCAAAGTGTGGTTTGCAAGTCACATTTAATGATACAAATGTATAGTCAAATATAAAGAACTCATGACTTTGGTTTTGACTAGCACATTATGTCATGGATTATATGGGTTAGATATTTATTCAGTTGATCAATCAGTCTATCTAGCATCTACTCTTACTTTTGTTATGTCGCAGGCAGAGTTATGGCATGCTAGCATGGAGCATGTTAACTATGGGAGCTTGATACTTATGCAACGTACACAGATGCTTAATGGCTTATCTCTTATGGAGAGGCCTCTTAAGCAGATATGTGAGGGATGCACTTTGGAAAAAATACATCGGTTTTCGTTTCCTCCTAATGTTTCTTTTAAAGCAATTACCAGATTATAGATTGTGCATTCAAATGTATGTGGCCCTATGTAGACAAAGTCATTGGGTGGCTGTTATTATTTTGTCACTTACATATATGACTTTACTCATTTTTGCTGGTCTACTCATTGGTGAAAAATTCAGACATATATGATGCATTTTTGGCTTTGGTAGCACTTGCTGAAAATCAATCTAACTGTAGGATTAAGACTCTCCGTTCAAACCAAGGGGAGGAATACATGTCTTTTCCATGCTAAATAATTTTTTGAAGCAGAAAGGCATTGTCCATCAATACAGTGTTATTTATACTCCACAATAGAATGGGATTGTAGAGAGGAACAATTGGTCACTCTTGGATATGGCTAGATGTATGCTGAAAGCAAAGAGTTTGTTGCATAGTTTTTGGATGGAAGCAGTTACATATACTTGCCATGTTTTGAATAGATGCCCTACCAAGGCATTAAAGAATGTCACGCCTTTTGAGGCTTGGAACAACCGGAAACCTTCTATTAGGCATTTTTGTACTTTTGGGTGTCTTACGTATGCTCATATTTCCAAGGTACTAAGAAAGAAGAAGTACAACAAGGCTGTTAAATATATTTTTGTAGGGTACAACAATGAGAGCAAAGGATATATATTGTATGATCTTGTCTCTAAGAAAGTATGTGTCAATAGGGATGTGATTTTTTATGAAAAAATAGAATTATCCCTTGTTGGTTTTGATATATATCAAGCTGCCCATTATTGTATTTGAAGGGTTGTTGCCCATTTCTTTTGGTAATATAGCTGAAGCTTCAACAAGTGAACATAATGGTCAATCAATTGCTTCATTGAGTAATGCAAAAAATTAGTCTATGGCTAATCTGAATATTCAACAAGATGCTGAATTTGAAGTTCAACTTTGAAGTTCAGTAGAAACTTGTACACAATCAGAAAGCTAGGCAGATGTCCAAATGATACTTACAGACTATGAAAGATAGTCATTTGGATGCTACTATTGTTGGTCATACTAGAAGACAAGCTTGTCTATACGATGGTACTAATACAATGGAGTTTATTATGGCAGCATATACACTTGAGATAATGAGCATGAATGTTTTGAGGTTGCACAACATAGTGTGCATTAGATGGCAGCAATGCAAGCTAAGTTTGATTCTATTATAAAAAATCAAACATGGGATTTAGTGACCTTGCCTATTGGGAAGAAAGCCATTGGTACAAAGTGGATCTATAATCTGATAAGGAATGCATATAAATCCATTGACAAGTATAAGGCTAGACTTTTGGCCAAAGGCTACGCACAAAAGAAAGGCATTGACTATGAGGAGACACTTGCTCCTACATCCCGCACAACTATCATTCGGTCTATGGTTGCTTTGGCTACCCATCATGGTTGGATTGTGCACCAGCTTGATATTAAGACTACATTTTTACATGGAAAACATAAAGAACTGTATGTACAGTAACCCATTGGTTTTGCAATTGAGGGATTTGAACACTTGGTATACAAGCTAAAAAAGCCTTTGTATGGTTTGAAGCAAGCTCCCCAAGTTTGGTATGCAAAAATTGATGCCTTTTTACTCAGCCAAGGATTCATTAACAGCTCATTAGAGTCTACACTTTATGTATGTAAAGAGGGGGGATCCTTGTTGGTTATATGTCTTTATGTTGATGATCTTCTGCTCAGAGGGACACATGCTGATTAGATTTTGGCATTCAAACAAAGTTTGCAACAAACTTTTGAGATGTCAAAGTTAGGACCTTTGCACTATTATTTGGGCATTCAATTCATTCATGATGCTAGAAGCATTGGATTGTCACAATCTAGATACATTGGTAGACTTCTTAAGAGATTTGGCTTACAGGATTGTAAGCCAATTTCCACACCAATGGAGAATGGACTAAAGCTATCCTTGCATGATGGCATTGATTTATTTGATATCCATATATATGCTTTAGCAATTGGATGTCTCATTTACTTATGCAGCATAAGGCTAGATATTCAGTTTGCAGTTCCAGCCCTGAGTAGATATATGCACCGCCCATCCATGTTATGCTAGCAAGCTGTGAAGTGTGTTTTTTCGCTACTTGCTAGGTACTAGGACTCTTGGATTGCTTTATGCCAAGGGGGGACCACTGCAACTACATGCTTACAATGATTCAGATTGGGGCAGTGATTTTGATTCATGTCACTCTACTAGTGATAATTGTTTCTTTCTTGGCTCATCTTGCATCTCTTAGCTTAGCAAGAAACAATCCACCGTTGCCACATCATCATGTGAAGCTAAATATAAGGTAGCTTTCACTAGTACAGTTGAATGTGTATGGCTGAGACGTTTATTGGTTGATTTAGATGTATATGCCACGAAGCCTACTCCTTTGTTTACTAACAGTTAGTGTCATTGCAATGGCATGGAACCCAGTGTTTCATGCATATAAACACATAGAGATCCATTATCACTTTGTCAAAGAGAGGATACATACAGGAGATATTAGCCTTGTCTACTATCTTACCATCAATAATATGGCAGACATCTTCACCAAAGCTCTTCCTCATGACAAATTTGAAGCATTCCGCATTGCTTTAAATTTTGATATCCTTTGGTGGATGATTTTTGTATATTGATCACTCTTCACTCCATGGAGGTTTGTTGGGTTTGACTCATTCCCACACTCACATGGGAGTGTCGGTGATCCTCGGTGTAGGATACTAGGACACTTTTTACTCTTCTTATGATAGGTGTTTTCCCCCAAGTTTATTCTCTTTTATTTTATGTGATTGTGTTACACAGTTTGGGCACTTATCGTGTTTTACATCTTTCGAGTGTGAACACACATTAGCAACCCTAAGGTTTAAGGGTTGTACTTTCTACTTGCACATTACACTTGATTATTCCATTGGGAGTCGTGTCTTCTCTCTCACTCTCTCTTCACTGTCAACTGTACTCTTAACTAAGCTTCGATCTCTATGCATCCTCTCACATCTCACAAAGAAAAAGCACAAATCTAAAAATAGAATTGGAAAGAGGAATAGATGGTAGAGAAAGAGTGGAAAAACGTATACGCAACTTAAGGAATTGATGGCTACAAATAAATACTTTATTTGTGAAGAGGAAGGGCACATGGCAAGGTGTTGTTCTAATAGGCAGCAATCTGAAAAAGATGATAATAGGGGAAAGAAAGGTAAAATCACCATTAGTTTAGGGTTTGATATAGTGGCAGATCAACCCAATGATGTGCTAAACTTTACAAGACGGGGCAAAATTAGAGATCAGTATATATTGATTTTTCTTAATCCAAAGGCACAATTAAATTTCCTCTCTTAATACGGTACCTTGTTTAGGCATCAAAGAGGATGAGATGGGACCCATGGGTAAGATTGGTATGGCATACTAGGGACACGCAGAGCTAGTTACTCCTATCATTGGAAAGTTGCATTTGCATATTCACAATTATGTGGACAGCAAAGAGTTCTTTATTGCTTCATTGGAAGGATGTGATATATTGCTTGGTATGCCTCAATGCCATCATGTATATGCAATGACTGATGCTCATGATAAGGTTGCGACCCTCTAAAGTTGAAATATGAATTTATCCCTATTGTATCTACTTTTGCTATTTCCAAAGTAATAAAAAATCATATTTTAACTTAGTTGGCTTTCACCAAGGATAAAAATTATAATGAAAATATTGGGAATGTGACTCATTTGGATAAAGATTGTATGTCATTTTTTCAAATATATATTGATTGTTTTTATTAGTTACTTCTAAGACGACACCTAAAAGGCTCGAAGATCATGGCATAGATTCAATCCCCGATAATAACTCTCCTAATAAGATACCTTACAGAGTCAATGTAGCCTAGCAAGGGGAGATAATGAGTCAGGTTAATGTGCTACTAGAGAAAGAGCTAATTCAACTAGTTTATCTCCATTTTGTTCTCCATTGCTTCTAGTGCAGAAGAAGGATGGGTCATGGCACATGTACATTGACTATCGTATTTTGAACAAAATCACAATAAAGAATAGAGTTTCAATCCCTAGGATCAATTATATCTTAGATAGATTGCACGGGGCAGCCATTTTCAACCCACAAATTGGAAAAGTTGTCAAATTTAGATTAGGCACGAGTATGTATCCAAGATAGCCTTCTAAACATCTTTTGTTTTGTAAGAGTTTCTTGTCATGCTATTTGGGCTTACAAATGCTCCTACCATATTCAATAGAATGATGGATTGCATCTTTCAGCAACATAGAGAATTTGTGGACACTTTCTTTGATGACATGGTTGTCTTTTTGAAGAATGAGACCGAGTATCGCAAGCTTGGTAATAGTATTCAATGAGATGCATAGGTATCAGTTGTTGATTAATGACGAGAAAAGTAAATTCATTTTGCATGAGATTTACTTTTTGGGTCACATTGTATCAGCTAATTGTATTTGTATGGGTCTTGCTAAGGTTAAGGCATTTCGTTCATAGCCATATCCTTGGAATTTTCATGAGATTTGCAATTTTATGGGTCTTTGTTCATACTACAAGATGTACGTATGAAACTTTGCTGAAATTGCTTCTCCATTGCATGCTTTGCAAAAGATGAGTGTGTATTCAGATAGATAGCAATGAAAATTTCAGCATTCAATGCATTAAAGAACAAAATGACTTCGGATCCTGTGCTTATATTGCTTGATCTCAAAAAAGTCATTTGTGTAGTGTGATTCATGTGGGAATAGGATGACCATATAATTTCTTATGAGAGTCGTGTTCTCCATGATGCAGAGAGAAATTTGCAAGTTTATGAGAAAGAGTTCTTTGTTGTCTCCACATGGAAACACTATCTTTTAGGGGTTGATTTCACAATGTAGATAGACCATGAGACTTGGACAACTTCTCGACTTAGATGAAAGCATATAAGAGGTGGGCAAACTTCTTATCTATGTTTCACTTTTAGATTGTGCAGATGGATGTCAAAAAGAATGTAGCAATTGATACATTGTCTCGTAATCCTCAATTATCGGCTACCAGCGCATGGTTTAACACACTGAGTTAGATGCAATGAAGAATCAATATGTTGCCAATTCGGATTTTGAAAATGTATACAATCAACTTTGCAATGGCTAGAGGCATGATCACTTTGTACTTCGAGAGAGCTTTCTGATAATTCATGGATGATTGCGTGTCACAAAGCAATTGACGACCAAGGTGATGATTGAGTCATGCTTCTTATGCAGGTCATGGAGGTATTGATGCCATAGTTAAAGCAGTTGAGCACTACTTTTATTGGCCAACTTTGAGACATGATGTTGAGTAGTTTGCCAGGATATGCATAGCATGCCAAAAAGCCAAGTATGATAGTCAAAAGATGCCAGGTTTATTGTAGTCCTTATCTATTCTTGATATGCCTTGGCATAGTATTACTATGGATTTTATCTTTGAAATTCCACGTACATCTACAGGGAATGATGGGATATGGAATATCATATACAAGTTCAATAAGCAATCCCACTTCATTTCAGTGAGAAAAAAGTTAAAGGCCGATCATATGGCATGCCTTTTTATGCAGCATGTGTTTAAGTACCATGGTATGCCAAAGTCAACCATTGGTGATCGTGACCCATATAGTTTCCGAATATGGACACAATGTTGAAATTCTCTTCATCCTTCCATCCACAACCTAATGTTGGTCTAAGGAGGCTAACTCCACAGTTCAATTACTGGATGGTCAAACTTCTTTTGGACACTAAAATAATTATTATATTAATTGTCAATAACTTTATACTAAAAATTAATATAATAATGTGATTAACATGAAAATTTTATTTGAAAAGATTGACATGTGTTAAATTTTCCAATGGGAGGATGAAAAAACATGGGAAAAGTTGGAAGAGAAAAAATGAATGCTCAAAGAGAGGAGTATTCATTATTGCTGAAAACACATCTTGAGGACTGGAGCAATCATTGTGAGCTAAGTTTTAGCCATTACCAACAAGTGTTTGCAAATTTGGAGCAACTGACAATTGCACAAGATTCTAGGCAACTAGGCAACAGTCCGTAATTGAAGGCGTTTACAAAATTTGGGTCTCCAAGTGCAATCAACATCATTTATTACTATTGGGTTAGAGTAACAATTGCATTTAACTGATTTTTTAGTCATTTCTCATAACAAAACTATGAATTTTCTCTCCTTAACACTATTATTTCCCTGTCATTTTACTACCTTGCTTCTAAGATCTCAACATTTGGACCTAAAATCAACCTTCCTCTTCAGATTTTGATCAAGCACTTAATTACAACAATTAATAACTTAATCCCAAGGTGGCTATTAAACCCTAATTTCTGTAGAAATTTATGATTTACATAAAAAATGATTCTGTTGTCGACCAGATTTGGCTAAGATGTGCTCAGAATGGTTAGGAATGCTAAGATCTTTTGAGAAATTACTGGTATAGGTGAGAGAAAGCCAAGATGAGAGAGATCTGATTTTCTTCGCGAGAAAACCCTAAAATTTACTTACTACCTGCTCTAACCTATATTTAATTCAATCACCTACTATCAAGCAACTCCAAAATGTTGTCACCTAATCAACAATGTTGTTACCAACCCTTCAAACGTACCTCCTTACTATCCCCTGCCTGCTCTGCTAAAGCCCCTAGATAGTTGTCTATTATAGCAAATTGTTGTTCTCTGATCAGAAACTAGACCAGCAGCTCCCTTCCTCTCTCTCTCTCTCTCTCTCTCTCTCTCTCTCTCTCTCTCTCTCTCTCTCTCTCTCTCTCTCTCTCTCTCTCTCTCTCTCTAATTTTTTCTAAGTGACAATCTTCTAAATCCATTTTTTAGCGTTATCCAGTCATTTAATTAATTTTTAACACTAAATAATCTTGAAAATTAATTTCAACCATTCTAACATTACCCAAAATCAAATGTGTCCATCAATAGTTAAATTGGCTAGGCCATTTGCATCATGGAGTGGTCCCCAACCTCTATTGTCCCTTAAACAGGCATTTATTAATTAAGGGTAAACCCTAGTGTCATCACCGACATATACTAGTGAAACAACTCTCCTAGCATCAAAACTAACAACTAATCCCCCAAAGCCAACTGGCATAACTTGTCATAACTTTTGCCTTTGATACCCAATGCATCCTTAGGGTCCTTGGCCTGTTACCATGAAATAACTACCATGTGCAACACGTGCTAAACAACCTTGCACATTTGATTAATAACTTAATCAAATTCTATCGACAAAATTAAATCAAATTCTATCAACAAAATTAAAGCAACTTCAAATTTCACATCTCCATGATAGACCTCTCTCTTGAAATTCATGTAATCGTCCTTGATTGCACTAGATTGTGCCAAAAGAAAAGCATACTGCACTCGAATTTCCATAAGCCATCACAATCACAACATATGTCCAACCATATGATATGTCCCAAATCTGCTAAAATTTTTCAACTGACATAAACATCAAATAATATTAAGAATTAGCCTACAATTATTGCTAAAAATCCATTTGATGCATCCATAACTCATGTTTCTCAAATGTTCTGACTATCAACCATAAAAAAGCATTAATTTAGCATTAGCTATGGCTAGAACTATCAATGTCATTTATTAACATGCTACTGTCCATGGAACCAACTATAAACCATTGAAAACTTAACATAATTTCATCATAAACTGATCATTTCTTTATATGAGAACTAATCACAAATTACTGCAAATGTGACCCCAAACTGATCACAAACAGATTGCTAAAATTGATCAATAATTGATGCAAAATTGATCCCAAAAGTGATCGTAAACAATTCTCAAACTGATCAAAAAGTGAGTTAGAACTAATCAAAAATTAATCTCAAAACTGAGGCAAAAGCTCACGTATAACTAATCATGAACTGATCCCAAACTGATGCGAAAGTATAGTATCAAAGCCACGATAACAACCATACTCATCTACATACATCTCACAATGATCAGTACAATGAGTAACCTAATGGTAAACATATTGTCAATATAGTACCTTGGATGCATGCTGAATACATCAAAGATCCACTACGTACAGAGTTGTCTACAACTGCCAAAGTGAAAGTGCTATCTCCTCTTTGAGCATCGAGGAATACTCCGAACCCTTGCTCTATTGAACATCATTAAGCCCAAACCCAAGTCGACTCTAATTCCACAACTCAACTAATATACAACACTACATCTAGTTGACTAACCCCTCATGTGTACCTAATATGCTAGGAGCACTAGATGCATAAGGAACCATTCTTGTTTGCATACTTTGGACCATTGCAATGTGACCGTGCATGGAAATTTGCATACTACTAGCCATACCAATATACATTTTTCCATACGTTGCACACATTATTAGCTATATTTTTCCTCATGGCCAACACTATATGAAGTATTTGCATGACTAGTATTAATACCATCAATCCAAACTACCAACCATACCTAGATACATTAGGCCTTGCACACCACACATTGGTTATTGCATACCAGAAGGAGTTGTCATACATCCTCATATGCGATCCCTTCCAACCATAGCATGGAAACTAGTGCCACCACCAAAGTAACCTAGCTACCCCATATTTGCATGCATGCCTTACTGTCCAAAAAACATTGGATTGGCACTTCCAAGTTGGTCTTGCTATGCATCAATTGCTCTACTAACATCATTTCCTTATACTTACTACCCAAATTTGGAACATGATGTTGCTATATTGGCTCTTCCTTCGATGCATCTTCTTGTCCCGGAGCTCTTAAAGATGATTTCCTCTTCTTTTCTTTGCTGGCCTCCTTTAAGGGTTTTAAAAAGTATATGAACTGAGGATATTTTGCTAATTGCACAACATTTCAAATGCTGTCATCAATTGATCTTTAAAATGGTCATCAAATTCCTATTGCTCTTACTAGCCATCAACCTCTAAAGGCCTAGAAGAACCCATATTTTGATTTGAACCAACACTATAAACTTGATGTCCATACTATGTACCTTGTCGACGATTAAGCATTGCATTTTTCCCAACACTTTGTGAATTTTTAGATTGAGAGGCATCATCCCTAGTTGATCCCATCTCATTATCTGAAAGCATTCTTGTTATAATTTAGCTTCATGCAATTTCAACAATAGAGCAAAGCTTTTGACCTTCAATCAAGTACCTCGAGCCCACTAAGTCAAGGGATTAAGTGGTATCTGCAATGGAACCATGAAACCAACCTCCCTTCTCAGATAGGGTGGTAAAATCTAATTAAGCACACACTTACAACAATTAATAACTAACCATAAATTGAAATGCACAAATTGCCTTAATAATCTTGGACAATAGACACCTAATTGGCCTTAAAACCAATACCCCTTTCAATATTTCTTTAACTTTAATTACTAATGGACAATGTATAAGTTGAGATTCCACAATCTTCTTTGCCGATCCAAAAGCCCCTTGCTATACATAAAGCAAAAAGCAATTTGGGCCACTTGTCCCTTGACCAAATGCTGCCACAATTTTCAATCAATGGGCTAACATGTGTAATCTCTGCCAATTCCACCAATTTCAAGTGTTAATTTCAATGTATGATGCATTCTCCTATTGGTGTGGGTCCCAAGGTGGCTGTCAAACTCTCATTTCTATGGAAATTTAGGGTTTATAGCAAAAAATCCTCCTGCTGTCCAACAAATCTGGCTCAGACATGCTAAGAATAGTTGAGAATGTTGAGATCTTTTGAGAAATTACCGGAGAACGTGAAGGAATGCCAGAACAAGAGAGATTTGATTTTCTTCACAAGAAAGCCCTAAAATCTGTCTATTGTCTACTCTAGCTTGCATTTATTGCAATCACCACTGCCAAGCACCTCCAAAATGTTATCTGATTAGCCATGCTATTGCCAACCCTTGGAAGGTATCTCTTTGCTATCCCTTGCTTACTAAGGCTCCCAAATGGATATCTTCTGTAGCAAATTGTTGTTCTCTTATCAAAAAATAGACCAACAACTCTCTCTTATCAAAAAATAGACCAACAACTCTCTCTTTCCCAGGTTGTAAACTAACTATATGGCTAAGACCCAAGCCTAAAAACGTTTTCTCAGTTTGCATAGGCATTTTTGCCACGTGGCAGTCTTTTAAATCCATTTTTCAATATTATACACCATCTAATTAATTTTTAAAACTAAATCATTCTAAAAATTAATTTCAATCAATTTGACCCTATACAACCATTTAATTAATTTTTAAAATTAAATCATTCTAAAAATTAATTTCAATCAATTTGACCCTATACAAAATTAAATGTGCTCATCCATAATTAAATTGATTAGACCATTTACACTTGAAGTGATCCCTAGTCTCTATTGACCCTTAGACTAGCATTATTTATTTAATTATGACTAGACCTTAGTATCGCCATTCATACATAAACGTATTGACCAAACCACTATTCTAGGGTCAAAATTGACACCAACTGACCCCCAAAGCCCAGCCGACATAACTTATCACAACTTTTGCCTCTAACACCCACTACATACTCCAGATCCTTGGCCTGTTACCATGAAATAATTAACATATGCAACATATATATTAAACACCCTTACACATTTTATTAATAACTTAATCAAATGTTATCGACAAGATTAAAGCATCTTAAAATTTCAATCTTTGTAAGAGATCCATGAAGGTTGAGGAATTTCAATTTTCTTTGTTGTAAACCCTAATTTACAACAAAAATTAAGAGTTTAGTAGCTGCCTTGGAATGTGTGGCAAACATTGAAGATTATGCAACCTAAATTATTCAAGGCTAAAGGTGATTTTTAACTAAAATCAAGTGGAGGACTAGCCAGCCATCAAATTTGGAGCATTGCTACTCTTCTCAAAGTGGGTAGAGGCAATTTGATTGCCCAAATCAAGGGGCAATCAGATTGAAAGCTTGTTGGTCACTCTAGACAGCAAGGAGAGTTTGGATTGCGAAGGGAATTGGGAGAATTCCATTGTAAATTAACTTCTACTTCAATAAAGCTAACGAAGAACTAAAAAGGGTGCTAGTCTTAGGGCCAACTGGGTATCTACTGTCCAAAGATTAGTAAGTAAACTTGTATTTTCAGTTTTGCAATAAATGCTTGGTGCTATAATTAAGTTATAATCAGGGAATTATTACCCATCCATTGAGGGAAGTTTGGTTTCATCTCATCATCCGGAAGATTGTCAACCATAAGATCCTCATTAATAGCCATAGCACTCCCAACCTCTAAAGCTGTATGTTCTTTGGGGCATTCAACCATAAAATGCCCCAATTGCCCACAAGAGAAACAATGGCCAACAAAAATGCCCCAACAGCCCACAAGAGAAACAAAGGCCAGCATAAATACCCCATTTAAAATGAAAATGCAATGATGGCATGCTAGGGCAATTTAACTACAGCCAGTTAGGCCTCCTACGAGAGGTATCCCATAACATACACATTCAATTATGATATGTGACCCTTAAACTAGGAGGCACCAAGATCGCACCAATTGCTGCCATAGCTTTCTTTAGCAAAAGCTAGTACACAACAGAGCAAGCTTCCACTTCTACCCAAATTGGGTACTCCTGTCGAAGCAAGCGTCGGAAATCAACCAACGGTCACCAAGGCACAGCATGAATAAGGTGACGATTTTTAAAAAAAGCACTTTGGCTAAGAGATTATCACAGTGGTTGACTTTTAACATTACTTCATAAAAGACCTATGATCCCACAAAATCCTCTTCCACATAGTCACCCAACAATAGTGAATTCAACTAGGAGTGAATCTAGGAAAGCACTAGGATTGGTGGGCCTGTAAAAGAAAAGGATAACCCCTATTTCATAAAAAGCCAAAAATGAATGCAACATTGTCTTTGTATCCACAAGAGCTTCCAAAACATCAACCTGATCCTGAACAGGAAAGCTCTCACGATTGTGCTGGACATAATCTCCAAGTATTAGCAGACTCCAACAAGTGTTTCCAATCTAAGTCTTGTGATTCCTCAGTGGTAGATGTGAGCTATGTATAGGAGTGTGTCTAATGATCATCTGGCAAAGGTTCGCCAGGGTCTTCCATCAAAGCATCAAAAGCATGTTTACTGTGTTTGACCGGTGGCTGTACATCAAGACCATGTCAAACTTCAGAACAAGGGACCTCCATCTCAGTACATGGAACCATTTCTTCCCCCTCTTGAGCACCTGAATCGGGCCCCAAAGCCTCCACCACCTGATCTATAAAAGCAGTATTCAACTTAGACATGACTGCTGTAGCAGCAGGAAACACAGGTTGTGTTCACTGTGGGACTGAATATCCCAGTCTGTCCTGTCCTGAGTGAAGAGCTGCTGTTGCTGTCCTCTCACATTGCTTCTGTATCGTCTCTCTTGCTGGTCAGAAAAAGGAGCAGGTAGCAAGTAGCAGGTAGCGACCTGCACAGGGCCAGGTGACCTGCAGGCTGACAAACAGCAACCTGTGAGGGCTTCAAAACAGGGCAGCATGCTGACTTCGTAACTCTGCAGGGCAGGGCTGGAGTGTTCCAGTTCTTCTCTGCCTGTGGTGCCCCCAGGATAGGCAGAGCACTGCTAGTTTGTTTCTCTATCTCTCTCACTCACAATCTTTCCTGGCTCTGTCCCCCCCCCCCCTGTCTTACTGACAGAGTGCCCCTGCAGAAACAGGTGACAGGCAGCACAGGACAGCAGGATGTTGGCGCACAGGCCCCAAGGTCTAGGCAATTGTAGAAAGGGTAGCGCGCAGATAGTGTGCAGGTCAGGTCAGGTAGGCAATGCCAAGGGTTGATGCACAGGAGACAGCATCTCTCTCTCTCTCTCTCTCTCTCTCTCTCTAAGCTATCAAACTTTCTTAGTCCCATCACAATAAAAACCTATACCTAGGTAGATGGATATATATTTTTTCATTTGCCTCAAATTCCCAACTATCCATAAAAATTGCAATATATGGAGGTGGAGCTCTCATATGCTTTTGATTTGGTTTCATGCAAGTGATGGACAAGTGGGAGGTTGTAAATGCTCTTGAAGGAGGGCAAAGAGAGTGGTAAAAGTGGTTCTAAAAGAGAGGGAACTGCCCCTTTGTTGGTGCAGAATCTTCGTACTCTTTATTCCCTTATTCTTTGTAAATTGGGTAAGACTTGACCTCTAAAAATGATTTCATTTTGACCCCCACCTGCTTATTAGTGCCTTTACTTTACAGGCTGCCCAGTAGTCAGCATCTCATCTCCAGCAGATGCTATCATATTGCAACCTGGGTTTCACTGCCAGCACTTCATTAACATTGCTGTACACTGTGTTTTCCAGTTAGGCAAGCTGACTGTATACTGCATCTAGGATCGATTCAAGGGATGATACTCTCTCAGAGCTCTCATAGGTGTCTCGGACTCCTCTTCCAGCTCTCCTTATCCCTGATCCACCCCAGACATTGAGGTCTGAGGCTCATTGTACCATACTAGCATAGTCTGATTTATTCATTCACTATATTCATTTTGAGCTCTCTTCACCTTGAGCAGTACTGTATTCACCTTGTTCTTGTCTTACACTTTGAGTTCTCATTCTTTGTCTCAGCATTTCTTTACAATCAAGAATTAGACCACTTCTACGTATCCAAGAACTAAGAGATTGTAGCTTTTATCTACAAATACTAGTGCAAAATTACCCATCGATGGCATTCTTACAAAGGTCAACTCTTTTGCAAAATTTCAAAGCGTTGATTCTTCATCAACTAGCTCAAACACTCCAAATAGATATCCACCACCAATTGCTCCAACTACGGGTCAAAGCTTTGGGACTACTGGTTCTAAAGTAGCCAGTGCCATATTGAGAATGCCAAATTCCTATTCTAAGGTCCAATTATCATATATCATTTGTACATACAATGGGCATTGACAATCTTTTGTTAATGCCTATTGTATGTAATTAAATGGAGTTTTACAAACCACACCAAATCTAACTAATCTAGTGTAAACTTGAACCAATCACAAATTATTTGAAAGTTAGTCGATCTTAATTTGCTACAATAGTCCATGCCCTTAGATAGGCTAAAACAATTAATAGAATTTATATAATTGGGCAATGCAAATTCACTCTGAGGGCAATTGATCTCTAGGAGGACAAGAGTGATAGTATTGAGCATTGTTACAAGTACCATAAAAATTTGGTGCAGTCTCATCTGATACCTCAACGATCTGAGCTTGTGTGTGCTATAGAGTTTAGCAAGAAGAGGACAAGCGTCCTTGGAATAAATGAATGTAGCAAAAAGAGGACAAGCATTCTTGGCATAAACAAGTACGAACTTCTATGGCATATAGCTAGAAGGAATCATACTCTACCAACCCTAGTTCAAGAACAAAGGATATCATAGCTCCACAAGTACTAGCACTGATCAATTGGATAACCTGATAATGTAGCACCCTGAACTTAATATTGAGCTTGCAGGATCATAATTAGCTACCCTTGTAGCTACTCACATGGGCATGAATTGCAAACTTGTCTTGTTGTTGGAGGGTGTCAGCCATAAAATTCACTTGAACCCAATTCTACACGAGCTTTGAGCAAATTTTTTGTGACTAGTTGGTTATCTCTACTATATTATATGCCACTCAAATCCAATTCTTTCTTACATTCAATTCATACCGACCATTTAAATGGCGAAGAAACACCACAATTCATCACCCAAACCCACCAATGTTCCCATGAGGTTCAACAGCACAAATACACCCATGAACAATGTTGAACACATCTTGGAGTATGATATTTACTTAGTCCTTGCTGTTGTGTACCCTCTTCTCTAGTATGGGTAAAGATTTGAATCAATGGATGCATAGGAATAAGTCACTTGTGTGTGTGTGCGCGCGCGAGCATGTGTGTGTGAACATAGCTCCAAAAGCAAAAACAATCACACTTCACACAATCACATTCAGATTTCGCAGCACTACCACATTGTACAAATTTGGGGGACTAGTAAGTGACCAAACTTTCAAGTCTTTCCCACTTTTTTAAAATGTCAACAGATACTCAGCAAGAAAGGATCGTTTAATAATCCAACATAATGGTTGATATACCAAAAGTTTATAACAGATCTTTGACCATCTCATGAGTGTTCCAGTGAAAGATGTCCTTTACACACTGCCATTAAATTATTCCCCCCCTCCACAAATTTGTTCAAAAAGGTTGGTATAGAGGGCATGGCATTAGATGCCTCTTCAAAGACCCTCCTGGATGTTTGGTCCCACAACTCAGGTAGAGCCTGAATACTCCATACATTGATGCATCACATGTAGTATGACTGCATGCACATAAGGCAGACACTGATACAGGTTTAAGTAACTTTTAATGAGAATTAATGTCCTTTATGATAATGAGAGAGGATAATTCATCTGTAGGAAAGACATTTGAGAAAAGCATTTCTCCACTGCCTAGATCACGTAATCAGACCATTCCATGGCATGGGACACATGATCCATGGTATTGCTTGGCACTTCCTCAAGGAGGGTAGGCTGATCCTTGCCACCTACCAGCTTTGCTGGGGTACCAACTGCAATTGTTCGTGGTGGTACGTCATTAAGCACCACTGCACCAGCCACAATTTTTGCCCCATCCCCCACTTTGATATTGCCGAGAATGGTTGCATTGACACCTATCAGCACCCCATTTCCTATTTTAGGATGCCTGTCCCCACCAACTTTACCAGTTCCGCCTAAGGTTACATGATGCATAATAGACACATTGTCACCCACAACTGCTGTCTCTCCAATAACAACCCCTGTGGCATGATCAAACAAGATACCTTTTCCTAGACGTGCAGCCGGATGTATGTCAACAGCAAATACCTCTGCAATCCTGCTTTGTAGTGTTAATGCTAGTGGAACTTGCCCTTCCATCCATAACCTGTGGGAAATTCTGTATGCTTCGCATGCTTGAAACCCCTTTAAATTCAACAAACAATGGCAATATGAGATACAGGTTGGATCCCTCTCCTTGATAGCCTTCATATCTTCCCTCAAGGATTCCTGTGCATCAGTGTTATGCTTTAGCGTCTCATAAAATAAATTGCAAAGCATCATAGAGTCCAAGGTAGCACTAGCAAGCTTCTTTCCAAGGAGGAATGCTAGGGCTTGCTCCAATGAGTCATGAGATAAGATGGCTAACTGCAGGTAATCTGCAAGGAGGGGCTCACTTTCAGCATCCTGGATTGCTTCCGAGCAAATCTGGAGCCACAAATGATCCCCCTGATCCCTTTTCGGTGATAGATAGTCCACTGAAGTTCTTGTCTTGTCAGATGAGTTACTGCTGTGAGGAATACCATTAGCCATTCTATTACTGTGTGAAGCTGCACATCATACATGTGATACAACGAATGAGTCCATGCTAAAACTTGCCGAGAACTCGGTAGTGCGAATGCTACATCGATCACCGAAACAAAAGGTCCCTCCCTCTTATTATACGCATGCTTGTGCTATTGATCATACCCACATCAAAGACTGCACCATAGACTGCTATTTTTTTCTCACCCGAGACTCTTTGTTTAATTCCAACAAAGAAAAAAAAAAACCAGCAATCAAGAATGTCACCTAGAGATGTATCCAGGGCCGGAGGAACCAGCAACCGGTTACCCATTATTTAAAGATAGAGCTAACCTTTCCCCTGGGAAGTAGGCAGATATATTTATCGATCTCTGCTGAGGATACACTGCGAAAGTAGTACCAATCGACCGCCTGCACGCTCGCTCGCGCTCTCTCTCTCTCTCTCTCGGATGTCCAGCGTGATCAATTGCGTGCAAGACCAGGAAACTTCCACCTGACTATGTCTTCTCGCAATATTTGGTCTTCTCGGGACTGTCGATGGCTAACCTAACTTTGAGACAGTTTAAACTTTTTATTCGCGCTATAGTTACGGTAAGCCACCGTGCGTTAAAAACTGCCAGTGGTGATATTATATTCATCTGTGCACCTTTCACATTTACATCTTACTACTATATTATTTTACTATTATATTATTTTGGTTGTAAATTTAAAAGGCCTCTTGAGAGTGTTTCCCCAACCTATCCCATTTTTTGAACTTTTCTTTTTCAATTAAAATTCTCTCCTCTCCCTTCTCTCACATGTAATCTTTTTTTTTCTCTTCCTCATATTTTTAATTAAAAGTCCCTCCCTCCCCTTCTTTCTCTCTCATTGTAACGCGTTCTCTCTCTCTCTAAAATTAAAACCCCCTCCTATCTCTCTCATATATAATCTCTCGTTTTCTCTTCCCCTCCCCTTTTTAATTAAATTCTTCTCTCTTTCTCTTACCTGTAAGGTCTAGTTTCTCTCTCTCTCTCTGATTAAATTTTTTATTTAAATATTTTTTAAAAAATTATTTTAATTTTTTTGGACATTGTTTTTTCACACACTTTGAGAGGGAGATAGAAGAAGAAAAATGAGAGAGAGAGAGGGGGAGAGGGAAGAAGAAGAAGAAAGAGAAAAAGATGGAGAGGGGGGAAAGAGGAAAGAGAATAGTCTTTTTTAAATGTTCCGTAGGCATACTGCAAAAGCAAAACGAGCCTAGAGAGGAAGAAGGCGATGCTTTCCCTCCATCCGTCCAGTAAGCATACTGCAAAAGCAAAACGAGCTTGGAGAGAGTATAAAAAAAAGGGTAGGTGTAATTCTTCCTTCAACCTATTTCAAAGTGACCTATGTCGGCCCTATTGCTCCGATGCATCCTATACTATTATTAAAAGTGTGTCCACATTTCCAATGGCCATATCTTTACTATTAGTTAAGGGGAGGTTGGGAGCGGGTGCCATGTGGCAGCCCCCAACCTCCCCACAAAGAAATGCGAGGGCGGGTGCCACGCATCCAGCACCCGCCCTCGCCGCGAAAATCGTGCCCGCCTCGGCCGGGGTGAGTCTAGGTGCGGAGCGCCTAGTGTCCAATTATGCACAACCTATATCACATCATAGAGAATCTAGCTAGGAAGAAGGCAATGATTCCTCTCCATTTATCTCATAGGCATAGTGCAGAAGCAAAACCAGCCTCAAAAGAGAATAGGGATAATTATTCCTTCAACATATTTCGAAGCGACCTACTTCGACCATATCAATTTCGAAGCGACCTTTTTCGGCCATATCGCTCCAATGCATCAATGTAAGTTGGATATATGACATTGGTCATTAAGATGGACATCCTTGTCACTCTGATGTATTAGAGCAAGTTAAATATACGACATTAAGACGGACATCCCCATTGCTCCAATGCATCAATGTAAGTCAGAGATGTAATATAAGTCATTAAAACGAATGTAAATACAAAGATGGTGTATGTATATGTATGTATATACAATTGTATAATGTAATGTATACGTAATGCAGAACTTAATATGTAATGTAATATCAATAAATCATAGTATACAAATATATGTAATATATACCTTATGATGTGGGTGTATGTGTGTATAATTACGTATATATATTTGTGTATATTTCAATGTATTGATAAGACGATTATAAACATTGATAATGCATTTATATATAACATATTATAATACATGCGTGTGTATAATAATGGACTCTAAACTACATTAATACTTGTGTGTGTGTGTGTGTGTGTGTGTGTGTGTGTGTGTGTGTGTGTGTGTGTGTGTGTGTGTGTGTGTGTGTGTGTGTGTGTGACCCCCCACCAAGCTTAACTCCCCACCTAAAAAGGTTAATGTCCCTAAGTTTTGATGCGCTCTCGTATGTGCTATTAAAACTCAATTCATGACCCTCTAGCCCCCAAAATGCCAAATGAAACCCAAACCCTAGCTCTCCCCAAAATGATAATCCTTCCCTTAAACCTAGTAGCTATCCCATCCAACACCCTAGCTTCCTTTCCCCATCGATTTTAACCCCTTAGCCCTTAAATCTCTAGACCCCTCACTTGACCTTTGCATGAACCTTAATTACTTTTCAAATACTTAATGCTCCCTCCCTCTAAATAAATATAGAACATATAAAATGTAATGATGACATTCAAGCATTCTCATCATAGAAATATCTAAGGCGACAAACATATTGCAATGAAATATCATAGAGAATTGTTGGTAAATTTACAAATATCTATCGTTTTGTTTCCAATGGATGATGGCTAAATGCATGCGTGCGTGCGTGTGTGTGTGTGTGTGTGTGTGTGTGTGTGTGTGTGTGTGTGTGTGTGTGTGTGTGTGTGTGTGTGTGTGTGTGTGTGTGTGTGTGTGTGTGTGTGTGTGTGTGTGTGTGTGTGTGTGTGTGTGTGTGTGTGTGTGTGTGTGTGTGTGTGTGTGTGTGTGTGTGTGTGTGTGTGTGTGTGTGTGTGGAGGAAGAAAAAGAAGCATCTCTCTATATAGTTTATGGGGTGTCAAATTCCTGTAATGTCAGTATCTTGCCACATGAAACATGCATCCTTGAGTCCCAGTGCAAAGCATCGGGGCAAAACATGCAAAGCACCAAGAGCATCGGGGCAAAACATGCAAAGCACCAAGAGAATCTACGTGCAGAATGCTTAGTATAAATTATGGATTATCAAATTCATGTAAAGTTGGTATGTTGCCACATGAAACATGCACCTTTGAACCTCGTGCAAACCACTGGCAAAATGGGAGAATCTAGGCATGAAGCACCTAGTCATCTCTTAACGAGATGCAATCAACTTTGCAAGCACTTTTGTAACCTCGGATATCATCCTTCTTTCGCATGATATCTAGGGCTCCGACTAATAGCTAAGTTGATACAAAATCAAGGAAACCTATATGATTCTTATAGCTAAACGAAATGGAGTTCCTACAATTTCCATACAACATGCGTGATAATCCCTCTCAAATTACAATGCACACCTTGTAGGAGACCGCATTGAGGCTCCCTCCCTACATTGTCACATAAGGTTGCAAACTTCTTCCAACACTTTTTCACTTCCTTACTGTCACACATTAAGTGCTACATAGTCTCTTCTTCTCTCGTATACAAAACACACGAATAGGAGACACATTCATAAATTTCATCTCGTCTTTAGTTAGCAATTTCTTAGCTAAAACTCTCTAGAACATCAAACTAAGCTTGAATGATAGAGTGGACTATCATGTCCTATCTAACCTCTTTCTTGAAGTGCCAAGGAAACTTCTAGCATCTACCTTCTTCAAATCCTCCCTAGGATTTAGAATCCATATGTCATCAAACATTTGAGAATCAATTGTCTTCTTAAGACAAATTGCAGCTTTGGAATGCATTGCACAATCTAGCGAGGAAAGTGGTTGGCCAATCATCCTTTTTTTTTTGCTTAATACCTCACTAAGCCATTCCTTTTCTTCTATAGTTAGTCCAAACCAATGTCCTATGTCATTGACTTGGTGATCATGCCACCTTGTATGTCTTTGTCACAGAGGCTATTACTCAAAATTGTGTTAGACTAGTCTAGTAAAAAGGCATACTAATATCCCTCAGAGTTTAGCCAAATATTCTACATCAGAGAAGCATATGTCATCCTAAGAGGGTCTCCCTCTAGCTTGAGTGACATGAGAATTCAACTACTATTTGCTAAGCCATGCTTGATACTTTGATCTTCAAGGGAGCTTCTCTGTAGATAAGGACATCCCAAATGTCCCAACCCATGCCATGTCATACCCCAGATCTTAGAATTCTTGGTCTAATGTTGTAGAATCATATTCCATGGTTGGCTTCCATCAATCCTCTTCAATAATTGGAATATAAGCTTCCTTGACTTTTGATGTACCAACTCTAGGCCTAATCCTCCCTTAGATCAAGCCATGACTTTGGTTCCACTAGATAACATGCATGCCCTCCTTCTCGAAAAGGCCAACAAGATTGCCTAAACAGTTTCTTTATAGTTATTACCAAAGAGCCTTTGAGAATGAACACTAAGGCATCAAAACTTATCGTGGGAGTTACAATTATTTTGAGGATAGTCAATCATCTTGGAAGACCAAAAACCAACTTCTTCTTTTTGCCAAGCTTTCCATTAAATCTAGAGAGTAATCAATCAAATATTGTATTGTGGTTACTTCTATACCATGTGGTCCACCTAAGTATCTAAACACTATCTCTTTCTCAATCACTTTAAATTTCAATTGAGCCACTTTACCTAAATCATCTCCCTAATCTAGTAGCACCACCTCAATCTTCTCCTTACTAGTCACAAATGCAAAGAGTTATGCAAACTCCTCATAAATAGCCATGAGTTCATCAAGTGACATTTTCTTAGCTAGGATCTTACTATTACTATTAGTGAACATTTGTGTTGAGAATGCCCCACCATCAAGCAAAGGCAAATCCTTTATCACACCACATTGAACCATAAGGAAAAGGTAAATGCTTTTAACTTTGTCTTCATTCTTTCTCATTTTTAAGCAAGGCTTATAAGAGCTTTACATGGGCTCCCATCACTAGAACTTAGGGTGGATTCACATGATGGCAAACATTTCTTAGCCCCTATTTTTTCTAAGTATAAATTTTTGGTAGTTGCTAAGGAAATGTCCAAGGAGGCATTTCACGTTGTCTATGGCCAAAGTTAAAAGGCAAACTTTAGATTATCCACCTCACCCTTCCATACTTTCCATGGATAAACTATTCAACCTACATTAAAGAGTGTGCCTTTTCACAACAAGTTGACATGTTTACCTACCCTAAGCTTACGCAAAGATCTTAATTGTCAACAAATTGATTGTAGTCTATACAAAAGAACATGTAGCTCACTTTTATTTTCTTTATTATTTGATGATAGTGTTTGCATCTCCAAAGTTCTACAACCCTTTCTGATTCTAGTGGATGCCTAAGTTATGGTAGATAACACATATTGTGAAACACTAACTATACATTCAAAATTTTCACTCATAGGTGTGTCTCAAAGCCAACATATATCACCAACAAGAGTGCATCCATCTATTATAGATTATAGACTTATTGATCAAAGAAAAATCCCATGATTTGCTTCTTTCATTAACGACCAAATGAGTCCTTTATTTTCAACAATATAAATTAGAGATAACCTTTTTCATATGCCCTATCAATTATAGTGGTAATCATAGAATATTTATATACATTATCTTTACTCTCTCTAAGTTTTCATACTTACAAGGGGTTATGTCATAATTCAAATCCTCAATAGTATTAAAAACTAGATAATCTTACTAGACATCCTAGACCTATATAACCATGGATGTAGATACAATCTTCTTTGATTGTTTAGTTGAGAAATATTTATAACACCTCTAATACCATTGTTGTGTTGGATTTAGGATCATAGGATTGCAAGTACACAACTAGGAGAAGAAGAAGCTTGAGAGAGCACAGCTCAAAGTGTATTAAGAGGTATCGATAAAGAAGATTTATGAGACTAAGTATGCCCTAAAGTGAATAGGCATATATAGAAGTCCAAGGAGGGAAAAAAACTCTTAAAGAGCAAAACAAGTGCCCGAACAATATTAGTGTGCTCACACAAATCACTGTCAAAATATGGTAACAAATCCCCTTTGGGAGTTATGCGGTGAACAAGGGGTGCTAATCATGTATATGGAAGTGCCAAGTCTAATGGAGTAGATCAATCCACAAGGTGAGCAAGCCCAAAGCTTTGCAACAAGCTTCAAACTTCTCACAAGGCAAAGCCTTTGTGAAAAGATCAGCAAGGCTTTCCAATGTCGACACATAGGCCAAGCCGATTCCTCTATAGCAAATAGTCTCTTCTTGACATAATGACGATGCACCTCAATGTACATAGTATGTACATGAAACATTAGATTCATTGTAACTACCAATGCAGCTCTTTGATTTGTCAATGAAAATGGTGTTGGTAGATGATTGTCCAACACTCAAATCATCCAAAAGGTGTTTTAGCCAAACACAGTCAATTGTAACTATGAAAGATGCCATGTACTTAGCTTCGCAACTAAAAGTGGACAAAGTGGATTTCTTCTTTCTTAACCATGATATGCACAAAGTGCTAAGTAGGAAGCAAAAACTACTTGTGAATACATAAGTGTCATAATGACTACCCTAGTCAGAATCCAAAAAAGCATGTAAATCTTGCCACAATGATTCCCTTTAGGATAAAATAGCCCAAGGTGCCAAGTACCACAGAAGTAGCAAAAGGTCCACTTCACTCTTCCAATGCTTAGTACTTAGGCTATGCATAAATCTACTCATCTATGAGACTACAAATGGAATGTTAGGCCTTGTAATTCATACACAAATCAGACACATCAAAGTAGTCTCTAGCATCAAGAAGGCTCAACTTCAAACCTGCCTCTATAAGAGTAGTAATAGGCTTGTATTCCTCAAGCCAAAATCTTTATAATTATATCTCAACATATTATTTTTGACACAAACCAATACCTCCATCACAATGCTTGAACTAAATGCCCAAATAACGATCCAATAGATGTCTAAATCCAACATGTTAAAGACCAATTCAAATGATGTACATTCCAAATAGTAAGAATTGTTATGTACAAATATTAGGAATCATTGTCATATGTGGCAAGTGGAAGCAAAGGTCTCATCAAAATAAATACCCTTTTACTAAGCATAACCCTTTGGACCGTCTAGCTTATGCTTTAACTTGTAAATCCAAAAATATCATTTCCAAGAGGCAAATCACATGAAAACCAAGTTTTATTCTAATAATATCATCATACATGAATTGCATACTAGTAATCCAATTTTTTTAACTTTGTGCCTCTTTAAATGACAAAGGCTCATCCTCATCACACAAACTGAAAACAATCAATGCATAACAATCTGATGCATAAGGGGCATTATGAGAGCGTGAATGAGTGCGACCATCCCAATAGAACATCCAACTTGTTGTCATGTAATGTTTGCACTAGCCATTTTGGCATAGTCTTAGATTGCACAATATCTACTTTCTCATCAAGAAGTGCATCGTTCACATCTACATGAGAATTAGGCTTATATGTGCTATCATGAGAAACCTACATGGGCTAAAAAATTGTCTCATTTGGTGATACATGTAATTATGCCCAATTGAAAAGAGGCATCAAAGTGTCATAGATATCTTGTGATCATGCATCAACCTCTTTCATATATTAAACAAAGGTTCAATAGCATTGTCTGCAAAGAGAATATTATGATTGACCAAGATACACTTATTTTCTAGATGGTTTAAATAATAACATTTTCTTTCATTATTGTACCCAACAAAAATCCATTTGATAGCTTTGTCATCCAATTTCTTGTGCTATTGTACTAGTACTAAAGGATAAGCCAAGCAACCAAAGACATGCAAGTGTGCTACAAATAGCTTTTTACCATGTCAAGCCTCATAATAGAGTGATAGAATGTCATGCCTTAGTGGAATATCTATTAAGTACATAGGTTGCACATAAAAGAGCCTCAAGCCAAAGACCATGTGGCAAAACTTGACTCTAATCATGCATCATACCGTCTCCATGAGAGTTTTATTCTTCCTCTTAGCTATGCCATTTTGCTATGGGATATATTACATTTTATCACACCTTGAGCTATCTATGTATTAACATCCATTGATATATAACCCCCCTCCTTGGATTAGAATAGAGAGTGTCCACTTTACATCTTCACAAATTTTGGCCGTATTAACAAACTGCTTAAAGCACAAAAACACTTGGGACTTAGCTTTTAAACCATATGCCCATGCATGCCTAGAGTAGTCATCAATGAAAGTCACAAAGTACAAGTAGTTGTCAAAAGATGATGTTTGCATTGGACTACAAACATCACTATGTATGAGCTATAGTTTGCTAACAGCTCTAACTGAACCATCGATAATAGTTTCTATTGTGAATCGTACAGTTTCCAAATATGCTTAAGGGGCCTACGCTATGTGATTGATTGGCAGCTGTATGATTCCCAATTGCAACTATATTATTCATGGTGGCATCTGTGAATTGTATAGCTGCCACTTAATCACATTGCATAGTCCTTTCAGGAAGCATGTGTGATTTTTTTCTCAAACTTTCAATTCTATCTCTTCTCTTTGTATTGCATCACACGTGCCTCAATTGTATGGCAGTCTATCTTGAGGTATTTGTTGGGTAGCTATAGAAGTGGCCCCATGCATGGACACATTATTTAGAGCTGAATTAGGAACAACTTTGAAGTTGTGACAACTTGAAGATATCCATAGTAACAAGGTACACCTAGATGGTTAATCAAAGTTGTAGTAGAGAAACAAGAACTTCTAATTTACCCATGTGCCTTAGGCTAAGAATTATCATCATGGAAGGGGTGGGTGAATATGAAAGGATATTAAAATCACTTTTGATTGTAGTGAGGATAGAATGATTGTAATTATACAACTAAATAAAGCAAAAGCAAAACAACCGCCATGAATAATATTGGGAATAACTTAGTGATAGAGCAACATGGCTACCTATGGAGTAAAGAAAAACAAGAAGCGAACAAAATTGTATTGAATCACATAACTATGTGTTACATGTTGGAACAAAAAATGGATAGGTGCAACTATTTATGGATGGCAACAGAGAGACCCATGTAGGTTAATTAGTGCACTATAATACTCCATAATGAGAAGTAATACTAGAAAGATTCCTTGCTCCCATAAATACATAAAGCTTGAAATTGTATGCATCTCCTTACCATCAATATATATGATCGTGATAATTTACAAGTAGAATGAAAACAACCATAGAAAAATGCCTCCTCATAGTGGACCAAAGCCATTTTGAACAGGGGACCAAAACCATTTTGTGCAGCTCAAAATGAACATTTTAGAATCAAACAATAGACCCGTCTCATTACTAGGTACAAGATTGATATACACATATAACTATAACTAATATTGACATACACATATAAACATAACTAAAATTGATACACTCAAAACCTTGAAGAGAGCTAGACAAAGGACCCCCATAATAAAGTTTTAAGCAATACAATTGAGTAATAGAGCATACACTACATAGCAAACAGAATCTAAGCAAGGAGTAAGAATACATGATGAATATGAGAAGAACAGAAATTTCTTTGATTCCAAAAAAATTAATACAAATATGGCTATGTTCACCTATGCGCTTCCACTATGAAGCTTAGATGGCAATCCAAATAGATGATATCCAAAGAGCTTAAGGCTAGCTAGAAGAACTCTGACTAGGTGAAAGATATATTGGTGATAGCTTTGGAAAGGTAATCTAGTTAGCCTATCCTACCACATTATGAAACTTCCCTAGTCATCTAGGGAATATTTCATTTGCTATCATTTCTCCTTAGCATTGAGCAGAATCATGTAAAACTTTTATTTATTTTCATGTCCAAAAATTTCAATAGTGCTTGCAATTAAGGATGGTCAAGATGATTACTCATGTAAAACATCATTTGCCATCACTCATTTACTTTTATTGGCTAGCATTTTATTATGCAACTTGAAATCATGTGCAATGTAGCATCTTCATACATGGCCAAACACGTGATCATGAGATGAAATTACAAGGTAGTACAATTTCTATAAGCAAATCATGTCTCCCATCAACAACTACATTGGCTCTTCTATTAAGGTGAGTAATTCAAGGATACTAGTGGGCAAAGGCTTCCAATCTTGAAAGCCATGGTCTTCAAATTAAACATAACTTTCCATACAAGAATTACTTTTGTACATTATGATAGTTATAAAGTAGAGAATCAACATGAACCCAACCACTCATAGGAAAGCATTGAATTTTGTTTTCTATCCATGAACATTATTACATCATGCATGCCCTTGATTGCCTTAGCATTCTAGAAATTGAGAATATACATTATGGATTCCTTTACAGTTGTGCTACTTCTAGTTGGAAAATATGGTGTTAGGTTCAACATTAGTGCAACTTCTAGTGGGAAAATATGATGTTAGGTTCAACATTAGTGTAGCTTCAAGCATTGAGCTAAAGAAAGGATAAGAAGACAAAATAATGGCTATCATATAAGAAGACATACTTCAACACCTTTACATAAACTCGATTTTTTAAATGATCTATTAATCTCATACCTAAAGAGTATACCAAGTTATTCAAGACACAATGTTAAGAGTCCTTAATATGTTATTTTTCACTACCATGATTTTCTTATTTGTTGCCTATAGGAGTAGACGAATAAATTGTTTGTAGTGTGCTACTCTTTGAAATGATTGGCTAGTTTTTAAAAATATTTTTCAATTAATTTCAACAAGCACTCGAAGGTATTTGTGTGGGTCTTAAGAAAGTGAAACGCTAGGTGGAAGTTGTTAAAGGCAATTGGCAGACGAAGGGAATGATGTTGAAAATCAACAGAATAATAAAGAGGAAGGTTGGTTGATCAAATTTGGGAAGTCATATAATGCAAATGGCAAAAGGGTATTGGTTAAGAGGAGAGATGTCAAAAACTTGGACAAGAAACACTATCAACTCAATAAACAAGGAGAAACAATGCATAAAGCTCAGCAATTAGAGACCTTTTCTTTAATGGGCACACTATATAAGATTTTAGCTAAGGCTTTTGCCCAATAGATCACATCCATTGATTCAAAGGTGCATCAACAAGCACCTAATATGGATTTTATTAAATGCATAAATTTGTTGGATAATTTCCTTTGTATAGAGATAGTCTTATAATGAGCCAAAACCTTTGGTCAAAAGTCAACCTTTGTGCAACTTCATATAGAGAAGGATTTGATGAGGTGAAGTGGAACTACTTGGCAAGTTATGTTAAGAATGGATTTTAACACGAGTGGCTAATCTCCCCATCTTCTTAGTTGGGCATTCACAATCATATGTATTCTTGAATGCATCATTACTTGATCCATTCATGGTACAAAAGAGCATTAGACATGGATGCCTAAGTAACCCCTTACTTTCTACTATAGTAGGGCATTCCTTGTTTTATACGATGGAGAATTGGAAGAGATCCAATCCAAGGAAATCATTTGGTGGGATAGGGCTTTGTGGATAATTTACTTATGTTGCTCAAAGTAGAAAAGAGCAATTAGACTAAATCTCTAAAGCTATAAAGTTTGGAGGGGAGAGTAGCAAGATTCAAAATCATTTGTGAATAATCCTAATTGATCGTTGTTTCTAAAGATGATTTGCCCAACATGTAATGGACAAAGCAAATCACTAATATAGGGTATTACTTTACAGATTTGGGATTCCTTGTCAGCATTAAGGTCAAAGACACATAGAGAAAAAATGAGTTCAAAATGCATAAGGAAGAAGCTTAAGTGCTAGAGCTCAACAATCTTCCCATTGCATGTAAACTAGAATATACTAAAGCATTTTATCTATCCAACTATATTGTTTTACTTCCCTCTAATCTATTAGAATCTAGGTATTGAAAAAGAATGGGATTCTTTGATGGTAATGTTCCATCTCCTTGTGGGATAAGCAGGATAGAAGCATGAAATATCTTAAGAAAGATAAGAACTTGGGTGGTCTCTAATGGTTGAACGTGGATGACAAAACTAATGCTCTATAGGCTAGGCTACTCCAAAAATGCTAGCTATAGGTTGTTACTTGGAGCACAAATGCTAATAGACTTGACACATTAGAGGAACAAGCACATGTGTACATTGTGGAACCTTATTGGAATAGATTTAGTAATAACCCAAACTATTAAAAAGCTTAAGCAACAAGGCATACTTTCCAACCACATGGAAAAGAATCTTTGGTAGTTCTAAGTGAAAGTAAAGTATTAAGAAGATGACGGATGAAGAGAACATGTTCTCAAGTTGGGCTTTTGATCCTTCACTTGCTAAATTAGTAGGTAGAAGAGGGATGTTCCTAGCTCGATAGGGAATCGACTGAGCATTATAACATCAAATGGAACAATTAGACCATTATTCAAAGATTACCCAATGCTTGTAGGCCTTTTGGGAGCTAATGCAAGCAATTGCAAATTTTCTTTGGTTTTAGAAATGTTATTTGAATAAAGTTGTGATGTTTCCATCTCTTAGGATAGCTAGAAAGGATGTAATTTAGGCCCCTAATGCAAAATTGATTAGAGAGACAAGAAGTAAAAGGGACTAGAAATCGGTAGTTGAATAATCTAAGGGGAAATCGATAACATATTTCAATAGGAATTAATCTCCCGTTCCCCCCTTAGGATAGAACTTTGTTGCAAAAGGTTATCATGGGGGCCATAATGATAGCTAAAAAGATGCAAAAAAGAGGACTTGGAGGTGTAAAATGTACTTGTAGAAGACATGGATTTCTTAGGCATATATTTTGGTATGGATGCATTGCTACTAGTGTATGCCAGGCATTTCATTCCTATCTTGGTATCCAAAGGAAGATTGTTTGACCATCCAACCAACAAAATGCATATATGGCATCGTGTCCTTATGAACAAGCTTGATATTGCTATCAAGAGAGTCTCATGTCCCTAACATTGCAACTTAGATTAACTTGTATGGTTCATACTCAAAGAAAACTTTGGAGGGGGTTCCAATCTCTATTTTGCACTCTTCCTTTAAAACAATCTCAACAAGTCCCACCAATAATTTTAGGCTGAGCTCCAAATAAATATATCAAATAAGCAACTTCAAGAGTGTAGAGGTGCACCGCCAAGACCCACTGACCACTTATTGTTCAAGCGTTTCAAGCGAGTACTAATGGCTACCTCTCACATAGCCGATGCGCCATCCCTCTCTGCAAGTGTAGTGAACTTATCTTGATGCCCAATTGAGTTGCTTCCTCTCTCAAGCACTCCGATAGCTCCACGATTCTTGATGCAAGCTCAAGCATCCTCAAACCTCCACCTCCAAGCTCCATCCTCCATAGCCACACGTGAGACAAGAGAAGAGAAGAGAACAGGAGAGAAGAAGAAGAGAGGAGATGGTGGAGAGCTTCACCCCCTTGATCCCTCACCTTCACACACACACTCCCTCACACTCTCACACTCCCTCCCTCAAGCACACACAAGCAAGCAAAGAGAAGAGAAGAAGGTGAGTCTCTTGTTGCCACACACCAAAGAATGATCTCTCATTCACTTTTTGAACCTTATATACAAAACCCTCTTTCCCTTGGATAGTCATCCCCTAGGTCCTTTTTCCATTGTTCTCCTATCTTCCTAGCTTCCTTCCTTACAAATTGCATGGGTGAGAGTCCAATGCTCTTTTACACAGGTTTTGGCTGCGCCTTTATATTTAAAGGTAGCCATCTTGCTTTGCAGCTTCCATGGTTACGTCTTGTACTCTTGGTGGTTGTTCCCATGCTTTTAGATTTCTTCCAGGCCCACTCTCTTGTAGGGCACCTTTGCCTTTTTTCCGCCTTGCGCTTTTCTTGTTGATGCCTCATTTTTCGCATCCTTTGCTTTGCAGTAAACATTACCCCCTCCTAGTTGAGTGCGAGTCCCATGGCACTATTGGGTGGTGAGTCGGACGGTGTTGCTGGGGTAGCTAGGTGGCATTTTGAGTTTGTATACGAGCCTTGTTGTGGAAGGTGTGTTGGAGGGACTTATAGTTCTAAAATTGAAGAGAAAGTTGGACGAGTCCTTGCATGGAGAGAGGTGGATGTGTAGATCCATATTTAAAATTGAAGGTATAGTTGGAGAGATCCGTCGTTTGGCCCTCCATGGCTACGTTCTCCTACATTATTCGAAATGAGCTTCTTCGTTCACTTTTTGACTGGGGCTATTGCGTTTGCTTTTTGCTTTGTTGTGCCTGCATGGTGACATGTCGCATAAGATGGGGAGTGCATTGCATGGATGATGGGGCCTCTGAAGTTGGTGGTCAGGGCCGTTGTTTGTACCTGGAAAGAAAAGAAGGTGCACTACCTGGGGGTGTTTCTGCCTTACCATGGAGTGCGTGGTGTCCATGTTTGTGGAACTGGGAGATGGGTCTCTAACCTTGGGCAAGCCCTCAGTGGTGTCTCACACTTGAGGACCTAGTTTTTTGCATAAGGAAGGTGTAGTGCGGGGGCTTAGGTTGACAGGTCAAACCATAGGCAAGAATTACATTGCCAGGTATGTCCTACCCTTGATGTGCCCTAAGCACATGTCGTGGGGGATGGGGCTAGGTATGGAAACCCTAGGTGCAGTAATTGTGGCGCTCAAGGTGCTTTTGGGGGTGTTTTCACTGTTTTTTTTGGCGTAGATGATTATAGCCGGCATTTGGATGCAAGGGGTGCTCTTAGGCTCTACCCTGATCTTCCTTGGACGATTCCTGAGGTGGTCTTAGGGACTTAGTCAAAAAGGCACGGCTCTACATGTATTTCTTAATGTTAGCCTTTGCATTAAGAGGTGTGGTTGATAAGAAAGGATGATTACACCTCGTAAAGTGACTATTTCTCATGTCTTCAAGAATCCTCATATAAAACAAGGGAAGCAGGGTTGCCCTCATCATGAGCCTAGCCATAGCATAGCTATCTTTTCCTAGATTAATGTCAAAAAAGAGTGGGGGAAGGTGGCCTTCCTCAGCAGCTGCTGCTGGCTTTTGTTTAAGTAAGAACCTAATGGTCCTAAGGTAATTGCAAGTAGTTATGAAGGCTGGGTCCGAGTAGAAAGAGAAATCCTTGAGGAAGCGGTTGATGGATGGGTGCAAGTCCCTTGCTCTAAAGGCCATGCATTCCTTGGGAGTTGCTGCATTGACGTTGTAGATCTTCGGGAAGTCGTACCTGCCATGCACCCCCTATCATAATTCACTCCGTGTCTGCAAGGGTAGGGCATGTAGATAGGATCATTCTGTTCTTCTTGTAGTGTGTGGCAGAAGGCCATCCATGCATCAAAATTGGTGTCCCAAATCCTCCTCAGCCACTTTGGCTGTGCCTCCTAACCTCAGACGACTTTGGGAACCTGATAGACCTTATCCTGCCAGCCAGTAGTCCGTGGGTTTCCGCCTCCATTGTGTGATTACAATGCTCCGCTCCTTGACCCATCAGTTCGCTAGAGTGTTGCCCAAACAAATGATCCTTTCCACTACCTCCAAGGGTAAGACTCGGTCCAAAGCTCGTGGGTAGAGGAAGGAGAACTCAAAGGGTCGGGATTGGATCTCCCGATGTTTCCAGATAGCCAACTTTTGTGGCCAGTTGACAGGATGATGATCCTCGCATAGTGGCATGGGCTCGTCAGGCACAATTGCTGTGGGCCGTGCTCACACGCTTTGCTGGGCTTGCTCCACAAGTTCCCGTCTTCTTCTTCTTGCAGCAATAATGTGCTCGGGAACCTGGGCACCCTCTAGCTCTTCTGGGGGTAGATGAGGCAAGGGGGAATTGGAGTCTCTGATTTTTGGTTCTTCTTCGAATGCATGCTCGAAGTCCGGCCCTTCCTTGGTGTCTTGTTCTTATTGCAAGTAGCTATGTTGCTGCTCCTTGGTTATGCCTATGCTAGTTGGGAGTGTGCACTATTGCAGGCCATACCTTAAAGCTTTGGTTGTCAATTCCAACTTTCTTTTCATTCTCTCCACCGAATCCTTGCCTTCAACTTGTGTGACATGAAGCCCATTGCTAAAAAAGGCTTGCCTATGCATGATGGAGCATGCTTCAGTGGCCTCAGCTCTAGATTCTGAGAGCACCCTCTTACACTCCCATACTGCCAGGCGCTCTGTCAATCCTCGTACTCTTTCAAAGTTGCGCCTCTCCCACTGCTCTGCCTTCTCTTCTAGATCTTTCTTACCCCTCTCCATCTCCTGAGACAACATCATTACCACTTGTTGCTGCTCATTCCACACTTCTAGTATTTGGGTCTTCTCTTTATCTTGGTGGTTCAGTTGCTCTTCTGCTATCCTCCTACCTTGCTCATTCATGAAGAACTGCTGGTAGGCTTGTGCGATCCTTTCTGATAGATCTTAAGTAGTCTACGCGCGGCTTTCTAGCTGCGCTAGGTGCAGCTTTCTTTTGGTCATGGCCATGGCCATTAGTGCCTCCACCTCTTGCCGGGTGTTTTCCAAGTCGTCTTGCAGGCTTCTTGTGGCTTTGTCTATGGCCTCTTCCTTCTCCTCCAACACGACTCCTATTTCTCTCTCTAGAGTTCTTGCTCCTCCATTACCAACCACAGCTGGAATACCAAGGCATCCTCCTATTCTTGGCGTTGTTCTTTTGATGCTTGGTCTCCTTCTTGCAGGCTCTCCCGTAGTTCTGCATGCATAGCTTCCACCCGTGCCATTCATTGCTGGAGCTCAGCATATTATTGGATGAGCAACTTGTGGTCCTGCTACTCCGCCACTAAGTCATGGGCTTCATCCTCTAGCCTTTGACTTGGGTGATCTTCATTCTCTTGTGCCTCCTTTTCTTTGGCACTGAGTTGCTCTTTCATGTTTCGAATTTCTTTCTGATGCTCCATGACTTGCTGTGTCATCTCTAGTCGTAGAGCCGTGACAACTTCTCTTTGGCCTCTAGTTCCACAGCTGTGGCATTCTTCTCTTCCTTAGTCTTCTCTAGCTGGGCTAAGAGTTCAGCTACATAGGCATAATAGTCTGCAGTTGGGGGCATCGTTGGTAGTGTTGTGGTGGTGGATGCTTCCAGCCTTTGCCGCTTTGGGTCTTGTCTTGACTCAACATCTGTTGTAGCTAGCCTTTTGGCTCCTACCCCTGGCGCTATCTCTTGTACTTTTGTGACCAGGAATTGCATCATGGACATGAGCTGAGTGATGTCCATGGCAGATGATGGCTCCTGTGTTGTGGAGGTGGTGGTGGTGGTCTGAGGTGTGAAAGTCAAAGGGAGGGGATGCAACGGGGCCTTTCCCTTCTTGCAACAATTGAGGCTACTTCAGCGCTGCCGCTTGGTTCACCTTCGTGCCGTGGGCTCAAGGTGACCATTTCTCTGGGGCCGTGGGTCTCCTCTATAGACCTGTGCATGGCCTCCGCCATGTCTTCATACTCCTTTCACCTTGACCTCTTGCTCTGCTTTTCTCTTTCTCTCATCTTCGGCCCTCTTGGACTCTTTTTGGGCCCTTCTCAGCTTGGCCCGTTTCTCCCTTGTCATTGTTACTTTCGTCTCCTTTTGTAGCTTTGATGGGGTTCCCTTCTTTGGTGCCTTTAACTCTTCTTGGCCGGATTGCATCTCCTGCTCCTACCTGTCAGTAATAGTCCTTTCACTGGACTGTGCCTATTTGTTTTGAGGCAACAGGATTTTCCCTACTCCCTCTTCACCTCCCTCTATGTCCTTCAAGGCCTCTTGGATGATGGCCATTAGGATTCCATCGAACTTGATGGTGGATGCCTTGGAGGAGGACTTATTTCGAGTTGATCTTGTTGTGGAGGCCCAGGGGTTCCCCTCCTGCTGCTACTCTATCGATGGTCAAAGCTTTCACCGAGCTTTCAATAGTTTTTTGCACAAAGGCATTCTAATCTATTTCATCTATGGATCCAACTGCGATGCTCTCCAACAACGACACCCCGATTCTGTTCATAAGGGCATTGTACATTTGATTGGAAAAGAGAGCATGGACCATCTTTGCATGCAGCTTGATCTCAAGATTTGGGATGTCTGCTAGGCTTATCCCATCCATTGTGCGCATGGCAGCCTTGTTCATCCCTAGCATGCTATACACATCCCTCTTTGGGCGTGGCTCTATCCCTCTGTCCGACTAGTCAAACCTAGAGCCTTCTCCACCACTGCAGGGCTGAATTACACATCTACTTGGTGGGCTTCTTCCCCTTTCCTGATCGTCACCATGCCACAATTCCTTTCGGCATTGAAGCTCCTCATAAATTCTGTGCACTTTTCGTAGTTGACCGCTTGCCTGACCTTCTCTATGTACTTCTGTAGGCTGCATTGGTCCACAAGTTGTTTTATGGGCAGCTCTTCCATGATGACATCTTCTAGGTTTATAGTGTGCTTGAATGTGAATTGACTGTAGCCCCTTGTTTCTACCGTCAAGCCATACTTAGCTTGCTCTTTCTCCATGAACGAAAGCTTGCTACCTTTATCTTGCCCTGCCATTTTAAGTTCCTGTCATATATCATGGTTCACCATTAGCATTCTTAAGACATTTTCTTGTTGGAAGATAAATAGGAGTTGATCATTCTTTTATGGAAAGAAGAACGTGCTTTAAGCATAAAAATAGAATTTTCCTTCGAACAGTTCTATTCATTTTCAGAATTTTATGGCACTTTTCCTTGATTTCACCTTACTTCACTTCACCCCCTCCCCCCTTGGGAATGAGAAGAATCCTTCCTAAGATTAGACATGGGAGAGGCAAGACATTTGAGCACAGTATGGTGCTATCTACTTTGGCATAAGCCAATCATAGAAATTAGGGTTGTATTCCAAGTGGGCATGACGATCGAGATTACGAGGACTAATGCATACTTGGGTAATGTAAGTTAGGACATCGGTTAGAAAATCACCCAAGTTGATGCGGCTAGCCACATATAGCTCCTCTTGCATAAGGATGCAATCAATGTAAGGATGGGCCAAGGCCTGGTCGTCTAGGTGTTTGTTTCGGGTGATGGCCAAGACCCTAAAAGAGGTTGGTGCTACATAAGTCAGGTCATACTCGGTTGTTTTGATGGCATGTTGCTACTCAGCATTAGTCATTATTTGGCGATCCCATTTCTCCCATTGGAGATGTAGGTTACACCATTTTTGTAAGATGATGAGTCAGAGTCAGCAAGGTGGGTGAGTTTCTCAAGCTCAATGGGTGATGCAGGCCTTTGGGGCTTGCAGTATGATGTTATTAGTCGTCTGATGAATGCATGCTCTTTTGAGATTTCACCATTATCCATCAACTCCTTTGAGACCTTAGGGGATGTTATGGTCATGAACTCGTATTCTTCCCAAGTGCATGATAGGAAACAAACCTCAACAGGGCAAGGGGTTCATCAAGCAAACCGAGGTCAAGTCTTTCGTAGCTCCTAGCGAATGTGGTAAAGGTGTTATCCAAGAGCTTGATGCAAGTCACCAAGTCATCTCCTGTATTCTCAACAAGGTCCTTGGCAACCAATAGGAATGAACATTGCTCGTAGGAAGGCCTAAGACCTGGTGGTGGTTGGGGTGGAATTGAGCTAGACAATAATGATTCGAGGAGCAGTGGACTTGACAGTGGTGTGTCTAAGGGTAGCTCCCTAGTCTGATCCGTGTGTCCAGTGCTGCTTTGGGGTACTGAGGGTGGCTCCAGTGGCACAGATGGTGTGTTGCCCTCTTCTTTACATCCACTGGGGTGCCAAGCTCTCTGGACTTAGATGATTTAGGGGTATCATGCAGACATTTGGGTCAATAGATTGGTTGGGGTTTATTGATCGCAACTGTCACCAATTCTATAGTCTTTGCCGATCAGGTTTTTTGGGTATTCACTGCCTTAGCAGGAGTGGGGCTTCTTGCAGGTGGGGTGGCAAGTGATGGTTGTGGTTGGGCTATGCTCTAGGATCTCTCTTCTTGGGCATCCATATCCAGGTGTTGCCTTTGTAGTATCCTTGGGCTTGCAATAGATCTTTGGGGATCCATTGCAGCTTGATTGTGCGCCTATGTCGATAGCGTCGGATCGGTCGCTTAGGTTTTGAATGACAGTTGTGAGCCTTGCAGGGCTATGTTTGTTGGCTATGAGTAGGTCATTTTTGGTGCTTTGGCACCCATTTAATCATGGGCTCTATGGTTTTGGGGATAGTCTTAGTTGGCAGTGGTTTTGTAGTCTGGGTGGGTTGTGATGACTCACAAACCCCCTCCCTAGGCTTAGTCCTAAGTAGCTCTATCGGTGGCATGGCAGTCTTGGGCGGAGCCTCGTTGCCCTTGCTGAAAGTTGTCACAATTTGAACATTGCCAATGGCAAGGTGAATACACTGCAGATCGTCATATACATTGCATTGTGTGTGCTTCTTGAAACTGCATCCTAATAATGATTCTTGACCTGTATCCTTTGTATTTGGCAATACATAGAAGATGACTGATAGGCTCTTAGACTCGTGCAATTCTCTAGGGGTGCATATGACTTGCCCCCGAATGGGTTAATTTTAGTGTCAGTGGGCTGTAACTGTGGCTACCCACCAATGAGGGTCCAATGAGCGTAATTCAAAACATTGAAGTCATCTCCTTGGTCAATCAAGGCATCAAATGCCTGCACGCACCAGGCAGTGGTTGTGATGCCATGTATGCTATTGCTACTACCTCCTCATCCTCATCCTCTAATTTGGTAATGGTGGCTACGCGGCCATTGACAGGGCCTTCCAGTAGAGGGGGCTCATGCAATGGATGTGTGGGAGGGTAGTACTTCTTCATGCGACTGACTTTGAAGAAGCCTACACCCTCACCTTCAAGAGTTTCAAGTTCTATGTTGCCCGTCCTCCTAATGGTGCACACTCGAAAAGGTCCCAATCCGTGGCCCTTTACCGAGTAGAGCAAACCAAGGTCACCTTGCTCAAGGTAGTGTTGTTTGACATGATTATTGAACCACATCTTTTGTCGTGCTTTCTCACAAATTCAGGCATGGCAGTCCTTGTACTCATCATTGAAATAAGCTCCCCCTCACTACTCGTCATCCCCTAGACTCTCATGTCAAGCCTCGTCTCCAGCCTGTCCTTCATCAATGGCTAAGGCCCAATTGTACAGTAAGTTTAGATCGTGCACCTTAGTCCATTTCCACTTAGTCTTGTCCAATAGATCTCTGAGGGGATTGAGATTAGCAGTGGGGTTGCCAATCAATTTGCTTGTCAAATACTTGAGGATCTTGTGAAGTTCTAGCCTATTGCTAGGGATAGAAAAAGAGATAGGCCTTAGTTGACTGCTTGAGCTCCTAGCCATCATGCAGAGTGGCACTATGGGCTCCTTCTTTGACACACTTGTGGTTTTTGTAGCCTGTTTGTACATCTCCTCTTTGTCTAAGAATGGGAGATCAATGGTCGCTAGGACGTGCATCCAACCTCGCTCATCCTCAGGGCAAGGGATGTACTTGGTTAATGGCTCGTACGATTTCTTTACTAGTACATCACCCTTGAGCATGGCAGAGATGGTCTCTAGGTTGACGAGGGTCATCTTCCAAGTGTCATCTCGACCTTCACTGCTTCCATTCGGTTTCCTAGGAAGATTAGACTATTGCCCCAGTCTTCAATGACTCGAGCATTCCTCATCCAAGGTCGGCCTAACAGAATGTCATAGTCCACTCCCTTCATCATGACGATCAAGTTCATAGAGAACTAGACACCCGCGATCTTCATTGGTCAACTCTTCAAGACTCCAAATGACCTTACTTTTGTCCCATTAGCTAGAGTGACGTTGAATCTAGTTGTTTCGACAGGCAGATTTGCCCAAGCCTGGAGCATAGCATGGCTCAACACACTCTTTGCTACCCCAGTATCTACGATTCCCTTCCGCATTACATCTCCTAGGGCTAGGATAGGCAAAATTGTGTACGTCTCAATGCCTTCCCAAAAGGCGTTAACATATAGTGACTTTGGCACTTAGTGCAGCATCAATCTGGGTATCTGTGTGATTGCATCATGATCCTACAAGTCATCGACAACATGCTTCGTTGATTCTTCTACCCAATGTTTCAACTCCTATCATAGCATGGGGTGTTGTCTGAGCAGGTCTCCTAAACTCAGAGTCACTAGGTGGTCACTAACATCATGAGGAGATTTCTTATTGCTTGTCTCTCTCCTAGGTTTGTGCTTCTTGGTCATTGGTCTTGATTGACTGGCTAGCCCGTGGCATCTAAACTTGGCCTAGGTGGCACCGCTTGTGGCATGGGTGCGTCTCTTGACCTTAGTTGTATAGGTGAGCTTGATCCTCAATCTCGTCCTCTAGGATAGGCTCAGTGTCCTTGAGGTGCTACTGAGCTTCCTTTACACACTCTTTTACTTTGGCTATTGCTTCGAGTTGGTGCCTAGGTTGAGGATACTCCCCTACCTTGGTACTTCCTTTCTCTGCCGTCTTTGGAGCAATAGTCTTTGCCTTTGTATCCGTGACCTTCTTACCGGCCACTAGCATTGTTGCACCCTCAGTCTTAAGCGTGATCTTTATGTCAGTCTTTTTCTTCCTTTTCCATCGGCACTTCTTTCCTATTGAGGCTGCATCAAGGTTGCTAGGCCCTGGCAATGATATGCCGGCCTACATCATCTTTTGCATGCGGCTCGTGACATGCAATGGGATAGGAGTGGCCTCCCCGTCGAGTGTCTCGACGCCGAACAACCCCAACGAAACCGATGGTTCTTTTCCCAAACTAGAGGATGGTCTCCGCATAGGGCAATCGACAAAGAGATCAGCGATTCCACACTCAGTGCATCTTAGGTGAGCCACCTTATCCCTATTTGCTTGCTTCCTCTCGAGGCAATGCAAAGAAATTTTTCTTGGGTGACTGCAACTCCAACACATGATCGGCTCTTGGGTTTGTGCTCCTAGGCCACTGCCTCTCCCCCTCCCTAATGCCATCACAGGCACTGGTCGGTAGTCCATAAGGATTGTGTTGCCTTCCTCATCGTATGACATGTATGGGTTTACATAAAGCTCATCGCCGCTAGGCTCGTCCACATAGTGGACTGGAGTATCACTTGGTGGGTGGGTCACGTAGGGTCCAGGTGGTCTAGAGATACCTGTAGGATTTATTTCCATCCCAGGGATGGGTGGCTTAGCATCATTAGGTGCCAGGAGAGCTAATGGGACTCCCCTTCCAAAGAAGTTCAGTGGCTTGTTCATAAGGTAGAGTTGATCGTAAGGCTGTGGGTATGGAAGTCTCCAAGGTAATCGACAATGCATGGTGTCATGGCTGAACCTACCACAATTAGCACAAGGTCATGACCTAGGGTCTTGGCACTCAGTTGGCAAGTGGTTTTTGCCACAATCCACACATTGGACATGTGGGTGCGTGGTCATCTCATCATCTCTTGTAATTTGGTTATGTCCATCCTAATCTCTACTAGCTCTTGTCCTGAGTTAGTGCCCTTCCCTTTATCCTGCACGCTTGGGCCTGCTCTCTCACTCGGCGTTGAGGCCCTCTCAGAACCCTTGGTACTGGACTCTTCTTGATTCAAGCCTCTAGAGCTTCTTTCCTTGAGCTAGTCATCCACTCTAATAGCTTCCTCAAAGACCCTTGCCAGTGCATCTCGTTGTAGGCTTGAGTTGCAGGCCAAGGCTTTGTAGAGCTCTTCACTTTGTATACTGCCAATGAATACCATGGATACCACTCTTTCGGTTGGTCTCTCGCCCATTGGGATTCTCTTGAAGAGGCTCCTAACATGGGTTACATAATATCGAATGTCCTCTTTCTCTCTTTGCTTGACGTTCATGAGTTGCACCAACAAGTTATCAGAGTATCCACATTTGGAAAATCTCTTAATGAAGAGATTTTTCAAGCCATTGAAATTGGCATGCTCTACAGCATCTAGACTTGTGTACCAGGACCCTTGTCACCTAAGCACAGCTCGAAGGCTTGGGAGCATTGAATAGGATCAGTGAGGCCCTTAGCCTCGTAGACTTGCTCAAATTGCTCCACAAAGATGTATGGGTCATTGGTTCCTTGGTATTTGTCCAACTACTTTGCTACCATATGCATTTTCAATTGGCTCGTAGAGCCTTGGTTAACTCCCAACCTTGTCAGCAGCGATGTTGCCAATGCTGCAGCGCTTTGTTTTGCGGCTGTGTTATCTAGTAGTTGCTTTGTCAGGAGCTCACTCATCAATGTGAGGTCTCCTTCTAGCGCTCTCTCACTCTCTCTGACCAATTTTTGTCTGCTAGGGCTAGCACTCTCTGGATCTGTCGCATTTCTACCGTGATACTCTAGCCAAGTTTGAGCATCGTATTTGTTCACTAACTATTGGATAGCCTCGGGAAAATCTCATCGGTCAAGCTCTTCATTGCTCCTACGGCCTGAGCTACTCTCTTCCATGTCCAAGGCTTCATGTTCTACCAAGTTGTTGATCAAGCTGATAAGGCCGTGTAGATCCACTTCCACAATAGTGCGCATTTGGTTTTTCAGTTGTGTTTCTCGCTTGATCCTACTTTTGGGGATTCGATCACCTGTCTATGTCTTTGGGTCTTCTCCTACTGGTGGGTTCCTTCAAGTTCTTAAGTCTAGGTAAGTTCCTTGTTAATTACAAATAGTCCTCAACTTACTCTCACTCTATGAGTGTGTGTGTGTGTGTGTGCTCATTCTCGTGCACTGTGCAAAATCAGGCTTTTAGCTCTTTTCAAGTGTGCTTTGAGTGATGAAAATTAGAGTGAGTGAGAAAACAAAGTGTGTGCAACTCGGACGCTCTTGTCTACGGGTTGGCTTGATAGGGTTGTGTGTTCAGTTCTTAGCTATTCTCGCTGGCTTCTCGGGTTTGTTTGATGTGCTATCCCATTTGGCTCATTCAGGGTCAAGTTGGGGTCTTGCAATCAGCCCACAATACTAGACACCCTTTTAGACTATTCGGCCACAATTTCTAGGTTTGTCACTACTTGTGAGACGTTCGGTGGGTTATTCCGGCATGGATCACGCTTCTCATTAGCCGGGGTTCATCAAATTTCCAAATTTTCCTTCTCAGGTTACCAGTGTCCGATTTACCAATGTTTGATTCTAAGAATATGACACTATGGGGAGCATCTGATTCCGCCGATCGGAGTGCGTGTCGATCACGTTTTTGCTAAGAATCCTCACTTAAATGTTGTTAGCACCTACAAGGACTTCCAGGAATCAAGGAGTATAGGCCAAGGGCATCCTATACATGGATCTCACTGAAAGCCTGCTCTGATCGATCTGACGTAGGCCTGGACCTGCAAGCTCTCTCTCGCTCTCTCTCTCTCTCTCTCTCTCTCTCTCTCTCTCTCTCTCTCTCTCTCTCTCTCTCTCTCTCTCTCTCTCTCTCTCTCTCTCTCTCTCTCTCTCTCTCTCAAAACCAGGAGTGCAAATGAGATTTTCCTTGGTCACCCAAGACCTTAAACCCTAGCTGGTCAACATCTCAGCCCTCCCAATCACTCCACCTGCGACTTCGAGACATCTGAGCCCTCTCTTTTTTTCATTTTCCATGTTATTGCCCTGTGCAAGATTGTTTTACATCAGTGAAATGTAAGCTTCCCACTCTAATTTCTCCTTCCTATCCTACTCTAAATGCAACAAAAATCAAGAGCAATGTAGTAAATTGAAATCTTCTACTCAACCAATCATCAAAAACCAAAAATACTTACTTGTAGCACGGATTAAAGCCCAAAACCTCCTATCTACCTCAAGCTCCAATTCGGGGATGAAACCCTTACTTGATTGATTTGAAGTGCGCAACACTCAAGCTTGAACTTGTTGGTCCCGACAACGGAACCAAAATGTAGAGGCGAGCTCAAGCTCAAACGCCAAGATCCACGGACTACTTATTGTTCAAGTGTTTCAATTGAGTACTAATGGCTACCTCTCACATAGCCGACGCGCCATCCCTCTCTACAAGTGTAGTGAGCTTACCTTGATAATCGATTGAGTTGCTTTCTCTCTCAAGCACTCCGATAGCTCCACGATTCTTGATGCAAGCTCAAGCATCCTCAAACCTCCACCTCCATCCTCCATAGCCACACGCGAGACAAGAGAAGAGAAGAGAAGAGGAGAGAAGAGAAGAAGAAGAAGAGAGGAGAAGGTGGAGAGCTTCACCTCCTTGATCCCTCACTCTCACACACTCACTCCCTCACACTCTCACACTCCCTCCCTCAAGCACACACAAGCAAGCAAAGAGAAGAGAAGAAGAGAAGAAGGTGAGTCTCTTGTTGCCACACACCAAAGAATGATCTCTCATTCACTTTTTGAACCTTATATACAAAACGCTCTTTCCCTTGGGTGGTCATCCCCTAGGCCCTTTTTTCCATTGTTCTCCTATCTTTCTAGCTTCCTTCCTATCATCCATCTACCTTTACAAATTTCTCAGGTGAGAGCCTGTCGGCGCTCTTTTACAGAGTTTTGGCCACGCCTTTATACTTAAAGGTGCGCCTTATTGCTTTGTGTCTTCCATGGTTGCGTCTTATACTCTTAGTGGTTGTTCCCATGCTTTTAGATTTCTTCTAGGCCCACTCTCTTGAAGGGCGCCTTTTCCTTTTTTCCACCTTGCGCTTTTCCTGTTGATGCCTCGTTTTCCGCTTCCTTCACTTTGCAGTAAACATTACTCATTTTTTGCTTCCTTCGCTTTGCAGTAAACAAAGAGGGAAGTATTGAAAGTAGGAGACACATCTTCCCTCTTGGTACCATGTAGGCAATGCACGATCTTCACATCATACATTTTTTATCGCATTAGTTTGTTGTACCTACACTTGCAAAAGTCCAACAAAAAGGACTCACTATGATGTATTCAACCTAAAACAAAGGACAAATAGAGTATTATTTACCTAGCATGTTACACTTACAACCACCATTCATTATTATGTTTACAATGCAACCAAAGTTACCATGCAAAGGAACAAAGCATGACATTACCTAGGATGTCCTTCAATAGCATGCACTTGATATATAGGCATGATATTGTCCTTCAAGAAATCAATCAATAAGGAATGGATCCATGCACTATTGATCTCCTTTACTTTACACAAATATATGCATAATTAGTATCTACACATTGTACAATCTATTTCATAAGAAAAAAGAGCACCCAAGGAAAAAGAAGACCCAACAAAAGAACATGGTTATTTTCTAAGTAGAGAAAGAAATGGACAATGGCCCTCTAAACTCTTTGTTCCTTTTCATATGTAAGGATGTCTAAGGCAAAGTCACTTGTGCCATTTTACACCCCTCATAAGCAACCTACATAATCAATTCCACAATGGATACTAAGGTGGAAACATTTATAAATACTCCATCATCCTTTAGTAGTTAATGTGCCAAGTGATTGCCTCATGCAACATCCTTTGGATAAGAGTTCCATGATGGAATCCTCATATGAGTCACCCTTTGTATAAGAGTTCCATGAGCAAATCATGTTACTTCATATGCGTCACTAGCTATAAGAATTCTAGGACCACATCTTGTTGTCTCATATGCTTCACCTTGTGTAAGTTTTCCCAACCATGCATAAGATTATTTTTAGGCAATCAAATTACCCTCCATCAATTGATTATACTTATTACAATTTTCATCGTTCATAGGCCATTGCTAGCCTCAAATGGATCACATAGGACAAGTCATCACTATTGTCACTCTCCTTCCTATCTACATGTATGACCACACATCATTTTCTTGATGATGGGACAACATTTCTTCACTTTTTCTCATATTCCTTGCAATATCTATGATAATGGTTGATCCCCATCTACAGCAAAAAGAGAATATATTCATGTCAATATAAACACAAAAGCACATTGATTTACATTGGCAATTCTGAAAGCATATTTTATTCCTAGGCCTTGCACCATCTATCTCAAATATCCCTTGTAAATCATCCACACCCACATATGTGCATACACCATAGACATTATAGAACATGGGAATTTTGCTAGATGTTATAGACACACAAGTATTTCTATGATTACTACTTAGATTTTGATGGCATCCTAGCTATTTGTCCTCCTTTCAGATTAATTTTTCCTCATTGTTTTGCACCTTCATCAGCCCTTTGCTAGATTATGTTCTTTTTTTAAAAGATGTGACACATGGGTGAGACAAAAAGAGTACTATAATTATTAGGGGTTACATGTTCCACTTGCTTTTCCACCTCCCCTCCTAACCACTAGAAATAGCAACATAATGCATAAGCATAAGCAAAAGCAAAAGCCATCCAACTTTAGCAACTATAGTAGAAGCAATATATTGATCTCTAACTTACGTCTTCGAGTTTATTGACTTCCTTGTCAATAAACAAAAAGTAAGAGGTATCATGGTTTCAAGGGCTCATAGCAAAGAAGAAATAGTGAAATCCCATAGGTTAAGATTGCAAAGAGCAACCATAAGTTTTTGGACATATAAGTATTGTTTTTTAGAAGACATATTATTGTATGACCATTTAGGAGTTAACATACAAGGATTTGGCACTTTTGGAGTTCAATTAGTAGTTCTAGTGGTGAAAACAAGAAATACTTATGATAACTGATAAGTTAATGTTTTAAAATTTTCAAAATAGATTACACCTAGATCACCAAATTTACAGGCATGTAAATTGAAACTATGGCCTAGACAAGTGCAATCATGAAATCTTTATCTTGTAAAGATATTGGATGATTCTAGAAGTTCTTTGTTGATAGCTCACAAGCTATTTGCATTGATCGAGTATTCTAAATTTGGCTTGGATGAAGCTACCTTGCTAGTCTATTTGGGTGCCTTTTTTCTTTCTCATGTTAGCGAAGCAAGCTCATCTAAGAGACATATAAATGATGACCCAAAAAAAGGAAAGAAGTTATTTATGAACCACATAGGTACCATTCTAGAGCTATCTTCTTGTTAGTCTTCCACTTTATGCACTCCTTATATAGCTCTCGTCCATATTTATAATTATACCAATGGTTATTGATCTTACCAGTTGTTGATACATCATTGGATCAACTTGTGATGCATAATTGCTTGCTCTATGAGGGCAAACAAGATTAAGTCCATAGGGTGGAAGCGTATTTCGACAATCCCAATGTCAAAAGGATATATGATAATGGTACCTACTACTCTTAATGGTAGACATGTACATGTGCTTGAAGACAATAGGTGCTTGCTATGTATGGGATTGTGCTTACATGGATATGCACCAACAAGTCCAACTCAATGACAAAGATGTTAGAGCAATAGGGAGATTAAGAAGACTAGAAAGTGCTAACTAACTAACTACGCATGCACACACGCATGCACGCACGCACACGTGCGCGCGCGCGCACACACACACACACACACACAAATTGCAAAGTGCTAATTTGCATATGTGATGATGACATTAGGTCAACATGTCTATCCTTCCCCCAAGAGCGATGCATGATGTGAATGTCATCATTGTATTATGTACCAAGGGTTCAACTTAAAATATGTAAGTGTAGAATGTGAGTTCATTGAAAGGATTTTTTAATTCTCATTGTGTTTCAAATGTGTAGAATGAAACTTAAAGGAGGTGTTCTAAGAGTTAGTTTTAACAAAATTCTATAAGATATACAGAAAAAAGATATAATTCAATTTAGAAAACATATAAGCGAGAGGGGTTTTCTATGTGCCTCTTGAACATACATGATATAAATGATTTCATAGTAGTGCACACCCTAAGTTGATATACTTAGCTAGCTCTTTTACTCCACCAATATGTAGGGTAGGCATTCACCATGTTGAAGCACTCATGAAATGTATAAATATGGCATGCAAATTATTCTATTTGCTAACATGTAATTTTTGAATGGAAAATCAAGTCATCATGAATAGACAAGGCTAGGTGTGATAGTTTTGCAAAAAAAACTAATGGAACACATTATGATCCATTAGCCTAATCTCCACCAATATTTAGGCTAAAAATTTAGCCATGTAGAATCACCCATGAAATATGGAAATGCAACATGCATATTACAAACTTATTGGAGCTCGCAGTCTATCTTGCTCCACAAACATTAATTTTGTTGTAGCTCTCCCCTCTTATTTCTCTTTCTCTATGACCTAGGTGTAGCCCTACTAAAAGGACCCTTATTCTACATTATGACACAAACTTTGCTTTTCTTTGGTAATCCATGATCAAGATGAGATTTTGCCATCACATGAATGATATATCAATAATGAATATCATAATAGCCAACTCACAATGACCCACCTTCCTTCTCTAAAGCTCTCATCTTCCCATTTGGCTTGCTTCAAGTATAAATCCTATCTAATGTGGGGAGTGCATACTAGAAGTCTCTCTCTTCCCCTTTATGTATGTATCTTGCCTAAATGTCTCCCCTTCTCCATGTACATGTGTCTCTTATGTAGGATTGACTCTCTATGTGAGATGGGTCTATATGTATGTGTGTGTGCCTAAGTATTGAAGAAGAATCTTGATAAGAGAGATGTGGAGCATTAGGAATCAATGGAGAGGGAGAGGGGGAGGGAGGGAGGGAGAGATGAGAGACATTTTTTAATTTGAGAGAGAGAGAGAGAGCAATCAATGCATGTTTTTTTACAGTTATTAAAGGAATAAATAATGGCTTGAAATATTATTGCTCATATAAACTCTAAATCCACCTTTAATAAGAGTAATTCATCAATGACATACCTAGTCTTAAGAGCCAAAAATATATTATTAGATCCTTTCAATTTGAGAGTCATTAAGAAATTAGAAAAGAGAGAGGGAGATGAAACTTTTTAGAGAGAGAATTAGTAGGACTAATTGGAGAGAGAATTATTAAGGAGAGAGAAGAGAGTGACATATGAAATTAAGTACTAGCTCATTGTATCATACTATTTGTGTATGTATGATGTTATTTATATGTGAGACATATTGAACTATATTGAAATTCAACATCATTAATAAAAGCATGAATGGACCTCACTAACAAAAATCATGAATGGACCTCATGAACTATACTTTAAAAAAAAAATCCCCAAAAGCGGACACCAATGCCAAAAGTTCTTAGTGATTGGAATAGTCAAACATGATTTTTAGTCTCCAACTGTATTTAATTAATAAAAGTTGTTCAATAGAGGAATTTGGCCACAAGTTAGTGATAGATGTTATATAGTAGACATGCCACAAAAATTATTTACATTTCTTTCAAATCATAGTAAAGAGAGAGAGAGAGAGAGAGAGAGAGAGAGAGAGAGAGAGAGAGAGAGAGAGAGAGAGAGAGAGAGAGAGAGAGAGAGAGAGAGAGAGAGAGAGAGAGAGAGAGCGAGAGAGCTTTAAAAAGTGTTTTGACATGGCCTCATGAACTATATTGAATTTTTTGGTCACCCCAAAGGGGGGCACCTATAACTCATGAATTATATGGAAATATTTCTTCCCCTAAGAGGAGGGCGGCACAATCCTTTTGGGGGAAGAAAAATTCCAGCATAGTTCACTAGGTCCATTCATGTGTCCAAACATTTCAATGTAGTATATTCATAAAGTCTCAATCTACTATATCTCACCTCCTACAAACAATATCATGCATAGACAAACAACACGATACACTTAGCCCATAATTATTTTCATATGTTTCTCTCTTCTCTCTCATCAATAATTATTTGAGAAAATACACCTCCCTCTTCTTTCCAGTCAAACATTATTTTTATCTCCTCCCTCCCTCTCTTGTTTCTCTCGCATCAAAAAAAGTTGCTTTTATAAAAAATATATCCCTTCTCTTGCACTCTCTTCTTTCAACAAAATACTAATTTTAACATACACAAACAACATGATACACCTAGGGGTAACTATATTCATATGTCTCTCTTCTCTGCCATCAATAATCATCCAAAAAAGACACCTCTCTCTCTCTCTCACACACACACACACACACACATGCTCAAATTGAAATTCCTAATACACACGTGTGTGTACACCACATACAATTCTAATTCAAAAGTGCAAATTTTTTGACTTTAAGATTGATATGACAACAACATTTTGTTGAATTTACATGTATTCTGAAATTGTATTAGATGAAGGTCTAGAATCTTAATTGGAAGTGTTAAAAAATAAGAAGCAGTGAGAGAAAGAGAGAGTTTACAAGAAATAGAAAAAGTCAAAGAAATGGGGCACAATTTGTAAAAGTGTCAACCACTTGCATAACCTAGATATTGTATATGACATTTTCTTAGATGTTGTTTTTGCCTACATGGTCTCAAAAATATCAAGCATGCAATAGCACAATCCAATCTTTATCATTGCTTATACAAAGTGATTGTGTGAAGTGCAAGATAAGTGAAGTAGGAGTAGAGAATACATTTCTTATAATTAGACAAGTTTCCAAGATGTAGCTTTAGCAGCCTTTTGAGTTATCATTGAAAAACATGCTTTGAAGCCTTATATGCATGCCTAAGAATACCTCATCTCTATGATTTTACTTTAGCTCTTGCATGAACATTAAGAAGTTTCAGCGGTCCAGATCCATGTCATTGTATATGCTCCATCAATCTATCTATTTAAAATTTCCCCTATTGTCCCTCATGGGAGCTCAGTAGAATGATGGGACTAGATGAAATTATTATTCTTTCAAGAGATGCTACTCTCTATGGCACAATCTACCTCTTGCATAGCAAACTTTACTCAAGCCCCGAACTAACCATGCTCTCTCCACTCAATCCAACAAATGCAATAAAGAAAAGGAAGTTTTAAAAATGGGCACAACATGGAGCTATTGGTTACAGACCTATCACTCTAGCCACAATTCTATAATCGATAGCTCGACCCTTCTTATGTATTCTTGGGTATCAATTTTATGAATTATATTAACATATTAGGTAAAAAGTACACATATTAACAATTTAAGCATACACAAGGCAAATGAGTAAAAGTAACTTGTATTACTACAAAGGTCCAAAAGACCATATTTACATGATTTTCAACCATCTATTATGGGTGTGACTTAGGGAGACAAGTCTAACCTTAGGCGAGTGTAAACTCCTTAGGTGTGTTTGTGCCTTGACTGTGAAGTGGGAGAAGGGGCTAGGAATATAATTATCCCTAGGTGGAATGTCTGTGGATGTCTAATGGTATATGAGAATTTCATTTCTTCCTTTTCTTGTGCTTTTCATTTGTCATTTTTTTAATTTCTTTCTTTCTTTTCTCTTCTCTTTTTTGCTATTTTTTTTATATTTTTTGTTTTTTAATGCTAGATGTCATCCTTATGCTCTTCAGGAGCTATACTATGAGGGGGCCTAAGGGACTTGGTAAGGAAGGGCCTACTCTGCAAGTAGCCTTTTATGTTAATACATACATTTAGGGGTGTCATCGTTAGGAAGGGGTGTTTGCACTTGGCGAGGCAGCTGTCGTTCATATCTTTAAGGATGGCCATACAAAAGGAAGGTAGGAGAGTAGCCCTCATCATGAGGTGGGCCATCACGCATCTATCAATTCTTGCATTTAGATTAAAAAAAGAGTGGCGGTAGTCAGGCCTCTTCCACTGTGGGATTTTACTTGAAAAATCCTAAGTACCCTAAGATTATTGCATGTAGTAATAAAGGTGGGGTCAGGATAGGATGAAAACTCGTCGAGAAAGTACATGGTAGATAGGCAAATGTCCCACGCAGTAAAGATTAGACACTCCTCTCGACTCTCCTCTCGACTCCCTGCATTCACATTATAGATCCTTGGGAAATCATACCTACCATGCACATGTGGGTTATTATCTACTCCTATTCTCTGCAAATATGGCATGTAGGTGGGATCATTGTGCTCTCCTAGTACACTATTGTAGAAGGCCATCCAAGCATCAAGGTTGGAGTCCTAGACACATTGTTGCCATTTTGATTGGGCTTCGTATCCACTGACGGTCTTTGGAATCTCCCAAACCTTGTCTTGCCAATAGTCCACGGGCTCTCTATGTTTCCTTGTAGGGTGTCTTGCTCTTTCCTTTGTCCATCTATTCCCTAGTCATTAGGTGAGCCTAATCACCTACTCCACCACTCTTAGAGACAAGATCCTATCTATGGAGCAAGGGTAATGGAATGAGAATTTGAATGGTTGGCGTTTATTCTCCCACTGCTCCCAAATAGACAATTTTTTGGCCTAGTTTATAGGATAACATTCCTCTCTTTGTGAGATTTGGACCTTAGGAACTTGTTATGGCTTTGCTTGGATTATCCTTTTTGCTAGCTCCACCTACTCTCTTCACTTGTGCTTCCTTTCCACAATCCTCTTAGGGGTGGCTTCCTCACCCTGCTCTTCTATTTGTGCTTACACTTACTATGATGGGCTCAGCTCACGTGGATGCTCTTCTTCATCTTGGCCTTGCTCGAAGTCTTCCCTTCTTTTCTTGATGGTTCCAATGGAGCTGCAGTGGTGCATGGTTGAGCTTGTTTTTCTGGCTCTCCAAATCCTAATTCTTCTAACTCCTTTGTCAAGAGCCCATATTGTCATTGTTGTTATGTGCTTAGGCTAGTGCTCTCTTTTGTGCCTTTTCATAGAGACTGTATCTCAAGGCTCTCCTTGTGATTTCCAAATTCCTTCTTAGCCCTTATATTGTACCTCGCCCTCGGCCTAGGTCACATGCGGGACCATATTCAGCAAGGCTTGTTGTTGGACTTCCAGACCTACATCCATTGCTTTCACCCTTACCAATGCCATGATTCGTTCACTTTCTACCAAGGCAAGGCATTCAACAAGGTCGTTGAGCCTATTAGTGGACTTTTACTTCCAAGCCATGCCTTTTCCTCCATCCTTTCTAGGCCCTGATTTTGACATTGAGACAGTGTCACTACCATCTATTCCTGCTCCTTCCAAATCCCAAACATATCCTCTTTCTATTGTTTGAGGTGGTTCAACTGCTCTGCCAGTCATTCTTGCTCTAGGAGGGCCACATGGAGTTAGTTTTCCACCTTTAGGAGCCTTTTGGCTGACACCTCATCTCTCTGTGCCTTAGCCTCTTGTAGTTCTTTAAGCACTCGTTCCTTTTGTTGCTTCTCCTACGAAACTCTGCATAGGCCTTGGTCCTTACTCTTTCCAGCTCCTTTGCGGGCTCGTCTCTGATTTTCTTTAGTTGTTTGAGGTACTCTTATATCTCCTTGTTCTATTGCAAGAGGATTGAAAAGTCCTCCTCCAACATCATCTATTTTTCCCTTTCCTCACCTTGGGGCTCTTTTACGCCCTTCTCCTCCTCTATCCTTTCCAGTCCCTTTTTGGCTTCCAACTCCTTCCTCAGGTCACTTACCTTCCTCTACTGGTGGCAGCTATTTGTCTTTTTTTTTTTGAGTTGGCAAGGAGAGAATGCTTCTCTTTCTGTTTCCAACTCTGCCACCACTGATGCCTTCCTCTCTTCTTTCACTCCCTCCAATTATAGCCCAGAAGCTCTTAGATATATTCATCATACTATGCCAACCCTGGCATGGCCGAGGGTATGGATATAGTTAAGGCTTATACTTTGGCCTACTTCGATTCTTTTCTTGATTCTGCGTCCATAGGGGCAGGTCTCTTCTTTGTCTTCGACATCTTCAACAAGCCATAAACATCCCTCTTTAGTCTCTTTCCCTATCTGTTTGCCAAACCTAATGCCTTCTCCACTAGTTTAGGGCTAAGTGCAACTTCTATCCTTTCGGGTGAGTCTCCTTGCCTGACAGTTACCATTGTTCTTTCTTTCATTGAAAGTTCTCAGAACCCATTGCATGTGCCATAGTCAATTTTTTGGCCACCCTTCTCTATGTACGTGTGGAGATTGCATTGATCGACGAAGTTGTCATGTCATCTTGAGATCCTATTATGGCACAACAGCTTGCAATTAGCTCATTTGAGAGTACCTTTTGCATAGAAAGAAAAAGATTAAGAACAAACACTATGGAATGGCATATGTTAGAGTATGGAATGATAAATTTTGTTTTGCTTCAAGCAATCCACACATTTCGAGCACAAATTCCATAAAAAAATTTACTCAAGTACAAGTTCACTTTATCTATCGTTTTTTTATTTTTGAAGCTCAATTTGAAGTTCTGAAGTTCAAGTCATGTTTTCTTTTCCACCTTACCCCCCTCTTCCCTAGGAATGATGAAGATTCTTCCTAGGATTGGAGGATCAAGGGTTAAGGACATTAAGCACCTACTTGTTGTGCGATATTTCTTCATGAGCCAAGCATAGAACTATGGGTTATACTCTAAGTGGGTGTGGTGGTCCATTTTTTAGGCCTAATGTCTATGTGTGTAATTTAGGTCAAAACATCGGTTAGGAAGCCACCAAAGTTCATCCTGCTAGCGATGTGCTCGACCTTTACATAGGTCCTTGTAGATTACTCACAAGATTTCACATTATATGCATGAGATTGTCTATTTAGCATTTGGGATATTTTAATATGCATGAGCTTGCTAGACATTTTAGTTTTGTTTATAGGTTCATACAGTTTTCATAAGAGTAAGCTTGACGCTTAGATTTTACAATAAGCATTATATGTATAGTGTGGCATTTTGAACACTAACTCTAAAGGTTTTGGATCAATCATGGGAATAAAAATCAAATAACAATATGATTTAAAGAGATATCAAGGTGTTAGATGTATTTGAAAATGAATTTATTATTTTTTGGCTCTCACCTTGGTATCTTATTATTTTAACCGTCGCTTACTATTTAAACATTTCCCATTTTGTTAGCTACTATTTACAACAACTTGTGAAAAAGATGCTTTTTGTAACCTGGTACCCTTGGTAGCTTCACTCATACTTTTGGACTTCATCAACTCTTTTATTTGTAAAGTATTATGTCTAATAACTACTACTTTTAGCAATCCCTAAAATTGGTTAACTATTTCTACCCTCCTAGATGAGTTATCAATCCCTTGGCACCCATTATTGAAGGCAACAAGTTATAGTGTGCATCATAGACCTAAAATGTTGGGACTTGAGTGGTGTAGTGGCTAGTCTAATGGAGAAGAGACAATTTTTTGTGGTCCTCTAACTCATGTTGCGAAAGATAAGGACAATATTTGGCCTTTCTTGCTACATGGTGTTAAGGTAATAATGGTGGATGACAAGGTTTAACCCAAGGTTATGTCATTATCAATATCAATATACATTATTGGTGGATCCTATAATCATCATGACTTGAAGTGTTGGGAAGGAGAAAATATTCTGTATGGAAAGATGAAGAACTTGTTTTGGATGTAGACATGAAGAACTAGGATTCTCCACTAGCCTTAGTTCTTGTAATTAAAACCTCATGTATAGTAGCTTCTTAAGGGGTCTACAAGTCTTCTCATGCACCATAGAACATATGTTGTCAGATTGGAAGCTAGATCTAATAGTAGGCAAGTCAGAACTCCATGAGTACATCCCACACTTTAGGATCCAATCTACTTATAGGTTGGATTGAAAGTAATATTTGAATAAATGTGTTTACATTGGCTTATATACAAACATAAGGCATCTTCTTTGGTTTGTTCTTGTTGAAGATTGTCATAGTAGCAAGGGAATCTCCATGGTTGAAAGAGATAAATTTTTATCAATGCTAAGAAAAAAACCATGGATAAGATTGTAAGGATCCAAAAGGTTGGGTAAGCAAAACACATAAGCTCAATTCAAGTAGTTGAAACATAAATCTCTATTATAATACAACTACTAGTTGAGATGGAAGTTGGTATATGAGGGATCTTCTCATTAAGAAGTGCCATTTTTTATTATTGATAGGTTTGATCCTTGGTACTGGGGTGGTTTCTTGGAATTGTAGGAAAAAAAGGTGACTCAAGGAATTAAGTCTAACACTAGGCAAACAAGAGCTTCCTAGGTATGCCTTGCCCTTGATGTGAACCAAGTATGTGGGGGTTGAGAAACAAGGGCTAGTAGGTAAACAAGGGCTAGCAAGTTAAACATGGGGATGACCAGCTTGAAGACCATCTAATGTCTCTATCTTGAGAATCGTTAGGTGTAGTGTTTTGAATATATTTGTATACTTTCTATTAAGTTTTGTTTTAGTTTTATGTATCTTTTCTTTTAAAAAGTATCAAAAAAATCATTACTCATGGTTTAGGCTCACTTGAGGCTATGTGTGGGGTGTCAATGCCCCTTGCCTATTTTGCTCATCTCCATCTTCACTTGCTCTCTCGCACTCTCATATCGCTTACTATCTCCACATGCCATAGAGATAGGGTGTCGGTGTCCAACCACCCTATCCAAAAGCTCTCTCTCTCTCTCTCTCTCTCTCTCTCTCTCTCTCTCTCTCTCTCTCTCTCTCTCTCTCTCTCTCTCTCTCTCTCTCTCTCTCTCTCTCTCTCTCTCTCTCTCTCTCTCATTTAGTGAATTTTGTAGCTTGGCAATTGGGTTTATTTTAATGCCAATGGCACATGAAGGTGGATTTCTTTTTGTTACGAAGCACCTCAAAGTGGATCGTAACTAAAGTCTAGATGTGTGTATCTTGTCCCGTATGGCTTTGAGACCTCTAAAGGACATTTTAACTTCCTTTCTTTCTCCTTCCCTCCCTCCCTCACTCCTCCTACCTTTCTACTTGAGCCTCGTTGCACTCTACTTCCCCCATGCTCTATGCACATTAGATCTCTCTAATTGTCCACTCTCTGCACATTAGATCTCTCAAATTGTTTGCCTCCAACAAGGTTCATATGTTCATTAACTCCTTGCATCCAAGCAACTCATATACTAAACCACAAGACCATTCTTAATGTGCTAAGGGAGGATAACCTTGGCATCATGAAGGATGGTCATGTTCTTGCTCACACCCTTGCAAATGGTCAAATACAAACCACCTTCCACCAGATACATGCAATAAAATATCAAACCAAGATTTCTCTTAAAGGAAGGATAATCTGTTTGAGATAGCAAAAGATGTTGTGTGTGAGGAGCCACCTTAAGGACTCATTACTCTCTCCTTGTATCTAAACCACATAGTGTCACTATATTCCTAATGGACATGAAACCATGCAACACGAGAACAAAGCAAATAAGGAGCCTCCTCTACATCATAGAACACATTAACCTAACAAGACTATCAACTGTATCAATCACTCCACCAAGAACACTTCTAGTCAAAAGAATGATGAAAAATCTACCGTTTTACAATGGAAATACTACTCAGAGGTAGCTTTCATGTGAGAGAGCACAATGGAGGATATAGAGCAAACATGCAATTATCATTGCTAACAAAATAACTATCGACTATAGCAGCATTTGCTAGCAATATTTGAAAAAGAAATAGACATTGGAGGTATGGACAAACAATCAACGGATCACTAAGCTAACACTAATAGGTTAGTCTCATTCTATGTTACATGATGAGATTGTAGTCTATATAAGAACTCAAGTTAAAGGTCTTCAAACACTTAATGTTCAATCTAAGGCAGCTCAACATAAACATATCAAGCATTGGTATTTTAAACACCAATGTTGAGGCTTCAACTCAAACCCCTTGCTCACAATAGGTATTGCATACCCTACTCCCCATTGCACGTAGAATAAGAGCCAAGCCACACCTATGTAGATTTCACTTGCACAAGTTTACATAATCAAGTTTAATTGCATGTGGCTAGTTTACTCAACTACTCTTAAGTTGGTGTCAAAAAATTTAAGGAGTCTATGGAGGACCTTTAAAAATGGTGTTACTCCATGAACTTGGAAAGTCCAAATACTTGGCAATCTAGTGAAAATCATGTCCCCTCTCTTAAAGGCCCCTTTCTCTCACCTCTAAACAGCTCACACACCTCAAAGATACTCTCGTTGTTGGCACAAGTGGACCTTGCATAGTCAATGTATGGATGGCCTTGGTGCTTTCACTCTCCATTTTCCGTGTTTAGGTCTATTGACTTAAGTGTGGTGTGGCCAAAAGGGAGCCAGAAATAGTGACCAGTAGGCCCCCTATTCCCTTTCACTCCACACACACCCGCTCCCCCTTTTTGGAGCACGTGTATCAACAAACAAGAAATTTTGATGAAACAAGAAAAACATGATTGAAGGGAAAAAAGAACATTTGCATCTTTGGTGACACAACATGCTCCATTATTGGGACATGCTTGCAATACTTATAAGGATATAACTTTGATATCCTTCATGAGAGAAGAACAAGAGTTGAATGATTTTTTCCTCAACTCGCTTAAATATACAAAGGTACTCATAACATGATTTGGTGAAATTGGCTTCCTACACTCCTTCGAAAAGGAGGCGCAATTGTTGCCATGGTACCAACCCCTTACCCTAGAGATTTGAAACATTGTATTCTGTGGAATAAGTCACTTATATTAACACCAATAAAGCAGGCACACAATGTATGTGAGTGTGTGTGTGTGTGTGTGTGTGTGTGTGCAAATCATCTTAAAAACACTTGATGGATACAAAACCCTTTTTTTTTGGGGGGGGGGGCACATCTAAAAAACACTTGATGGATACGAGTGGACTTCATAGAAAAACATACCAAAATTTCACAACACCATACAAATTTGAGGAACCACTGTAAGTGCCAAACTTCAACTCTCTTGCTTCTTTAAAATTTCAACAAATACACAAAGATGTGATATTTAGTATTCCACTACCATAGCATATATACGGAAAGTTTGCAATAGATCCTTGAATATCCCAAGAGAACTCTTAGTTAAAGTAGTTCTTTGAAGACCATCTTTGAAAGTTGCTCTTTGTACACAATCTTTAGGCTGCATATAGGGTGCATGTCATTGAATTGCCCCCTTGCCCACAAACTTTTGATATAGAGTCCATGCCATAGGATACCTCTTTAAAGACACTCCTGCAATTTGGATCTTGCAAGCTATAGGTAGAGCCTCAATGGTCCATACCTAGGTATATCACACATGTGGTGTGACTCCCAAGCACATAAAGGCATATGCCGATACAGCTTATAAACCTATTATTGATGAAAATTAGTCTCTGATGATAATCCTAGAGAAGATTTATTTAGTCGAAAAACGCATTTGACAAAAGCATTTTTGAGCAGCTTAAATCACATAATCAGACCATGTCTGATCCATGGTATAACTAGGCATCTCCTTGAGGAGAGTAGGCTGGTGCTTCGGGCCTACCAGCCTTGCTGGGCAACCAACTGCAGTAGTCCTTGGTGGCACCTCCATGAGTACCACTGCACCAGCTCCAATTTTGGCCCCATCCCCCACCTTGACGTCGCCCAGAATGGTTGCAGTGGCACCTATCAGAACCCCATTTCCTATCTTAGGATGCCTGTCCCCACCAACTTTACCTGTCCCACCTAAGGTTACATGATGCAGAATAGCCACATTGTCACCCACAACTGCTGTCTCTCCAATAACAACCCCTGTGGCATGATCTAACAAAATACCTTTTCCTATGCGGGCAGCTGGATGTATGTCGGCAGCAAAAACCTCTGCAACCCTGCTTTGTAATGTCAATGCTAGTAGAAAACGCCCTTTTATCCACAACCTGTGGGCAATTCTGTGTGCTTGGCATGCTTGAAACCCTTTAAAATTCAACAAACAATGCAAATATGAGACACAGGCTGGATCCCTCTCCTTGACGGCCTTCATGTCTGCCCTCAAGGATTCCTGTGCATCAATGTCATGCTTCAGCGTCTCATAAAATAAATTGCAAAGCATCAGAGAGTCCAAGTTAGCAATAGCGAGCTTCTTTCCAAGGAGGAACGCTAGGGCTTGCTCCAATGAGTCGTGAGATAAGATGGCTGACTGCAGGTAATCTGCAAGGAAGGGCTCACTTTCAGCATCCTGGATTGCTTCCGAGCGAATCTGAAGCCACAAATGATCTCCCTCATCTTTCGATGGTAGACAGTCTTCTAAAGTTTTTGTTTTGTCGGTTGAATTATTGCTGAGAGGATTACCATTGGCCATTCTTTCACTGTGTGAAGCTGCACAGCACATATATAATACAATCAATGATCCCATGCTAAAACTTGCCAAAAACTTTCACGTATTACATATGGTACAAAACCCAAAGCCCTCCCGGCCCCAAACACGGGCATCCCTGCGCTAGGTTTTACACCCATATCATAGACTGCACCATATTTTCTAACTAACGCTCGTTGTTTAGTTTCTAAAAGAGCCAGAAACCAGGAGCGTCACCTAGAGATGTATCAAGGACCATAAGGACCCTGACTGATTATCAATTATCAGAAGACAGAGCTAACCCTAAAGCTCTGTTCCTCTAACAAATACACAGAGAACCTGCCGGATCTGCGCGCTCTCTCTCTCTCTCTCTCTCTCTCTCTCTCTCTGCGCGACATTCTCTCACCACTCTCTGTCTCACCTCGTGGTTGTCCACCCGGCAACGAACGGCGGAAAATGCGAAAACAGAAGCTGATGTAACCGAACCGAAGGCTATATAGGGTAAAGGGGCCAATAGATTGCCATCTAACAATCTTCCATTTTAATTTTTTTTTTCAAGTGAGTTGTATAAAAATTCTTTAATAGTCAAACTATTTATATTATATAGAGTTCAAAGAAAAAATTTTGTGATATTTTGATATTTTTATCAAGTAGTTTTAGTTACAAATTAAAGATTCATAAAAGAGAGACAGTGAGGGGCCAATAGAGTGACGCTCGAGGATGCATTGCTTTAGGGTTTTACAAAATCTAAAATATAAAAAATTTTACATGGTTCAATTGTTTGACTTAAGTTAAGCTCATCTATAATTTTAAAAAATTCATATTATATTGTTAAGTGACTAAAAAAGTCACATCTTTCTTGTAAAATTGTCACTCAATTGGGGTGGGATGTGTTTTCCTTTTGGAGGGCGCTACTTTATTGGCCCCTTTACCCTAATAGGACTTGGCTCTTATCGAGATCGAGGAATAGATATTCAGGGGCTAGACATTGGCCAATGATTTCATTCATGTTTCTACTCAAACCTCGACCGTGACATGGGTGCTTTTATCATCCACAAACGATAAGTTTAGGGTGATAATGACACACCAATCTAATTAACTAGACTTCCAAAGCAAGGGTAGTCACGACTTAGATTTTTATTAGGCTTCTAGAAGACCATGCTAGGCCAATTAAACTTGAAGTTTTTTTTTTTTTCAAAATGTAATAGAAAGTAATATTGTTGAGATGCAATGGGGAAAAAGATCCACTAATCTTCTCAGGGTGTGACCTACTTTGTAAGCATGGGCATGTTTATGAAGGCTTTTCAAAATGCCAAATGTTTTTTTAGAGAACTCAAGAAATTAAGAGCTAGGTAGTCTTAAGGTGAGTGGGCTGAATGGTAAAAACTTGTGTGCAAGAAAAATTGAGGTCGCACCATCATTCCAACAAGAAAGGGAAATGAAAGTCAAGAGGTAAAAAAGAGAGTACAACTTACCCCTACTAGTGTTGGAGTAGGACCCCATTTATCAACCTTACTATTATTGCGGTAGCACCGCACCCCATCTAGATAAAGGGGACCCCCTCAAGCCTAAAATTTGAAGGTTGCAACACCCTTCAAAGGGGTTTTGCCCTTCTAGAGAAGGGTGATACATATATTACCCTTCAAAAGAAAGGCAAGAAATTTAGAAAAATAGTTATATGCCCTTCCAAACTCTTTAAAAAGAAAAGGAGAGGTCCTCTAAGACCTTCTAAATGAAAAGTTGGGTAGCCCTTCAAATTTGAGGGCTGGACCCCCTCCCCTTACCTTGCCCAACATTAGTGGGGGCCGGCACTGGGGTTTCACTCCCTGACCCGGCCTTAAGAGTCAAGCCACGAGTAAATGAAATTCATTGGGACTAGTCGTGGAAGTTTCACCTTTGTACATGTGTGGTCAGAATTCATACATTGACTTGGATCCGTACCAGACAGACACATATGGACGAGTGTCATGACAGTGAGTGAGTTATCTTAACCAGACAGACACATATGGACGAGTGTCATGACAGTGAGTGAGTTATCTTACGCAGTCCACTGATGGGAAAGTGCAAGCTTGAAAAGAGGGGATCATGGATGTCCACTCCAGACTCCAAAAAATAGTGAATATTTTGTTGTCAACTTAACCGACATTGAGAGTGCAAGTCGGCGATCCCTTTGAAAAGAGGGGATGTCCACTCCAGACTCCAGAGAGCGATTGTATAGAGTCTCTGCGATTGAGAGTGTGAGAGAGATAAGAGGAGCGCAGAAGTCAACTATTCAACAAGGCATTTTTGCGGTGATCTCCTGCAAGTAGCAAAGTGGAGTGCACAGTCACCGAAAAAAAGATACAGGAAGCTAAATTCAAGCACAGAGAAAGTAGAGAGAAGGCGTAATAGGAGAGAGAATAAGCAGATCCACCACATCGAATTTACTTCCTCAAGTTCATGAAGTATATCTAATTTACTTTATGAACCACATCGAGTTTTATTTTTGCTTGGGTCAAAGTAAAACATCATGGCCACACACACACATAACTTGGACTTCATCATCCTCACTCGTTTTTCCTTGTGCGTGACTCTGCTCTTAGTGTGGGGGAAAGTCCACATCGACTAATGAAGCAAGGAATCACCCCTGCAACTATTTCTGACAGCTATTGTATTTCTCGCTTCTCTGCTCCTTTTAATTGAGGTATTCTTATGGGAGGATTGAGGGCAATGAGATTGTTGTACCATCCAAGACTCTTGCATATCACGATCTCTAATGTTTGTTAGTAAGTAAACGGCTAGGTGCTTGCTCCTCATGCTAAGGTCCTCCTTCCAACCCCTCCACATTCTTTAGCTCCTATTAGAACTTCCCATGAGATGGCATGCCACTTCCAAAACTTCATATAAACTCCCAAGAAGCCCCAAGATTGTTGAGTATAGTCATCTACCAAGCTTACTAATATGCAATGTCTTGTTTTTAGTGAGGATGTAACTTTTAGACTTTTAGAAAGTAGTGTGGCTCTACTATAACATGGCAAGGATCTTTAAGGTTGGTTAGAGACCAAATGGCGGACGACCACTTTGTAAGTATTAACCTCATATTAACCAATCAAAGTACTTATTTAGGGGTTACACATCTACTGTTCTTTACACACTTGAGAGGTCATGACTTGTTATTACCTGATAAAAAGGTAAACCCCCACTCTCTTTTGGATGGGGGACTCCTCACACCCCACCTAGTTTGTCAAGTGACAAACAAGGGTACACTTTTTGCATTTGCAACCAATCAAAAAAATCATATACATAATATTTCTCAACATGTCACAAAATGTGTACTTTTGGTGTGTAAAGGATGTGTGCTTATGTTTGCACCCAATTTCAAAAACTACTTTCGCACGTGCTAGGTAGGGGTTAGCCCTCCATCATTTGACGTGTAACTAGTCTAAGAAAATAAGCTTTCTTATTGGAGAAAATCAAGGATGGAGAGTGAAGAAGAGGAAAAAGAGAAGAGACAAAAAGAAAAAGTAAGAGGAAGAGGAAGAAAACAAAAGCTAAAAGAATTTATTTTGTTTTGTTTTCTTAAGTATAAATAGTTTACACTTGAGAAAAGTGATACCCCAAGAATAAATGTTACTTCCCTCATTCTTTTCTTTTTTTTGGCAAACATGGTACTTATCTCAAGTAACCCTACTTCCTTGCCTACACATAAGCTAAGAAATAACAAAACAACCATCATTGACCCACACAATATGACTTTAAAAGAGAATTCCTTGAAAAATGAAGAAATGCATAAATAATAAAGGAAAGGTTCACTAACCCTAAAGCAAATGCTATGTTAAAAATATTGGATATAACCAACAAAATACTAAAATTACAAGAGTTCAAACCACCTATTCTACGTATAGTTTATAAATTTGGGAAGTTGAAGATGATCTCATATTCATATGGATAGTACATGACCTAGTACTAGAGATACCATGCCATGAGTTTAGACCCATAGAGAAGTAGTGATAGGCCAAGCACTTCAACATTAGGAAAATATATGCTCTTACAAAGACATGAGGATCTAAGGGAGTGGAGATTAATGCAAGAGGATGGGAATGAGTTGATAGAGACAATGGAGGTTGTGAGGCAATCAAAACACCCCAACACCCATAATAAAGATGATGATGTTGCCTAATGTCACACCAAAAAAGTACTCTAAAACACATTCTAAGGTGTGCATACTTTTTAGCACAATGATTTACAAGACCTTGCCAAATGAAGGGGGTGCAATGAAGAGATAAGTTCTAACTATGCTAAAGAAGCTCAAGAACATCTAGCTATACAATATTGGCTCCTTTTTTTTGAGACATTTTTTTACAAGAACTTTTTACCTTATTGGAATGTTGCACCACCAAGGATGTTGTAAGTATATTATTCTATATCCAACATACTTCACCTGTTTTAAAAAACTTTTGTTTCTCTTGATGTTTCATGTTAGCATTGAGGTTAGGCTCAATTGTGTTTCATATTAAGTATAGACTAGGCACTCCATGCCTAGATTCTCCCAACTCTTCGTAGTGATGTTCTCCTAATGCTTCGTGTAGGTGTTCAAAAGCATATTTGATGTGGCAAGAGGTTTCATGGGAAGTCGATATAAGGAACATAATCCAAACTTCGAAAGCTTTGGCAATTTAGCCTAATATATTATTGAATCATGAAAATACAATACATGGGGATGTGGCACTCACTAATATATAGGGCATGAAAGACTAACATCAATAGGATCAAGCCTAAACTATATCTCCAAAGAACCCTTATGACCATTTGACAGAGCTTCTCAAAGACAAACAAATTTACCAATGATTTCTACTCACAATGAGCCTATCATGGCATACATATTATCCTCGCACACTCAGCTTATAACATTACAAAATTTTAGTAACCCATAAATTATATTGATAATTATTTCTTATATTCTCTCTCTCTCTCTCTCTCTCATGTTTAGCAATTGGCCATTAGAACCATAGATATTTATTGAATTTACTAATAATGATCTATGATATTTGATTGGAATATGAATGTTAACTTAGATATTTTTGCATTAGAATGATTGAATAGCATCATTGCATTTTATTAGTTCTACATTTGAGAAACTCAAAATTGAGTTTTATACTTGAAGATACATTATGGTTGACAAGCTTGTGATCCTTGCAAGGCTATAACTTACTCATTCGGCATACCTCTCCCCCTTTTGTCACAAAATATAAAAGGAACCATACAGTTGTCACTACACAATTAGAATTATTTTATATATTATCATTATCTATTAATCATAATGTACATTATATATATTTACATATTCCATATAGTTTTTAAATATGTATTAACATACATTATATGTATGTTATATATAATCATATTTATGTATAATGTATATGTAATATTTGTATTAATATAAATAATATATACATACATACAACATAAATTAATAATTATAACTTATCTATGTAAATGTAATAATAAAATATGGTTATATATATTTTATTGATAATTAATTGATATAATAATAATTAAATATTAATACCTAATCAATTACATTAAAGCATTAATACTTATAATTATCATTAATAAAAATAATATATGAAGGATAAATATACATAATAATTAGTTAAAAGAATAAAAATCAATTAATATCATAAATTATAGTTGTATATTAACTATAAACATAATACATATATGTTATTCATCTTTTATTAACAATTAATTAATGTACTAATACTCAATGATTAATACATAATCAACTGCATTAACATATTAATAACTATAATTAATATGTGTATTATTAAATTAATGTACAGTCATATCAAATGTATCATTATTATTATTATACATGTTACATATCGTGCGTGCGTGCGTGCGTGTGTGTGTGTGTGTGTGAATACTACACACACACATTTTTTCCTCTCTCTCTCTCTCTCTCTCTCTCATAAATTTAATTTTCTCTCCTTTCATTTTATTCCAATCTTTCTTAACCTCATGTGTGCATGTTGTGTATCCATGTGTGTATATATGTATACATGTATATGCATTGCATGTATATGTACATGTATATAGTTGTGTGTGTTTGCATATATATGTGTGTGTGAATGTTTGTAAGTGAGCTTATAACTCTCTCTCTCTCTCTCTCTCTCTCTCTCTCTCATGTAATTTACATGTGTATGAGTGCATACATGCATACATGTGTACATGTGTTTGCACATATATGTGCATGTATTATTCATGTGTTTTTATAGTCTATGTACATGTGCATGGTTTTGGAGTATGTATACATTGCATGAACATGTTGAACAATTAAAATTATCTCATCCCATATGTTCAAATTTTTAAGAAAAATCAACTCTTTCTTTAGTGTATGTGCATTTGTGCATATTTTTAGAGTGTGTATACATTGCATGCACATGTTCAACTATTAAAATATCATATCATTTCATATGCTTATTTAAAAAAGAAACTCATCTCTCTTTGTAGAGAGAGAGAGAGAGAGAGAGAGAGAGAGAGAGAGAGAGAGAGAGAGCACATGCAATTTTTCAAAGACTCACCTTTCTCCTTTCCATGATCATGTCTTATGTTCAATGTGTGTGTGTGTGTGTGTGTGTGTGTGTGTGTGTGTGTGATGATAGAAAATAAATATAACCCTTACTCGCCCTTCAAGAAAAAGCTCTCTTTATTTCTTTAATACTAGACTTCTCCTCCTTATGCTAAATAGGCTTAGGACACTTCTCGTTGGTTTAAGATCCCCAAGCAAAGCTCTAAATGATATATAGAATAGATGCATTGCAAGATATTATCATAGTTGAAACTAATCTAGAACCTATTACACAAGTTAACTCACTATGATGCTTGAGTATAAACAAGCCATAAGGTAAAGTATTGTGTGTGTGTGTGTGTGTGTGTGTGTGTGTGTGTGTGTGTAGTAAGATGTTTGCACATTTGAGACTAATCTAGAGCATACTACACGAGTTAACTCACCATGATGCCCAAGTGCAAATTTACCTTAAGGTAAAGTTTTGTGCGTGTGTGTGTGTGTGTGTGTGTGTGTGTGTGTGTGTGTGTGTGTGTGTGTGTGTGTGTGAAAATAGGACTTTTACTTGTACTATGTCCTAACACAAACTATTGAATATTCAATATGCCCCCAAATGTAGTTAGTTAGTGTAAAACAAATACTAAAACTATGCAAAATATGGTTGTTTTAACAAATACCTATAGCTCATCGTAGATTAAAGTTTATAATACAAAACCCTCATGGAAGTCTATAGTACATTACACAAATAGTAGGATTCTCCTCTACCACAAGCAATTGAGAGTTGGTTGACTTGCCATCTTTTAAAAATTTCACTTAAAAATGAATATTTTAGGTTAGTTGTTGTGTAAAACATCTCTTTAGACACATCCAATGAAAGGAGGGAGGGGGACTCACTTCTCCAACTCCTAAAAGTGATTTTATTAAAGTATATTATGTAAGAAGTTCAATCCAAGTTATAATATGAGGAGCTATATCATCAGATTTTTCAAATAATGCAAATAATTTTTGAAAGTGTCAAATGAGGTTTAATACCAATTGAACCTAGACAAGTGGATTACAAGTTCCATTATCGTACATCTTTAGTTTAGAGTATCAATGATTTCCTTTCTCATCCTTACAATACATTAGACCATCAATTTTCCTTTTCATCCTTACTATGCTTTATGCCATCAATTTGCCTTTTCCCTTTGTAAAGTTCCCACACCCCCTCTCCTAACACTCACCTCCCCTTGACTTCCCCTCTAACTCACACCAAAAAGAAAGAAGAAAAACTACCTATTGATAGGTTCCCCTCTTCCCCCTCAACACAACCTCGTCACCTCCTCCCCCATCCGTCTCTCATCACCCTCCCCCATCCAAACTTGACCCCCCGCCCCCCAACAAAAACTCATATTAGGCACCTATGGCTATTGAGAGAGAAAGAGAGAGTTTGTGTGAGAGTATTAGAGAGAGAGAGAGAGAGAGAGAGAGAGAGAGAGAGAGAGAGAGAGAGAGAGAGAGAGAGAGAGAGAGAAGAAGAAGAAGAAGAAGAAGAAGAAGGAAGAAGAAAAGAGAGAAAACGATAGTAAAAGGAGGGAGATACGAATATTATAATCATATAGAGAAGGAAAGTCAAACTTAAAAGTGAGAAAGAAAGAGAAGAAATCTCTCTACATTTATCGTCACTAAAATCATCATCACTATCTTCCCTCATCATCGTGCACATCGTCATCATCATCATTGTTATCATCTTCATCCCCACCAATAATTAGTCTATCATAGCTACTTATCCCTCAAGGGCACTATCAAAATAATAAGGGGCCAATCACGATCTTCAATAATACTTGAAGATAATGGCACCAAAGAGGCATGCATTGAGTTCAAGACTCGTACATAGGACAACTCTATCAAACACCATATCCACATAAATTGCATTATCCAAGTAGTTGTCTATTAAAATTGATCTATAGGTTTTTCTTGGGACCAAGGTGATAGGGAGCCTCATCACTTGTCTACACACAATTCTATAGTATTTTGATCAAGTAATAGGCCCCAATTCATGGAGATTAATTCTTGGTTCTTGTAGGACCTAGGAGAAACCAAGGCATGAACAATAATCCATAATTGACCCTATTCTTGACCAATTATTCCTCTTAGCTCACCAATGTTTTTCTTCTATTGTCCTACCACATATAAGTTCTACATGATAAATTCGGAGAATGAAATCTTTTGAATTTGGATAGTTTGTAGTGAACTAGATTTAAGCCTAGGACCTTTTGTTTAACTAACATATGGGGATAAGAGTAATGTAGATGTCTATTATCATACTTACCCCATCTCAAGATACAACTAGAGTTGAGTCTATCTTTTTTCAAAACTCAAGATTTTTATCTTTTTGATGTAGGTTCAATGTTTTTTGGTTGGGAAAAACTTTTGAAAGAGTCTCCTTAAGGGTTTTCACACCAAAGAGGAGTTAAAACCAATGCAATTGGCCATTGAGACCCAAGTTGCCAAAGGTAAAGGTGTATGATTGTTTAGTTATTTTTAGCTCTTCAATTTTTCAACATCAGGTGGTAGTGTTTCAACTCAAGGTTCAAGCTTTTGTTCGAGGTGAAATGTTTGCATACCAAGATGGTATTTTAAACAACTGAATTGAGATTGGTGAAGCATGTTGATGAAGGTACTCAATAATGGAATGGCCCTTGAGGTGAACCCAAGCCACTAAAAAAGAGAGGGGATAGTTTCCATTACTCTTAGAGCTATTAACATCCCTTTTAGTGAAGGGGATGCAATGGCAGTGGAGAAGGAGAAGAGGAAGCTGCGGGAGAGAAGAGCACACACAATGTAGGTGTTGTCCAACTAAACTGACAGTCTTATTGCACTATCATATTATATAAGAATAAAGAATGGGCGGTCACAGTGTACACGGGCAGGCCCAAAGGCCTTTTACCCCAACAACCTCCCACTAAAAGGCCAATGTGGCTGGGGAGTGAAAACAAAGAAAGGGAAAAAAAAAAGACAAGGTGAGGAATCATGATATCTCACCCATCACCCAATTGAAAAGTGAGTTGTGCAAGAAGTGTCGGGAACTTGTGTAGAAGAAGAGTCAAGCATCCCCAAGTCCATGACATCTAGGAGATAAGTGATCCCGCAGCTCCATACAATGGAGCAATCCAAGAATGCTTCTCATAAAGCAAGCACAACTCATCAGTGGACGACTGTAAAGCATCAGAGTCACACATAGCATCAACGTGGCGCATCCAAGACAGCGGAGAGCAATCAAACTCTCCAGAGTCAATCACTGAAAGAGAGCCATCTCGGACACTCATCCAACATGGGGTCTCAAGACTACATGTGGCCTCAACGAAGCGGAAGACTAACATATGGCTGGTTGTCCAACCTACAAAACTACAAGAAAATGGCTCTAATGAACCTGCAAGGGGTCTAGCAACTAACCATCAACATATGACCAAGGTCAAGCATGGCATCCTGTTAACCAAATAGATTGCCATCATAAGGGCCTCAGCCCAAAAGCCATAAGACAACCCACCTGTGGTAAGCATAGAAGCAACCTTTGCCTGTAAGGTCAGACACATGCCATGAGCAATCCCATAATACTGTGGGCACAAGAAATCAATGTCATACTACTGACAAGAGGTTTGAAAGCTAGGAGAGAGAGCATGACTCTCATAATCCATCTACAAGCATGACTCTCATAATCCATATACTGCACAAATGGACAAGATCTAGAGGAGCATGCCTCGTACGATTGCCATAAGCCAAGGGGGCTTTGCCAGGACCAAGAGTACAATCAGGGCAAGCATCAAGATCTGTAAGTGACATAAGAGGCAACAATGAGTCTAAACGAGACAAGATCTCCATCTCTCTGTGGTGCATATGGCCTAGGCGATAATGCCATAACAATGCATGTGGTATCTGAATAACTGCAACCATAGAATCTCCCACATGAGAGACATGCACTGGGTAATGAGAACCAACTCTAGAACCTCTGGCCAAAACCAAGCAACCACGACAGATCTTCCATGAGCTATCCTAAAGAGAAATAGTATATCTTGCATTATGCAACTGACTAGCAGAAATCAAGCTCTTACTGAGCATGGGAATATGTAAAATATCCCTGAGTATAAGAGAAGTCCCATTAGGCAAATCTAGGTGTATATCCCCTATACCAACAATAGCATAAGACTGCTCAAGGCCCAAATCAATACATCCGTCAACCTCTGTGTAAGAAGAGAACCATGCTCTATGAGGGGTAACATGACAAGATGCCTTAGAGTCCAAAAGCCAATCAAACGCATAGGCCTGATCACTAAGAAAATAAGCTGTAGGGAAACAAGATGACAGGAGTACATGCTCAACTGCATCATCATGGGTAACTGCGTGTACCTCACCAGTAGTAAGAGTGGTAACACCTGCTGCATCTACTGTATCTCTAACTCTCTACTCATGTTGAGTCCCTCTCTGTCTTTGTTGCTTTCTAATCCATCTAAAGCATTTTCTTTGAACATGCCCAGGCTTCCCACAATGGAAGTAAACAACATCTAAAGTAGAAGAACCTGTAGAAGACGACAAGGAATCCAAGTCATCATGAATAGTGTTATCCATAGCATCCACGGAGCTCAAGCAGTCGAGGGCTATCTCAATGGAGGGAGCCTACTCATAAAGACAATCATCTGCAAGTACATTAGTGGTAGAAGCATGCTGCAAAGGCTCATGAAACCTCAACAGACGGGAGGACATAAAGGCATCAACCAAGGATGCAAAAGCTCCTATGTGAAGAAGAGTCGTAGCCAACTACATGACATAACCAACCACAGTATGGTAAAGCATAAGACATCTGTCATAAGAGCATATGGTATTTAGCCATGAAATCAGCACATAACCATAATGGCAAACATGACTCTGTAGTACATCAGACCACATAGTAGTATCCAAGTCAATGCAAGATTGGTAAGTGGCATAAGATCCTGCAATGGTCAAGCTCTAGGAGAAGCCCAATTATTTGTACAACAACATCCAAATAAGTGGCTCTGTAAAGTACATGATAGTAGACAAAGTGCATAGCCGAGTAAGCATCAAGAGCAACTGCTATTTTACTTGTATGGGCAAAAGCAACCCGACTAGCATAGAAGCTAGGCAATACAGAAGCAACAAAGCCATAACTGCTAAATCCAAGCACTGTCAAGAAGTCCACTGATCAAGGAGTAACCTGCAAAGAACCAAGCATCAATGAGCAATGAAGGCTCAATAACCAACAGCCAAGACAATGAAGCAAGCACTGCTCAAAATATGTATCTGCATCCAAGTAAATCCAAGATCCATAATTGGGGCATTAAGGGCCAAATAGCATCCAAGCTACATAAGTGATAAGCCAACCAAATGCAAACTGCTCCACAAAATTCTCAAATGCAAGTTGGTTCAAGCCCAAACATCTGCCATGCTGCAGCCGGACCCAAAAGCATTCACATCAGACATCAGTCCCATAATGGCTAGCACGGGGCATAAACCTTGTTAAGTGAAATGCTAGCTACAAAGAAAATGATAGTGAGCCAAGAATTGAGCTCTACTCTTTGCTTAAGAAGCATCTGGGAGCATAAACATCAAAGTGGCATCATCCAAATACATCAACATATCATCTCAAGTAGTCAGGAGCACCCATAGACCATAGGCATAACCAAATTGAAGGTAAAATAACCTATCAACCAAGGTAGCATAAATCCCAATCAACAATGAAGTGTCTGCATCCAAATGAAGGCTCAATAGCTCTCAAATAGTATATCCGGGCAGAAACCATGATGACCAAGCATCAATATATCCAATAGGACACCCGAATGTCAACAAAGAGCATTATGCATAAGCCATCCTTGATAAAACCTTGCTGCCCAAACAATGTACAATAGTAAATCCCTGAATAAATCGAGCTATGGAAGCTCAAACCAAATCCCAAAGCATCTCAAAACATTGGGCAAACATCCCCAAAGTATTTGGGCATCAAATACCAAGCCTCGGGAGCATCACATAAGCTAAGAGCATGGCATTTTCTTGCTGTAAATCAACTCAGATCTTGCCTAAATCGGGTTCTGGATGCCCGAGATATGAGGAAAAAATGGGATTTTTGAGCCATATTTTGAAACAGGTGCAAAAAAAACGTGAGATGGCTGTGGGGCCTGCTAGTTATGCTAAGGATAAGGGGGCAAATAGGGGCATACAAGGTGCCCAATGAAGCCAAGGAACACCTACAAAGAGCCTATGAGGACCGAGGAGAGGCAAGAGATGAAATCTTACCTCGGGGGGAAGAAGCCATGGTTGGCATTGAAGCTCCAAGCTCTAGGTCTTCAATCCGGGCTGAAGTAATGCCGAACCAAGCTCCATGATCAAGCTCTAGGTCTTCAATCCGGGCTGAAGTAATGCCAAACCAAGCTCCACGATCAAGCTCTGATCCAAAGCTCTCATACCAGTTGAAGGGGATGCAATGGCAGTGGAGAAGGAGAAGAGGAAGATACGGGAGAGAAGAGTGCACACAATGTAGGTGCTATCCAACTGAACTGGCAGCCTTATTGCACTATCATATTAAATATGAATAAAGAATGGGCAGTCACAGTGTAGACGGGTAGGCCCAGAGGCCTTTTACCCCAACATTTAGGTTTTAGCTCTTAGTATATCAACCTTGAGTTGTTCATCGAGTTTTTCATCCTAAGGTGATGATGGCATTATTTTCATCTCTTGGACAGTTGAAAAATGGTAAACAAGCATTCTACACACACTAAGCATTATGAATGTTGTTTCTAATCTAGTCACAGTGTGCTTAGTTCAACTCATCAATGTTTATCATTAGCAACAAGTATAACCTTAAGATGAAAATTAAACTCGTTCTCAAGATGCCAAGTTACTTAAACTTAAATAAAAGTAATTCCATCAAACTTCAACAATATGTAGGAGAGAGCACATGATTCTTAGATTCACAATTGTGTGTATGCAATTTTTGTATATATATCCATTTTTACATGTCTTTTAAATAATTTTGTTTGTTATGACATTTTCCAAGGTAAAATCTCAAATATATTCAAAAAGTACATCGATTATTTCTAGTTCCCACTTTAAACTTTAGTAGTTATTTTTAGAGTTGACTTATTCCTTTTCCATTCATCTCTTTGTAGCTTATTTTTGTCATATCTTCCACTTCCATCGTGGCTTTGCTTCATTTTGTTGCACCCAATAACACCCATCAAGCTTTCAATTCTCAACTGTGATCTTGGTCATTACACGATAAGAGGACTATACTACCCACTAGATAATGACTCTTTTTGAAGGGATATATGGGTTGAGATTAATAAGTTGATTTTATATTATTGCAATAGAGTTGGCTACTAGTCATAGTTACATCATGTGGCTATTGGACCATATAGTGATGACCTAGAATAGGATGTCCTACTTCTCTAAAGGATTGAATATATGATAACATAGCCTACAATAAATGAAGAACATGAATATATCTTCCCATTGCTACCTCAAAATCAATTAATTTAGTTAGAAGTTTTGTGAAACTATGTAATAATAAATAGCCATGTGTTAAAGCTTGGTCAACAAGGGGTAATTCTTTTAGGAAGACTTTGGCTTTTCTTAATGTTAAAAGGTGGGATTTGAGATACTAGGATTTGACTTGAAGTATAATTATGAGTAAGATAAACATTTTAGTGATCACATTCAATTTGACATTTCTTAATCTATCTAGCTCCTTACATTTCTCAATATGTGGATGGAGGATTCATTTTTAAGGTCTAATGCTAGTTTGTAACAATTCAAATGAAAGGGAGCGACGGATCAAAGGTTGGACTCGAGAGCTATGGCGGGAGAGCAAGAGCAAGAAAGGGAGAGACTAGAAATGGGAACTCCAACAGTCACAATGTGTGATCGGGCCTTCCTTTATTCAAACTATCACTAAAAGAATAAAGAATCAAGTGATGGTGACGGGTGCCCGCCACCTATAGTGTGCAATGACGGTGACTGTCAGTGTAGTAATACACGGGCGGCTAGACAGAGGCACCTTTACCCCCAACAACCTCCCACTTAAAGGTGAATATGCCCCAGTGAGGAGTGAAAAGAAAAAGAAAAAAGACAATACAACATGTACACATGTACAATAGGATGAGGAAAGACGTCATCTCATCCCACGCCCATCAACCTCCTGAGGAAGGCAAAGCGCTCTGTAGAGAGGCTTTTCATGAGCAGATCTGCAGGATTCTGGTCAATCGAGATCTTAACAAGATCAACAGACTTGTCCTCAATGACCCCACATATGAAGTGATATCTCACCTCAATGTGTTTCGTCTTCGCATGGAAGACCGAATTCTTGGCGGATTCTTGGCTAACTGAATAGCACTCATAGAATCTGAATGCAGTGTAGGGATAGCATCAATACCAAGGTCAGCAAATAAACGACCCAACCAAATGGCCTCCTTGCAAGCCTCAGTGGCTGCAACATACTCGGCCTCTGTAGTAGAAAGGGCCATGCATTTCTGCACCTTGGACATCCAAGAAACAGCACCTCCAGCATAGGTGAATACATAGCCGGAAGTGGACTTCCTACTATCTGCATGTTCTGCATAATTAGAGTCAGTGTACCCCACGACTCCTGTATCCTGGCTGCCATAGCATATGCACATATCTGCAGTGCCCTTCAGGTACCTCGTGATACCCTTCACGGCATCCCAATGCTTCTTGCCAAGTGTAGCCATATAGCGTGCCACAACACCAACTACAAAGGCAATATCTGGACGAGTGGCTATCATGGCATACATAAGATTGCCCACTGCGGATGCATAGGGAATCTTGGCCATCTCGGCCCTCTGCTCATCTTTCTGCAGACAATCAGCCTGTGATATCTTCACATAAGAAGGCAATGGACAGCCAATAGGCTTTACGTCTTGCATGCGGAAGCGCTCAAGGACTTTATGAATGTACTCCCTCTGTGACAAGTAGAGGAGTCCCTGATGCCTGTCGCGTCTAATGCACATACCAAGTATGTGAGCGGCCTGTCCTTGATCTTTCATCTCTAAACTCTTCTTGAGCTGAGCCTTAAGAGCATCTAGCTCATCATGAGCTTTCCCTGCTATCAGCATATCATCCACATAGAGTACCAAAATCAATAAAGAACCATCACGGGCTTTCTTCTGTAAAGACATGGATCCATAGCACTCCAACTGTAGCCTTGTGACTGCATAAAAGCATCAAACTTATGATACCACTCCCTAGGTGCCTGTTTCAAGCCATAAAGACTTTTCTTCAATTTACACACTAGGTGCTCCGTGCCAGGTTCTGCAAAGCCCTTAGGCTGCTCCATATAAATCTCATCATGCAAGTCCCCATGTAAGAAAGCCATCTTGACATCCATCTGGTATAAATCCAAGTCAATCTGAGCAATCAAAGCCAAGACTAAGCGCAGGGTGATCATCTTAACCACAAAAGAAAAGACCTCGTCAAAGTCCACATCATGCTCCTTCTTAAAACCCTTTGCTACCAATCTAGCATTGTATGCCAGCTTGGGGTGTCTAGGGGTACTTTTTAGCTTGTACACCCACTTGCAAGGCAAAGCCTTCTTGCCCATAGGCAAGGAAACCAAATCCCAAGTGTCATTCTTATGCAGGGAGTCTATCTCAGACTGGATAGCCCTCTCCCAGGAGTGACTGTCACCCCTGCGCATAGCCTCATCATAGGTGAAAGGCTCTCCTGCATCTGTAACCAAGACACAATGCATCGAGGGCTGAAATCTATCAGGTGGACGTCTGTCTCTAGTAGACCGTCTCACGGCAGGCTCTGCTGCCTGCCCAACTGCCTATCCAATGTCCTAACCATGAGCATCTACTGCAGCTGTAGGCTGTCCAACTGGCTGTGCGGGAGCTCTTGGCTCCTCCTAAAATATGACCCTGCGAATCTCAACAACTCTCTCAGGCCGCCTATGCATCTTGTCTTCATGGAAAACTACATCATGACTGCGGATGACTTTCCGCGCCTGCAGATCCCAGAGATGGTAGCCCATCTCGTTTGCATCCCCATAACTAAGGAAAATGCATTTGACACTCTTGGGATCTAGCTTACTTCTCTTGTCCCTAGGCACATGGCAAAATGCCTCACATCCAAAGACACGGAGATGCGCATAAGAGGGAGGTTTTCCAATCCATACCTCCTCTGCAACCTGGAAATCCAAACCACTAGAGGGTGATCTGTTTATGACATGCATAGCTGTACTAACTGCCTCGGCCAAAAGCTCTGTGGTAGGCCTGCATGGCTAAGCATACTGCGTACACGCTCCTGGATGGTTCTATTCATCCGCTCAGCCAAACTATTCTGGGGGGGTGTAGGGGGCGATCAACTGACGCTTAATACCCCTCTCATCACATAACTGCTCACAAGCACGTGAGACATACTCACCCCCATTATTTGTCCTTAGGCATTTTAGCCTATACCCAGACTGGTTCTCAACCAATGCAAGCCATCTCTGAAACACAGCCAAGACATCAGATTTCAGCTTAATGGGATAAGCCCAAACTTTTTGTGAAAAATCATCTATGAACGTAGCAAAATACTTTGCCCCACCCATAGATTGACAAGGCATGGGCCCATAGACATCCGAATGTACCAATGCCAAGGGCTCACTCATGCATGGCCTACCAGACTTCTTATGTGTAGATCTAGTCTGCCTGCCATAAAGACAATGCTCACATGAATCAAAACATGCATAATCAAGGGGCGATAAGTACTGCAAACCAGAAAGCATTTTCATTCCCTTCAAAGACATATGGCCCAAATGGGATGCCAAAGAGATACATGTGGGATAGAACCCACAGACAAAACATGATCAAGGGAAGAAGCTGATACAATCAAGGGGTAGAGACTGCCAGCCTTGGCACCTCTCGCAATCACAAGTCTGCCACGAGTGATCTTCCATGCAGAGTCTCCAAAACATACATGTATCCTACGTCATCAAGTTGTCCAGCTGACATGAGACTGCGTGTCAAAGTAGGTACATGACGTACATCCTGCATAACAAAGCTGCTGCTAGAAGGAAACTGTAGCCTAACATCACCAGTGCCCACAATATCAAGAGAGCTGTCATAACCCAAGTGCACAGAATCCGAAACAGTACGGTATGAATGAAACCACTCTCGGCAAGGTGTCACATGAAAGGACGCACCTGAGTCCAAGAGCCAACAATGTGCATACATAGAGTGTATCTCTGTCATCTGCGAAGCACTAGAAGAAGATGCTAGGATATAATCATCATCATCAACATTCTCAGGCTGCATAACATTGATCTCTTCAATTTTAACACTGGACTTTGCAGGTACTATGCTGCGATCAGAAGGCTTATCCTGCACTTTGTCTTTCTCCTTATCTTTGCACCTTTCATTATGCAATTCATGGCATTGTGGCCTAATATGGCCCTTTTTCCCAAAATGGTGACAAGTAACATCTGTATTTCTGCCACGCGATTTGCTACGTGACTTCCCACGAGACTTGGACCAAGATTTTTGAGAATCCCATCCACGGCCACTGCCACTGCCACGCTTTCCATATCCATCATTCCTGCCTCTAACTGTCATAGCATGAGACACACAAGAGGCATCCAAATTCTTACGGTTAACCTCTTCTTGCTTGCAGAAGAGCACTCTCGACATCAGATAATTTCAAGGTAGCAATAGAGGCACATAATGTAGTGCGGAATATATCCCATGACTCATTAAGGGTACCAAGCAAGAAAAGAGGAGTGATATCCTCTGCAAAAGTGATGTCCTACGAAGTCAAGTTCTTGAGTATAGCATGGAACTGGCTCGAGTGAGCAGACATAGTCACATTCTCCTTCATGCGCAAATCCATAAGCTGCTTCAGCTAATACATCCGACTCGCTGGACTTTTCTTGTCATAGAGATTTTTAATCTTTTCCCACAACTGCCATGTACTCTGTTCTTCCTCAAAGACATTATAGTGAACCTATTCTGTGAGAGACAATAAAATAGTGAACTTGCATAACTCATCAAGCTCAAGCCATTTCTCATCTGGCATAGTTACAAGCAGATGTCCGCTTAACCTCAAAGGTTTGATCTGTGATTTCTGCACCAACACTTATCAAATCTGGCTCTTCCAATAAGAGTATTTCGTACCATCAAGCTTAATAATGTTGAAAATAGTATGATCAGTGGACGAACTCGCCATAATGCAGGCTCGAAGACTGTAGACAATTCAAAACTGCTTGTTGTTTACTGTAAAAAGTTACAAAAAAATATTAGCAAAATCGAGGGAAAATGGCAAGGAAAGTGGAACCAAAGTTGCTACCCACCAAGTACTAGTGAAAGTACATCATTTCAGAGTGTTTCAACATGAAAAATCCATGTCAGTCCATACATATATGCTTGCTGTAATAAATTTTAGATTTCAGTAAAAGAGAGCTAACAGTGCCAAAATCAGATCCCAAGGCAATTAGATATTGCCAAGACCAAAGCCGGCATCATGCGGGCATAGCATAAGCATATGACGGTCGATAAGCATGAATCCAACACCCAAGTATGTCATACAAACATCTGCCAGTGAGTAGGCACACCCCCCATGCAACGGGGCAAAGTGTTCCTGCCACTACTAAAACTTGACACAAGTAGGTGTCAGTTCACAAAGATACGGATCCAAAAGTGAGACTTAGCTCATAATCATACAGTGAACCAAGACATATGATGTATCATCCCAAAAGGTAAAAAGTCCCAAAGTCTCAAGTGTCTGAAACTGCTCAATGGCATGTAACGGCTCAATGCATAAAAGTACCACCTGCTCAATGTCTGATAAGCATTCAAGAATGCTCCCACTGGCACAAAAGTCATATGTACGAGCTCAAGAGCTCAAGCCAAGGCAAGACACAGTGCCAATGACATAAGTCCAAGACAATCCATCAATAGTACATCCCGAACATGTAGGCGGTAGAGCATCCATATGTAGCATCCGTAAGCATGTAAGACATCAAATACATCCCAATCCAAACTCTGACAAGCCAAGTAACATCCAAGACTACTCCAGATAATCCAAAATGCATCCAAGGTGGAGCTTCAATGAGCACTCAAGCTCAACATATGCATAGGGTAATCAACCGTAACATGAGCATCAAGCCGTAGGCAACGGATATGCATAAACCCAAGAAGCATCACTGTCAAAGCATATACCAATTTCAATAAGTGTGGGCTGAAATAAGCTCAAGCTTCCAAAAGCATCCGGATTCAATGACAAGCTCAAAGTCATCCCTCGATGATCAATACATCATAGCATAACCCAAGACATACATCCAGAACTAATAGGCATATGTCAAAGCATGAAAAGATAGCTTCAGCCCAAGAGTATTCAGCATGCATTTACTATTATACACTATGTATTTTCATCCCCAAAATCAGGCCAAAATCATAGCAGTACATGTAGCTTCAATCCCCCAATCAATTGGGATACAATAGGCATCAAACCGGTTATGTAGTCATGCCCAAACAAGCATAGGTATACAAATACATGTTGTCTCAGACCTGAAATCTATTGTAGAAGATTCTGTCATTAGAATTTGGCAAATCCAACATCATCATCACGTCCGGAGCATGCCAAAACCCCAACTTAGACTCTTACCTTGCCTGAATCGGGTTCCGAATGCTCGAGATATGACAAAAAGAGTGATTTTTGGGCCAGATTTTGAAACAGGCGCAAAAAAAACGTGAGTTGGCTGGGGGGGGGGGTCTGCTGTCCCATGTGTCAACAATGGGGCCCAAAGGGGGCACAAATGAGGGCCAAAGAAGGCCTACACCAAGCCTTAGCAAGCCTTGATAGGCTGGAAGCAAGATCCAAGTGAAGGAAGCTCCAAGAGGTGTGAGCTATGGCTGCCCACAACTTGTTTACAGCCTATGAGACCTGAGAACTGAAGTAAAACTTTGAAATTATGAAACAATACCTCAATGTCAATGCCCTGATGGTGCCTCAATAGGCCGGGAAGAAGTTCGGGAAACCGGGGAGTGACGAGAGCTTAAGAGAATGAGCTATGGTTGCCGAGAAGCAGACCCAATGCGAGTGGGGAGTCGATGGGAAGCTGAGAATGCCACGAACCAAGCTCAAGAATCCGAAAGCTGAGCTCTGAAACTAGTTGAAAGAGAGCAACAGATCAAAGGTTGGACTCGAGAGCTATGGCGGGAGAGCAAGAGCAAGGAAGGGAGAGACTAGAATGGGAACTCCAACAGTCACAATGTGTGACCGGGCCTTCCTTTATTCAAACTGTCACTAAAAGAATAAAGAATAAAGTGACGGTGACGGGCGCTCGCCACCTGCAGTGTGCAGTGGTGACTATCAGTCTAGTAATACATGGGCGGCTAGGCAGAGGCGCCTTTACCCCCAACATCAAAGTTGTTCTAGATCAAGCTTCTCTCTCCACTTGCATCCTTCAAAACCCTCAAGAAGATTTTCATGTAGATTAGCTAGTAAATCTACTGATAATCCTTGCTACCTTAGTAGTAAAGTTAGGTATGCAAGTCATTGGTGTGTGTAGACATACATAAGAACTTGCAAGACTTATTGAGAAAAATGTGAAGAAAGAGTGAAAAAAGAGACAAAGAAAAGCCCTCCATGTTTGTCTTCAAGTCCCCACCCAATGCAAGGTGCATTTAAGTGCAAGATGGATAAAAGGGAAGTGGCAAGAAAGCCATAAGACCCCAAGATACTATTCTATGAGAGGTTAGTGGCATAGCATGGTAGGACTTTGGACCCTTGAAATCCCTATATACATCATTTGTCCTTTCCATTTTGGCAATTCCTTTTGACATATGCTCAAGTATTTGGCTAAAATTAAACTTATGATTCTACATTATACAATTACCTTTTGATGTCTCCATCCCTTAATGTTTAGGAGAATGACTCAAATTTGAACTTTCATTCTTAAAATGTAGAATTTCCATGTGATGTTATTGGAATTCATTGCCAGACTCGATGAAACACTTATTAATTCATGTGCTTCAAACAATTTGGCTATGGCTACCTCTCACAAAACCATTGCACACTCGCATATACCATTGTCAACACACCAATTTACCTATTTCTTCTAATCTATTCACAAAGGCTCATCGATGGCAACATAATTCAAGTGATATTCCTCATGTGTGCTCCTCCCTCCATAGCTTCAATTGCTCCAAGATCACTCCATGAAGAAGAGGAAGAATAATAAAAATAAAAATAAATAGGCAAAGATATTCACACACCAACTCTCTCTCTCTCTCTCTCTCTCTCTCTCTCTCTCTCTCTCTCTCTCTCTCTCTCTCTCTCTCTCTCTCTCTCTCTCTCTCTCTCTCTCTCTCTCTCTCTCTCTCTCTCTCTCTCTCTATACACAAGGCAAGAAGATAGATGCAATAATCAATATAGAGATCTCCAATATTGCACACCACAAGAATGAGCTTGTCTATTCATTTTCTAGGTTTTATACATGGGCTTGATTTTTGGGCACGTACCCTCTCTTTGGCCTGGACTTCTCTTATTTTATGCATTCTTTTCAATTTTAATCGATTTTTTCAATTTTAGTGAACTAAAGCTTAGTGCAATTGATACCTCACTCTGAAATATATTATGATTTGCACAATAGTGAGTATGGCTATCTAAAAATAATTTTCAATGTAATGTTCTTCAAAAAGTTATGTGTCCAAACATTGCCTTTGTACCAAAATTCACCTTTATGTTCACTTCCATGCCTTGCACTTTTGTTTTTTAACCTTTTCTTTTCTTTTCAAATTGTTTTGCTCACCTTTCCAAGAAGAGGTTAACATTACCCTCCTCCTAAGTGCCAATGTCATGGCACTTTTTGACCTAGTGGGTAACCTTGTGCGGGCCACTTTTGGTGGTTCATGAAGAGGATGGTAATGGGAAGTGACGAAGGGAACTGATCTAGGGTTTGACTTATCATTATTGCAAAAGGAATAAGGGTTGGTTGTCCTAGTATATAGGACAAACTCTAAGCAAACTCAAAGTGTTGTCCCACACTTGAGGATCTAGTTGGTGAAAAGGGGGGTACAATGTATTGCTTATTGTGGCACATCTACCATGTGACCCTAAAGTGTCTTACCCTTTATGGACCCCAAGACTATGTAGTGGAGCAAGGGTTAGGGGTTGGGGAATGAAGCCTACTGAATAAGGCTATAGGACATGCCCAACTTGAGGGCCCCTAGATGATGTGATTGTGGATGCATTTGTATTATACCTTCTTTTCTTTTCTTTTTTCTCTTTCTTCCTTTATTTATTTCTTTCTTTTTTTCTTTTATTTGGAAATAAATTCTTTTCTTTGCTTTTTCTTCCCTCTATTATATTGTTAAAAGGAGTGGCTTCATAGACTTTTCCATATAGGCCTTGCAACTAGTAGTGTTGTTGAAAAGGAGCGACTATACTTAGTGAATTTGCATGTATTCATGTCCTTGTGATCCAAGCCTCCATGTTGATATCCACTTTGGTTCGGAATTTAGCCTCCTACTATTTTAGGCACCTAAAACACTTTGTCATGCTAGTAATCTACTAGATCCTACTCCCATAAACCTAGCTCTTATCTTCTAACCACATTTTCCCTAGTTGTTGCCCCTCTAATGATTTCCTATATAGCCCTAATAGGAAGTATCTTCTTAAGTCCCTTTGGAAAATAGAAAGTAAATCACATAGGAGGATCTTGCCACTCCCAATTGTTCCAAATGTAGAGATTTCATTTTCCTGATTGATAAGATTTTCAAGATTGTAATCAACATCATGCCTTCATGGGGAGGGCATGTGGCTAGGATCTCCTCTCTCAAGGGGTAATGCACTATAAAAGATGATCCAAGCCTCCATGTTGATATCCACTTTGGTTGAGATTTTTAGCCTCCTACTATTTTAGGCACCTCAAACACTTTGTCATGCGAGTTATCTACTAGCTCCTACTACCATAAACTTGGGTCTTATCTTCCAACCACATTTTCCCTAGTTGTGCCCTCTCTAATGATTTCCTACACAACCCCAACAAGAAGTACCTTCCCAAGTTCCTTCCTAAGTTCCTTTGGAAAATAGAAAGTAAACAATATAGGAGGATCTTGGCACTCCCATTTTTCCAAGTAGAGATTTCATTTTCCTAATTTATATGATTAGCCTACTACCTTTGTGGAAAGCTATGTTGATGCAATAAACTTTATCTTGATTCTCCACTCTTTCCTTTCTTCTTTGCTTGGCTTCTATCATTGCTTCCAAAGTGTTAGGTTCTTCCATGCATTTGTACTCTTGTGGCATTGACCTTAATCTCTATCAAATCCCATTCTTCAGCCTCAAGCAATGGATCTTCAATTGCTCAAATGCCAATAACTCTTAGGTCTCATGCAGAGAGCCCCACTTCCCTAAATGGTAGCACATAATCCTCCTCTGTCGTCATGTACTCCAGTGTTGGGCCATGATTGTTGTCATACTCTACTTAAGCACTCTCCTAGTAAGCTACAACTTCCTTCTAAGGTTCTCCATTATGTCTCTTCACCTTGTATCATTTCCAACAAGATATTGGCAAAGCTTTGCTATTGTACTTGCATCATTTCTTCAATTACCCTTGCCCTTTCTTTTGTGCAATTCCACTTGCATGCTAATTGTCCCAATTTTATGGCCAAGTCAAGCATAAGGTTGCATTCTTCTCTTCCCACAGATCCATTTTCACATTTTCCTACTCTAGCCCTCTTTCTACCATGTTGTCAAGATTTCCAATATGGATCATTAGTCCTTTTAATCTTGTTCTTTATTGCATTTTATAAGCTAATTAGTTCTAGAGTTGCTCATAATTGTGTGATACCCTTGCTACTTCGTTGGCCAACTCCTCCACCTTTCTATTTCCTTGTTCTTCCTCATCCTTTGCTTTCCTTGATTCCTTTAGCTTCCTCTTTAATTGCTCTTGTAGTTGTATCCTTGTGTTTAGTTTCCTTCTATTCAGGTCTTGTCCTCCTAGGGCAGTTGCAAATTTTCTTTCTAGTTGCATCTCCACTTGACACCATTTGTACAGCTCTTCATATATTTTCAAATATGATACACATGGTGTTAGAAAACATCATGTGTATTAGATTTTCTTAAATTCTCATATAGGGCTCAAGATGTCCCTTATGCTTATACCATCATTGGTAAGCATTGTTTTCTCATGCATGTCTAGTCTTGTGTTGACATTCCTCTTACTTCTTGGTAGCTTTTCTTCCTTTTTTATAAAGTTCAAAGCTCTATCTACCACATGTAGTTAAAGTGGTATTTCAACCTATTGTTAGTCATTGTGTGGGAGCTTTCACTCGACTGCCAAGACTCACGGACCGCTTATTGCTTCAAGTGTTTCAAGCGAGCTCTAATGGCTATCTCTCACCTAGCCGACGCGCCGTCGATCCTATGAATGTAGTGAGCTTACCTTGATGCCGATGTGAGTAGCCTTCTCCCTTGCACACCTCGATAGCTCCACGATTCTTGATGCTAGCTCAAGCATCCTCAAGCCTCCTCCATCTCCAAGCTCCATCCTCCATAGCCGCGCATGCGAGAAAAGAGAAGAGAAGAGAAGAGAAGAAGAGAAGAAGAGATGGTGAAGAGCTTCACCCTCTTGATCCCTCACTCCCACACACTCACTCCCTCACACTCTCACACTCCCTCTCTCAAGAGCACACACAAGCAAGAAGGAGAGGAGAGAGGAAGACTAAGACTCCTTTTGCCACACACCAAAGAATGAGCTTCTCATTCACTTTTTAACTTTATATACAAAACCCTAAATCCCTTTTGGGCAGTCATCCTCTTTTTTACAAGGTTGGCATTGGCCTACCTAAGCCCATTTCTCATTTCCCACCGTTCTAATTTATCCTATTCCCAACTAATGCGTACAATTTGCATAGAAGCGAGCCTGGCACTCTTTTACAAGGATTCAGGAGCGCTTCCCCATTTAATGGTGTGCGTTTTACTCTTTTGCTGTCTCGGGGCGACACTGAGACTTTCTGAAGGTCATGCCCGAACATTTAAATTTTTCAGGGTCTGGTTATTGGTCAAGGTGCCTTTTCCTTCTTTTATCCTGCGCTCTTTTTTTTTTGCTATTTTCTTTTTTCCATTTTCCCGCTCCTCTGTGCTGCGGTAAGCATGGTAAACATTACCCCCCGCCTAGCCAAGTGCCAGTCCCATGGCACTGCGGTGGGAAGTAGTGGCTAGTTGGGTCTACTGCTAGGTGGAACTGGTAGGTAGATGACATTGATTCAAAGGTGATTGTGTGAATGAGAGGTGATGGAGTTTAATGACGAGGACCAGGAGAGATTCCGGCGTGCTTTAGGCTTCATGAAGATGCTCGGCATTTGTCACACAGTTGTGGCTTCCATTCTGCGACGCGGCTAATAGGGGTTCCAGTTGGCTGGTGGAAAATATGTAGCCGTTCATCCCTTGAGCATCAAAAACGCTTAATCAATAAGCAATCCCTTAGGAGGATGGTATTGGAGGGATTTATCCTGGAGGAACCCCCACCCCCCGAACTCTGCCTTGACAAAGATATGGTTTGTCTTCGCATTGAAGACCTGTGTCTTTGATTTGAAGATCTTTGTATTTGATTTCAAGATCTTCAATGCTGCGTTGAATATCTTCACCCTTGCATTGAAAATCTTCAGGCTTGTGGAATCAATAAGCAATCCGTAGATCTTGAGACATTAGGCATGCATCTTTGGAAGATGAGGTTCCAATATCTATGCCAATGGCAGATCTATTACTGAGTACTCCTTTTGCTTGATTTGGTTCAGTCATGGTAGCCATCAGCAAGCATGCGGTTGGCAACATGAAGCATGTTGGTCCATCTAATCCAATGCAGGAAAGCTCCTGAAACAGCAGCAATGGTGTCATGTCTGGCACATGGAAAAAAATTTGGTCATAATAGGATGCCATGGGTGATCTTCTTCAGTTGAGTAGCCAGTTCTTGAAACACGAGCATAACCTGCAAGAAAAGTTGTGCACTCCCTAAGGGGTGTGTCTGCCTCTCCGTGTAGTGTGTGGTGCCCGTGGCAGTGGAATTGGGAGATGGGTCTAACCTTGGGCAAGCCCTTGGTTATGTCCTACCCTTGATGTGACCTAAGGGTGAAGTGGGGAAGCAAAAGGAGCTAGGGGGTTAGGAGCAGAGCCGGCCGACCGAAGCCACCGGGCACGCCTAACTTGAGAATCCCTAGGTGCAGTGATAGTGCTTATGTGGTGATTGAGTGCTTCTACAAGTGAGTGCTTGTGTTTTCATGCTTTTTGCTTTGCCTTTCTTTCTTAGCTTTTCTCTTTATTTATTTATTTATTTATTTTTTGTTAATAAGGGAAGAAGTTACAGAGGGGGATATGGCTACTGCTGCTCACTCTGATCATGTTGGGAAGGAGGTTGGGGTTTGCGGGATCTATTAAGGAAGGGTCAGCTTTGCAGATACCTACATAGATCGAGGCGGGTTTGGAGTATGGTGGTGGAGAGGAAGGGATGACTACAAGTTGAAAATCGGCTGTCGCTCATATCCTCTAAAAGGGCTAGGCAAAACGAGGGTAGGAGCATGGCTCGCATCATGAGACGCAGGCCATAGCACAGCTATCAATCATGTTAGGATCGAAGAAGAGAGGGGGTAAGTTGCACTCTTGCAGAGTGGGATCTATCCTAAGGAGAATTCTAAGTAGGCGAAGGTAATTACAAGTGGTGATAAATGCTGGGTCAGGGCAAGAGGAGAATGTGTCTAGGAAGTGTACAATGGCATTACAGAGATCGCTAGGGGTGAAGGTAAGAGCATCCTCGTAATTTGTACAATTAGGGTTGTAGATGACTGTGAAATCATACCTTCCATGGGCACTTGGGTCAAAATTGACTCCAATCCTCCGAGGGTACGGCATGTGAGTGGGATCATTACACTCGGAGGGGAATGCGTTGCAAAAGGTCATCCAAGTGTCCATATTCATCAAACATAGCCTTTTCCTCCACAGAGGCTGGCTTTCGAATCCTGGCACAGATCTTGGCGGTTTGAATACCTTGTTCTGCCAGTATTCGCTATCTACATTGCTCCATGCAGTGGGATGCTTCTCTCTTTCCAGCAACCACCTATCTCTTAGTCTTCCAGTGACACCTATGACTTCATCCACCACTTTAATGGGTAAAACTCTTCTTAAGTTCATGGGGAAGCTGAAAGCGAAGTCATAGGGTTGTCTATTCAGCTCCTGCTACTCCCAGGCAGTGATGTCTGCTTGGAAACATGCATGGCGCTCTTCTAGGGTGGGCGAAATTGGCACTATGGCCGCTATCACTAGCCAAGCCCTCTGTCTAGCCCTGACCTCTTCAATAAGCTTCCTTTGCCTTTCTTCTTGGGCGGTTGCTTTCTCTGTAGATGGGTCAGTGGGGGGGCGGCTAGTCTTCTGGTGGTGGTGAAGGGGATGGATGGACCAACTCCTCCTCTTGACGTCCCATTTCAAAATTGAAGTCAGTCTCATCCCCCTCTTGCCGTTGCTCTTGCTGCACTGTCTTTGCTGTGAAGCCCAATGAGTCTATCTCCTGGGGAGATAGCCCTGCCTCTAGTAGTGCATTACGTTGTTCTTCCAGGCTTCGGCTGGCTCTTGTCATTCGAGCCGGCAGCTGTAGTCCTGCTTTTAGTGCTCTGCGTGCCATGCCTAGTTTCTTGCAGGCTGTTTCCACTGTCTCATTGTCTTCTGGTACTATTACGTCCAGCAGGGTGGTCATGAAAGCACGTTGTTGAGCATTGAAGCTCATGGAGACGGCACCTGCCCTGCTTTCCGCCATCAATTTATCTTTCTCCAGCTATCCTAGGCGTTGGGCGAGAGTCTTCACCCGTCTTTCATTGTGAGCGGCCCACTCCTCGGCCCTCTTTCTCATATCCTCCAGACTCTTGCCTTGCCTTTGAGCCAGCACTGTCTCGCTGCTCTTGGTCTTGCATGTCCTTCTTCAGCTGTACATGTTTCTCTTGCTCCGCACTCACCTCCTATTTTAACTTTTCTATCTCTTGCTCATACCTACGAGCCCTCTCTTCTCGTACCACCTCCAAGTCATTCGCAGCCTTATGGATCTTCTCCCCCTGGGCCTGCAGATCCTCGCAAAATCCTATAAGTTCATCATTTTTCCGTCTTAAAGATGCCATGACCTCGACGTCTTCACTGGCCTTGGTCTCATACTCGGCTTTCGCATCCTCCTTTTCCTGGAGTTGCCCTTTCAGCTCATGTAGTTCTCTCTGAGCTGCAGCTAGCTGCCTCGTTGTTTCCAACGAGAAGGCAGTTCTAGCCTCTTTCTCAGCTTCCAGCTTAGCAGCCGTTGCTTTCTTCTCTTCCTTTGCCTTTTCTAGCTGAGCTAGTAGCTGCTTCACGTATTCATCATATTCTTGTACTGGCATGCTTGTTATGGGGACGGAGGTGGTGGAAGTTTCCATTTTTTGTCTCTTTGGGTCCCTTCGCGACTCTGCATCAGCAGCTATAGGTCTCTTAGTTCCAGGTGCAGAGGGCGTGACCTCTTCTCCTCCTTGGCCCATCTACTTGTCAACCAAAAACTGCACCCACTCCAAGACATTACTGAGATCGACCTTAGGAGTGGAGCCTTGGGTGGGGGTGGTAGTGGGCGTTGTCATGATGAGAGTGGTTGGTATGGTAGGTACGAAGAGAGGGGGAATTGGCATCATTGGTTCCTTGCCGTTTCCTTCTACTGGGGGCGAGGGTGTGATTTTCGGCACACTCGTACTGGAACCAGGTGCTTTTGTTCTGTGTGGGCTCTTTGCACCCTCCTCGTCTCTTTTGTGTTGCTTCTCAATGGAGCGACGGGTGGCCAGCGCTATTTCTTCCTCTTCCTTTCTTCTCAACTCCTCTTCAGTCTTTTTCCTCTCCTCCTCTGCCTTCTTTGATTCCATCTCAGCTAATCTTGCCTCCTCTTACTCCTTTTTTCTCTCCTCATCCCTAAGCGACTCCCTCCAAGCCCTCTCCAGATCTTCTTTTTCTTTTTTCTTGCACTCTTCTTCCCTCTTTCCATGCAAGGCTTTCGTTCTTTGTTTTGCGTGCCTCTGTGGGCTGCCCTGGGACTCTCCCTCTTCATCTTTGTCAGTCTTTGTTTCATCTGAAGACATGTGATATTCTTCTATGTGAGGTGGGGATTGTGATGGTGACTCGTCACTTCCTTCTTCATCTCCCTTCTTATCTTCTTCTTCTCGTCCTTGCCCTAGTGCTTCTCGGATTATGGCAGTAAGGACGCCTCCAAACCCTATGGTTGAGGCCTTGGAGGACGATGCCTTGTGATTTGATCTGGACGATGGGGATTCTCCTTCAGCGGCTCTTCCTCCCATTGCTAGAGCCTTAGCTGAAGCCTCTATGGTTCTCCTCACAAACCCGTTCAGGTTTACCTTGTTCAGTGATTGTGCCGCAATGCTGTCGAGTAGAGGCACATTGATCCGACTCATTATGGTGTTGTACCTCTGGCTTGAGAACAAAGTGTACACCATTTTTGCTTGCAGTTGGATATCTCGGTTTGGGATGTCTGCCAAGCTAATCCCATCGTTGGTATGGACCTTCACCTTGTCCATTCCCAACATGGCGTAGACTCCCTCTTCGGCCTTCTTTCCACTTTATTTGGTAGCCCCAGTGCCCTCTCCACCAATTCCGGGGTCAGCTTGATCTGTACTTGCCGAGTGGCTTCATTCTCACGCACCGTGATGGTGCCTCTGTTTCTGTTAAAGGTGCGCAAAAAGTCGGCGCATTGGGTGTAGTCCACCCTCTGGCCCACTGCTTCTAGGTGTTTCTACAGATGGCACTGATCTATAATCTGGCGCACTGTCGGCTCTTCAATGGCCAAATCTTTAAGGTTGAAGATGTGACGGAACTTCGACTGGCTAAAGGCTCTAGTCTCCACCGTGAGCCCGTACTTCGCTTGCTCCTCCCCCAAGAAGGGGAGCTTGCCAGCCTTGTCCTGGCTTTGCCATGATAGATGCCTGCAAGTTCATCCATTTCCACTATTAGTGCTTTTTGACAAGTAACTTGCTGAAAGAAGAAAAGCGTAGCAGATTTTATTGATCTGAAATGTTTTGAGTATAGCCTTAACTTTTCTTTTCAGACTTTTACCATTGCATTTCGACTTTTATTGACATTTCATACTTGGTTCACTTTTTAAATTCCACCTTACCCACTCCCCCTTTGGAACGAGAAGAATCTGTCCCAGGATTGGAGGTTGAGAGGACAAGGGCATTCAGCATACAGAGTGTTGGTCTATTTGCAAAGGAGCCAAGCATAGAAGTTGGGGTTGTACTCTAGCTAAGCTTCACGGTTGAAATCGAATGGACGGATACCCACATACATGATGTATGTCAGAACATTGGTTAGGAGATCGCCAGAATCGACACGACTAGCAATGTGGAGTTCTTCCTCTGTTAAGAGGCGGTCAAGGTAGGGATGCCTCTTGATGTGCTCTTCCATGGGTCGGCCACGAAGAGTGGTTAATACTCGATACGAGGTTGGCGCGATGTAAGTGGGATCGTACTCTACTGTTTTGATTGCGTGGCGCTGCCAGCGTTGGTCATTATGCGACACCCCTCAACTTCTCATTGCAGCCTAAGAGTGTACCAATGCTTCAAAAACGTGGAGTCAGTATCAGCGAGCTTAGATAACTCTGTGATTTCCTTATCAGTGATAGCAGAAGTGGTTCATTGATCGTAGGATGTGATGAGACGTTGTTTAATGGCTTGCTCTTTGGAGATCTCGCTGTTGAGCAACTCAGCAGTAGAGCGAGAAGCTTTTGCAAATGAAAATTCAAAGGTCTCCCAAGAGCAAGGCATATTGCGCACTTTTGTTGCAAAGGGTTCTTCTAACAGACCTAAGTCCAAGCGGTCATAGCTGAGGGCTAGCAACACAAAGGTGGCATCGAGTCATTTAATGCATTCCACCACGTCATCCCTAGTATCCTCAGCAAGGTTGGCAGCCAGCGCTAAAAAGGACTTGCATTCATATGAGGGCGTAAGGCTCACGGGTGGTCGAGGCTTGCTAGAACTAGAGGCCTTGACAATACAGAGTTGCGATTGGGAGTTTCCCTGAGCCTGCGGTGGGGCTATTTGGAATATGGGTGGATTAAGGTCAGCCACAACAGATGGACTGCTGCATTCAGGTTTGCTTTGGGGAGTCGGATTGACTTGTGTTAACCCCAACACGAAGAAAGCAAAAGAAAGTGGAAAAGACGCAGGGCAAAGGTGGAAAAAATGTAGCCCAACTGAAGAAAGAAAAGGAGAAAAGGCCAAAAGCACAAGGACAACCTTAAAAGTCCAAGGCAAACACAAAAAGGGAAAGGCGCATTTTTGAATAAAAAAGCGCACCCTAAAATCTTGTAAAAGAGTGTTGGGCTCTCACCCGTGCAACTTGTAAATGTAGAAGGGCGGTGAAAAGGAAACGAGGAAGATAAAAGGACAATGGAAAACAGGGCCTAGGCTATGACCGGCCATGTAAAAAAGGGAAAAGGGGATGACCGCCCAAAAGGGAAGTAGGGTTTTGTATATAAGGTTGAAAAGTGAATGAAGAGCTCATTCTTTGGTGTGTGGCAAAACTAGTCTTCTTCTTCGTCTCTTGTTCTCTCCTTCTTGCTTGTGTGTGCTCTTGAGAGAGGGAGTGTGAGAGTGTGAGGGAGTGAGTGTGTGTGAGAGTGAGGGATCAAGAGGGTGAAGCTCTTCACCATCTCCTCTCCTCTACTTCTCTTCTCTTCTCTTCTCTTCTCTTCTCTTGCGCACGCGGCTATGGAGGATGGAGCTTGGAGATGGAGGAGGCTTGAGGATGCTTGAGCTAGTATCTAGAATCGTGGAGCTACCGGAGTGCAAGAGAGAGGAGGGTACTCGATCGAGCATCAAGGTAAGTTCACTGCATTTGTAGGATCGACGGCGCGTCGGCTAGGTGAGAGATAGCCATTAGAGCTCCCTTGGAACGCTTGAAACAATAAGCGGTCCGTTGGTCTTGGCGGTTGAGCGAAAGCTCCCACGTTTTGGTTCCGTTGCCGGGACCAACGGATCCAAGCTTGAGCACTTGCGTGCCTCATATTGAGCATCGAAGTAGGGTATTCATACCCGAAATGGAGCTTGAGATAGGTAGGAAGTCGGGTGTTTTCGATCTTTAAAACAGGTAAGTATTTTGGAATAATCTGGTTATTAATGATTGGAAAACATGGAGAAACTAGTTCAGTGTTTTGCTTTCGATTCAGATTGTGTTTAGGATAGATTAGTAGTACGAAATCACACACGAAGAGGCAGAGGGCTGCTGCTGAGAAACAGGGGGAAAACCACAGGAAACGAAAGGAAAAAAATGAAGTAAATGCAAAGGTAACTGCATAGGAAACGCCAGGGAAGGAATCTGTATTGTTCAGGGCAGAACTAGCAGGGTATAAACTCTGGGAGGGCAAGAGAACCCCATTTCCAACCAACGGAGAGCAAGAGAGATAGAGAGTGAGCGAGCTTGGTAGCCGTCCGATCGACCAGGGCACGGAGGACATCGCATTCGGCGACTCCCAGGTAACCGATCTCCTCCACACCGCTTCAACTCCATCGCTGGTTATTCGCATGGTCAATAGGATAAAACATCTGGAGAAAATCGAGCAAATCCGTCTGCACAAGCTCATCGGACCGGCGGAATCGGACATCCAACCTAGTGTCCGATTCCTAGAATCGGACACTCGGACAACTGTTCGATCGGAACGACTTGTCCGACTACTAGGCTCGGACCAACTAGTCCGATCGGATGTGCCACGTGGCACTCGGACCAACCCGTCCGATTTTTAGAAATCGGACGCTCAGACCAACTTGTCCGACTCGGACAATCGGACCACTCGGACGCTCTGACTTGGACCCACCCTATCCAATCGAACGAAGTAATGCACGTCACCAATCGGACCACCTGTCCGGTCCGATTCCCAGAATCGGACCCATCCATAATCGGATCACTAGGAATCGGATTACCCGGTCCAATCGGACCGCCCAGAATCGGACCCTCTTGGCCGATCCCTTGAACACTTGCCCATCCGATTCTTGAGAATCGGACACGCAGACCTTAAGACTACCATTCAGCCCTGATATACCTGGTCCGATTCCCACAATCCGACCACTAGTAAATCGGACGTCCGATTCCCAGAGTCAAACCAAGACAAAACCTGACCCATCCAGGGACACACTGGGGCACTCCCCCAGTGACCCACCCCCACGTGAGCGACAGGAAGCAGCATAGGATCCTGGGACCCATAGAGCGGCCAGAACTAGAGTAGCAAAGCCTGTCAGGCCCAAAACGAGTAAGAGTGAGTGAGACTCCGGGGAATCACTCACAGCACTCGAGATGAGTTTCCGCACTTGAAGTACACTTAGGAAAGCCAAAATCCTGATTGAGTACAAGTGCACGAGGAACAACACACTCACGAGTGACCATAAGTTGAGCGCTGCATTCAAAAATTAAAAAGAACTCACTCAGATAAATCACCCAAAAAACCTACCAATAGGAGAAGACCCAAGGTGTATGCAAACGCACAGAGCGCAGGGTAGGACCTGGCAAGGAGTGTCAACGACAAGGATCTGACTTACGACCAGGCGCAAGAATTCAACCATGACAGAGGGAGGCTCAGATCATCAGTTTACAGGGGAGCTAGATGTTAGCGCATTTCCAGACGCCATACAACAAATGGTGAGCAGTTACGATGCGCATGCTAGGTACGAACACCGTGGCAGGACGGCAGAGGCAATCATTGCGGACCTAGAGGAGGAGAGGCGGCTAGCCCGCAAGGCATTGCAGGGCATAGCCGAGTACAATAGGGACCAACAATCCAGGAGCCTAAGGCAAAGCATGGAGCTGCATGAGGTGCAGCGAGTGCTGAACTTGGCTGGCCGAAATCAGACAGACCAGGAAAGAGCACCAGAGGAAGACCTGACGCTGGGCGAGCTCCTCATGAAATGGTTGCTCGATAAAACCGCAGTAGAACAGAACGCCACTGCGCTAGCAACCTCGCTACTTGCAGGGCTGGGGGCAAACCAGAGCTCAAAGAGCCAAGCCAAAATACCTATTGTCGCCAAGCAACTCGACAAGTACCAGCCACCTGACGACCCATACAACTTTGTTGAGCAGTTTGAGCAAGTCTGCGAAGTCAATGGCCTCAACGACCAGGCCCAACGTTCGCAAGCATTCGGACTTTGCTTAAGCGATAAGGGTAGGACGTGGTACACGAGCCTAGACGCCATAGAACGAGCCAACTTCAATAACCTCAAGGACCTTTTTGTCAAGAGGTTTGCCAAACCCAGATACTCTGACAACCTGCTAGTACGCCTGATGAACGTCAAGCAGAAGGAGAAGGAGAGCATCCGTGACTATGTGACCCACGTGAGAAGCCTCCTTAAGAGAATCCCCTTAGGCGAAAGGCCGACTAACAAGGCAGTGTCGACCGTATTCATCAGCAGGATTCGAGATGAGGAATTGTACAAGGCACTAGCAGGCAACTCAAGCTTGCAATGAGACGTGGTGGCTAGGGTTTTTGAGGAAGCCATTAGGGTTGATGACCAGCTTAAAGAGCGGAGCTCCAGGAGCTCAAACCTAGAAGAAATCAACCCACGGAGTTTAGAGCGAACGCCAATCTCTAGCGAGCGATCAAACGCATCATCCCAAGATAAGGGAAAGGCCACCGAGACGGACCACGGCTTGGCCGAGGTCAAGACGGAGCTGGCCAAAATACAAGGCATGTTGAGGCGACCAACGCGTCCGCACATCTAGTGCGTGTACTGTGGAGGAAACCACCTGCCAGCAGAATGTCAGGACCCTAGGTCAAGACCCTGCGTTAACTGCGGTAGGTTCGGCCACGATGCCGCACACTGTAGACTACCACGAAGACTACCATACACACAACCCTACAGCTAGCTTTACCCGGCTAACAAGCCACAGCCATTCTTCGGAAGGGGAGCCCCGCTAGCCCTACCAGTGCCTAACGATATGAAACCAGTGGTCCCTAGGCTGGACATAAATCCTACCGGTATTCCTAGACCGCCTAGTCCCTATGTGACCCACCCACCGAGCGATGCTCCCGTACACTACGTAGAGGAGCCCAATGACGAAGAAACCTACATATACCCTTACGTCTCGCATGACGACGAGGGCAATGCAATCCTCATGGATTACCGACCTGTGCCGGTGATGCCATTAGGACGAGGATGGGGTAGAGACCTAGGAGGGCAGCCACAGGATCCAGTCACTTGTTGGACTTGTGGACATCCCGGTCACGTCTCATCACGCTGCCCAGAAAGAGAGCAGCAAAGTAGGGACAAAGCTGACCAAAGGTGCGCAGAGTGCGGAATCACCCATCTTTTCATAGACTGCCCAAACGGAAGTCGCCTTCCGGTTCAGCTAATTTGCCATCCGTCCCGCTGGGGCTATTTGGTGTTGAAAACCTCGATGGGGAGGCCACACCTATTCCCTTGCGAGTTATGACCTGAGCACAAATGAAGCAGGCCGGCGTCTCTCTGCCAGGACCTAGCAATCTCGACGCGACCTCAGTAGGAAAGAAGAGTCGTAGGCGAAAAAAGAAGAGATCAGAGGCTAAGGTCGCACTAAAAACTGACAGCGTTACAACCTTACCCTAGGGGAAGAAAGTCTCGGACGCAGAGGCAGAGACTTCAGCCCCTAGAACAGCCCAAAAGGGAAGCGCTAAGGTAGGGGAATACCCACACCCCAAGCGGCAATTGGAAGCCATAGAAAAGGTGAAGGAATGGGTGAGGGAGGCTCAACAGCACCTCAAGGATGTTGAACCCATCACGGAGGACGAGATTGATGATCTCTCCAGCATGAGCACGCCACTATCACTGCCCCAACCTAAGTCTACCGAGGCTGCTACGCCACAAGCAGTGCCGTCAAGGCCAAGCCTAGACGTAACAGATCCGCAGGTCAGCCGCGACCATTGGCCCGGACAGTCTGAACTAAGGGAAGGATGAGTGTTTAGCAATCTCCTGACGACACTAGTGACCACCCCTGTAACGATTGGCCTGGGAGAGCTACTTAGGCAGCACTCTGCCCTATGGCAGGACCTCAAGCATTGGGTCGAGAGACCACATGAGCAAGCTCCGACAGATACTCAAGACCAAGATGCAGAAACGCACTTGCCAAGTTTGACGCTACACTCCGGGCCTAAATCCTTGCACGTCAATGCCTTCTGGGAGGGCTCGGAGATGCACACAGTCCTGCCAGTCCTAGCCCTAGGAGACGCAACGAGAAAGGGGATTGTAGACACAGGAGCTGGGGTTAGTGTGCTTAGCCACGTAGTGTTACAGAAGTGGGGAAACCCGCCTGTCGAAGCTGCTCGGTTTAACGTCACGCTAGCAAACGGTATGCGAGTGAAACCATTCGGGGTCTTGAAGAATTGGCCAGTGAAGATTACAGGAGTCCAGTTCTCTATCGACTTTATCGTCATGAAGGGAGTGGACTATGATATCTTATTGGGTCGACCTTGGATGCGCAATGCTAGAGTTATCGAAGACTGGGGTAACAGCCTGATCTTCCTGGGCAACTGAACTAATGCTGTGAGAATAGAGATGGATACTTGGAAGACCTCGCCAGTTGACCTAGACGCCATCTCTACTCTACTCAAGGGAAACACCCAGGACAAGGAACCCTATGGGTCCTTAACTAAGTATATCCCATGCCCAGAGGACGAGCGGGATTGGATGCACGTTCTCGCTACACTCGACCTGCCGTTCTCAGATCATGAGGTGTACGAGCAGGCTATCAAAACAATTGGCAAGCAAGTGCCTACCAACAGGAGAGAACTCCAGGGAATACTGGGGCACTTAACGGACCGACTAGCACACAACGCAGCCGCCAATCTCAAGCCTCTCCAAGACCTCTTGGAAGAACTCGAGTGGAAGTGGACTAGGGTACATGAACTGAACCTCAAGTACAACTGGGCGTTGGTTCCCGACCAACAGGACGAGGCAGAGCAGGCCTTGGGGGATGATGAGCAGTCTAGCGATGCAGATTCCTGTGACGAATACGAAGATTGCCAATCCTTCGATGAAGGAAGTGAGGGTGAGGTGGACACCGTAGAATACGACACCGAAGGGCGAGAAATTGAGCAAATCCAGGCAGATGCTAAGCTGCAGATGAGACCAGTCCTTAGAGTGGACCAAGGAGTCATATGTACGAAATGCGATCGCGCTTGGTTGGAACAGATGGGAGCTGTGGATTTTGAGCAAGCCGGTCTGGCCCAACCAGGAACAGCAGCAATGCTTAGAACCAAATCGCCATCCGAATTGCGGTCGCCAGGGGAGACCACCTCCTCTAGTGAAAATGGGGAATTCGACTCTGAATCTGAAGTTACTTCAGATGGTGACCCAGAAATCCCTAGGCCACCCATGACCAGACGCACCAAGGGAGACTTACCTGTCCACCTGAGGCACAAACGGTTACGGCAGAATGAGGCTAAGCATCCCAACGATGCGCGATCAGAGGAACAAAGGAAGCCACAAGACCTCCCCAAGCACTTTTCTAAATTCAAAAGAGGGGACAGGGTGGTGGTTCTGCTAAGTGCCAAGCGCCAAGGGCAAACCCGCGAACCAATCGAAGGGCCAGCCAAGGTCAAGGAGGTAAACCTAGCCCTGGAAGGGGAAGTACCCCGACCAGTGTTCATTGCCGAGGACTTGACCATGGAAGAAGAGTCCAGTCTTGTCACTCTTTTGCGGGAGTACCGGGACGTATTTGCTTGGTCTTTAGATGAGCTACGAGGGATAGATCCGAGTGTCGTGACTCACAACATACCCATGACGACGGATGCAATGCCAGTCAAGTAGTGACCATACCCCATGAATCCAAAGCATGCTCATGCTGTCAAGGAGAAAATTGACAAGCTGATGAGAGCCTGATTCATTTACGAAATTGAGCACACAGACTGGGTGTCACCCATAGTCATTGTGATGAAGAAAAACAGCAAGATTCGAGTGTGCATCAATTACAAGAAAGTGAACGCTGCTACAAAGAGAGACAACTACCCCTTACCATACACTGAGCACATGCTTGAGAGGGTGGTAGGTAAGGAAGCCTACAGTTTCTTGGATGGCTTCTCGGGGTACAATCAGGTGCAAGTGCATCCTGCAGATAGGCACAAGACCGCCTTCGCCACTGAGTGGGGCGTCTTTGCATACGTAGTCATGCCCTTCGGGCTAACCAATGCCCCCGCCACCTTTCAACGCCTCATGTGCACCATATTCAAGGACATGCTTCGCAAGGAGTTAGAGGTCTTTGTTGATAACCTGTGTGTCCATTCGGCCTAGACCCAATATCTCAAAAAACTCCGCACGGTCTTTGAACAGTGTCGCTTATACCGTCTCTCCCTCAACCCCCTAAAATGTCAGTTTTGGGTGAAGCACGGATGCATCTTGGGACACGTGGTGTCCAAGAATGGCATTGCCATGGACTTCTCGAAGGTCAAGGTCATCTTGGACCTCCCACCCCCAAGTAATTACAGGGGAGTTCAATGCTTCTTAGGTCACACATGATACTATCGGTGGTTTGTACTAAACTACGCATTGATCGCTAGGCCATTGTACAAATTGCTAATTGTCTTCGAGTGGACTGAAGCGTGCCAACGAGCCTACGAGGAACATAAAAAATCCCTAACAACGGCACCTATCCTACGAGCCCCAGATTGGACTATAACTTTTCACGTACACATCGACGCCTCTAAGTTTGCCGTGGGGGCAGTGCTGTGCCAACCTGGTGAGCATAACTTAGATTACCCAATGAGTTTTGTTAGCAGGCAACTCATTGAGACAGAGATGAATTATTCGACAACAGCAAGGGAGGGATTAGCCATGGTATTCACCATTAAGAAGTTCCGGCATTACCTACTGGCCACCCCCTTCACCTTCTTCGTAGACCACCAAGCCCTGCTCTATTTAGTCAACAAACCTTGTGCTACAGGACATATAGCCCGATGGCTTCTCCTGCTCCTAGAGTTCGACTTCTCAGTGGTGGTACGGAAGGGAAAACAACATTACATGGCTGACCCTCTGTCCCATATACCCACAGGAGAAGCTGCTGGACAAGGCATCGTGGACGAGTTACCAGACAGCCACTTATTCCATGTGTCCAGCGAAAGAGACCTATTCAGGGACGATCTGACACCATACTGGGCAGACGACATCGTCCAAGTGCTCGAGCATGGGCTGCCCGAACGACCAATAGAACGGGCACGGCTTAGGCGCTTAATCCTGAAAATCTAGCCCTATCAGCTGATTGCAGGCCAGCTCTATAGGCTAGGGCAAGACGGTTTGCTACGTAGATGCATGTGTGAGCATGAGATGCACGATGTGCTCTCAGAGGTGCACAACGGTATTGCAGGAGGACACTTTAGCGAGGACAGTACAGCACGAAAGGTGTTGCAGTCCCAGCTATGGTGGCCCACACTCTTCCGCGATGCCTCACAATTTGTCAAGCATTGTGACGAGTGCCAACGGACAAAGGTCCCGGTTCGTAAAGATCAGATGGAGTTAACCCCGGTTATCGCTCGCCAATCTTTCAAAAAATGGGGAATTGACTTCATAGGACCGGCACAATATTCACAAGCTAGGTACATCGTGGTGGCCACAGATTACCTCACCAAATGGGCGGAGGCGAGAGCCACGTGGAAAAATGACGCTAGGACAACGGCCAAGTTTTTATGGGATCAAGTAATCTCACGTTTTGGTTGCCCCATCAAACTGGTTAGCGAACAGGGAACGCACTTCATCAACGAAGTGATAGCCCATCTCCTATCCACCTTCCTCATCATCCATCGCAAATCCTCACCATACTACCCTCAGGCTAATGACCAAGCTGAATCAACCAACAAAATTCTCATCACCGTCCTAACCAAAGTAGTCTCAGCCTCATGAAGTGACTGGGATAACAAGTTAATGGCAGCCTTGTGGGCCTACCGAACAGCTTATAAGACGGCTGTCGGTCAAACGCCTTTTAGGCTAACCTATGGGACTGAAGCTATTCTCCCATTAGAATTCTTCGTCCCTAGCCTGAGGATAGCACTCCAAGAATGATGGGAAGGGAAGGAAGCATGGACGCAATGCTTGGTTGAGCTAGAACGCTCATCTCCTAGCCACCCACGCACTTATCTGTGAAAAAGCCAGACGCAAAAACTGGTTTGACAAACATGTCAAGCAACGAGAGTTTGGGTAGGGTGACCTAGTGCTCCTCTACTCAGTTAAAGGACATAAGCAAAAGATGAAATTCAGAGGTCTCGGACCCTTCAAGGTCTGCACAATCAGCCGAACTGGTTATGTCGAGCTGGAAACACTGGATGGTGAGGGAATGGGCTTCGTCAATGGCAGTCGAATCAAAAAGTACTATCCGCCCACTCATCCGCTGCATGAACCACCAATGGTGGAACCGCCCATTAGAATACGAGTAGCCACACTTACGGAAATCTGCGAGAATGAGGAGGAGCCTGTAGAACCCGCCTACCTCCGCATCACGGTCCCGGCCAAGCAGACGTGCTCCTTCAACGCCCTGATTGACAAGGGGGCGGATTTTAACATTTTGACGCATGAGCATTGGACCCAACTTGGCGCACCAATACTTCATCCCACAACAGCCAGATTGAACCCATACGGGGCCCAATCCTACCCAATCCTCGGCACGTGCAGAGTTGCCATTTCTATCGAGACTGAAACTATTCCCATGCTGTTTTATGTCTTACCCAACGCCATGGATGCAAGCATAGAGTCATTGCTCGGGTGAACTTTTAAAAATCAGACGCATTGCAATGTTGATTATGAGTCGCAACGCATCCACCTAACAATTGGGAGCATGCCTATTGTCACGACTTTCAGCAAGGGCCTCATAACCCCATCACCGCTCACGGGGCCACCAATAGAAATAGCCGCGCCTAGGACTAAGGAGGGGGGCCGTGCATATCTACCACACCCAGATCCCCACGCACCGCGGCCCACCACACCCAAAGTAAAACCCCAACAGATTCGCCTACAATGGGTGCCTAAGAAGCCTCGAGACCTGCCTAGAACTAGACGCGCATGTCCGCGGAACACCTACAAGCCTAAACCTAGGAAACCAATACGCCATCATCGCAAGCGCCGCGTGATTAAACAAATATGGGTCCCTAAAGACCTCCTGCGTGCACAAGGCTACTATGAGGGGAATCCCTCGTTGTGGATCCCCAAAATCCCAACTGTCACAGGCCCTAGTTCTATGCCAACCTCAAGGCCTTGTCCCCCGACACCTCAAGACCACGAATCGCAGGGCCCACCCCAGTCATCCGGCTCCTCTGCAAGTCAACCCACGGGCGTCACACATGCCCAACGACCCAAGCAACGGCCATCACCACAAGAAGCATTACCCAACCAACCCAACCCGCAGCTCAGCAACCCCGCTGACCGCAGTAGCATATCCCCTAAGATCAAACCCGACCCATCCGCCCAACCAACACCCGGTTTGCCGACTCAAACAAGCCCCCAGATGCAGCTCTGTACTGTCAAAACCTCTAGCTCCAGCAAACCCCAACCACCTGCCGGCCTTAAGCCTTCCTATGAACGGAAGTCATTCCTAACGCTGGCCGCTGACCTCGCAGAGGACACGGGGGATGATGTGGTAAACTACATCAAACAGCTCGATGCCACCTTTGTTGCACTGGCCCTCAGCTATGACCGCCTGGACTTGGGACTATTAGGAGAACCGCTTGCAACTAACGTGCGCAATATGCCTTGCTCTTGGGAGACTTTTGAATTCGCCTTTGCACAAGCTTCTCGCTTTGCTGCTGAGCTGCTCGCTCGCGAGGTCTCCAAAGAGCAAGCCATTAAGCAACGCCTCATCCCATCATTTGACCCCCACACGACGTCCGACATCACTAGCCAAGAAAAAGCAAGGTTGTCCCACCTGGTGGACACGAAATCACCCTTCTTGAAGCAGTGGTATGCTCTTCGATTGAAATGGGAAGTTGATGGATGCCGCATAATGACCAACGCCGAACAATGCCGAGCCATCAAAACGGCCGAGTATGATCCCACATATGTCGCGCCCACCTCGTATCGAGTGTTAACCACTCTTCGAGGTCGGACCATGGACGATCATATCTTAGGGCACCCCTATCTCGATCGCATCTTGACAAAAGAAGAGCTCCACATTGCAAGTCGGGTCAACTCCGGTGATGTGCTCACAGATGTCCTCACATACATCACCCATGTAGGCATCCGACCCTGTGACCTGGACTGCGCTGCACACTTGGAATACAACCCCAACTTCTATGATTGGCTCCTCCACAAACAAACATGAACGCCTTGGGCCCACAACCTCCAATCCTAGGACGGATTTTTCTTTTCCACGAGGGGGATGGGGCAGTAAACGGGGTTAAAACTAAAAAGTAAACCAAGCATGAAAGTTAAAACTAAAAAGTGAACCAAGCATGAAAAGGCTCCAAATTGAAATGCCATACAAAAATAGGTGATAGAAGTTTGAAATGAAAATTTACAGTTATGAACGTTAAAATCTACTATGATTATGGTCGTCCAGCAAATTGGTTGCCAAAAATACTAAAAAGTTAATTGACTGAATGTACAGGTGGCGACCATGGCAGGTCAAGACAAAGCTGGCAAACTCCCCTTCTCGAAGGAAGAACAGGTGCGGTACGGCCTCACTGTGGAAACCAGAGCATTCAATCAGCTGAAGTTCTGCCACATATTCAAATTGGAAGACGTGGTTATTGAGGAACCAGCGGTACGACGGATTATAGAGCAATGCCACTTACAAAGGTACCTGGACGCAGTGGGCCAAAGTATAAACTACACCCTGTGCGTCGAGTTCCTGCACACCTTCAACAAAAACAGGGGCACCGTCACGGTGCGGGACAGGGAAGCCACCAGACAAGTGCAGGTCGAACTGACCCCCGAACTGATAGAAAGGGCACTAGGGCTTCCGAACAAGGTGGAGAAGAAACCAAAAAGGGACGTCTATGCCATGTTGGGAATGGACAAAGTGAAGGTCCACACCAACGACAGAGTCAACCTGGCAGACATCCCTGATCAAGAGATTCAACTGCAGGCGAAAATGATGCATACCCTATTTTCGAGTCAGCGGTACAATAGCATCATGTCCAAAATCAATGTGCCTCTACTCGAAAGCATCGCTGCTCAAGCACTGGATGAGGTGAACCTCAACAGGTTTGTAAGAAGGACAATTGAGGCCTCGGCAAAGGCCCTGGCAACAGGAGGAAGGGCCGTAGCAGGAGAATCCCTTTCACCTTAATCAACCCGCAAAGCCTCATCCTCCAAGGCCTCCACCATAGGTTTTGGAGGTGCCCTCACCGCGATCATCCACGAGGCAATAGGGCAGGGACGAGCGGGAGAAGACAAACAGGGAGATGACGAGAAAGGTGGCGAATCGCCGTCGCAGTCCCAGCCTCAGGTGGAAGAGCAGTCTGATGAAACAGAAACGAACATCGACGAGGAGGGAGAACCCCAGGCTGCACCAAAAAGGAAGGCGGAGCAACGGACTAAAGCCCTGCATGGAAAGAGAGAGGAGGAGCGAAGGAGAAAAGAGAAGGAAGAGCTCGAATGGGCCTAAAGAGAGTCGGTAAGGGAAGAGGAGGAAAGAAGAAAGAGGGCTGAGGAGGAGCTGAGGAGGAGGGAAGAAGAAGATTTGGAGCTAGCGACCCGTCGCTCCATCGAGGAACAGCGAAGGAAAGACGTGGAAGGAGCAGGAAGTCCATGCCAACCTGAAGCACCCGGCCCCAGCACTGGTGTGCTGGAACCTGTGCACCTGCCTCCTGCAGAAGGGAAAGGAAAAGACCCAGTCAGGCAAGTCTCCCCTCTCCTCATGCCACCCGTGCAAGCCACCCCCCTCATGGTGACACCCCCTACCTCCGCCACCCAGGGGCACATCCCAAAAATCGATGAAAGCAACGTGGTCACCTGGTTGCAGTTCTTGGTGAAAAGGGAGTTGGCAAGGGAAGCGGCCGGGGCCACCCCAATTTCAAGTGCCAAAAGGGCAGCAATGGCCGAGCTGGAGCCAGGGCCAGAAGTGAAAAGACAAAAAAGTGGAAGAGATTGCCACCACTACAACCATGTCCCACTCCCTACCTCCAGCAGGCCACTATGATGACTACGTGAAGGAGCTGCTCGCACAATTGCAAACGGCCATGCAAGAAAGGAGGATAGCGGTGGAGGAGCTCGCAGCGGAACGCAAATCAGAAGCCGCCCTCCAGCTGAACAGAGTGAGGCAGATAATAGAATATCAAAAGGAAATCGCTGTGCTTAAGGAGGAGGCCAGCACCAAGGAGGCGGAGGAGCTAAAAGCCCTGAAGGAGCGCGACGCTACCTGGGAGGGAAGAAGGAAAATCCTAATGGAGCGTCTCACCAGGGAGAGGGAGACAACTGCCCACCTTCAGCGCAAGAATGACCAGTTATCTGCAGTCAACCTAGAGGCGCAAAGTCAGCTTGAGAAAATTAGACAGGAGGCTGCAGAGCTGGATCAGTTAAGGGCAGAACAGGTACGCAGGTTGTAGGCAAAGCTGGACCAACTCAATGCGCAGATCGCGGAGGAACATCAAGAGCAGTTCCGCCTGCACCATGAGCTTGAAGCCCAGCAACAACAATTTATGGCAATGACCCTCCATCAGGGGGAAAGCCTGGAAGATATGGAGAGAAGGGCAAAAGAATGGGCCAATCATAACGAGCAAAGAGTACGGGATTTAGCATGCCGGCTAGCCAAGGCCGAAGGGGATAGGGTGCTGGCTGAAAACCAGGCAGAGGCAGCCCAGCTCTCTATGATAGCTCAACAGTGCACTTTTATCAACACGCTGCTCCACGCCACCCAATCAGAAGCAGATGAAGCCAATGATCAGCTGCAGAGAAAGCTAACCATTGCGCGCAGGGCCCTCACAACAGGCCTGCACGTACCGCTGCAGCTAGGAGACCCGCCGCAGAGCCTAGAAGAACAGAGAAAATATCTGGCACAAGTAGGACTGATGGTACAAGAGATGGATGACCTTGGGTTCACTGAGGAGAAAACACAGGAAGACGAGCAAGTGGAAGGGGGTGAACCAGAGCTTGACCTAGGGCCTCAAGAAGAGGAATATGTCCCCCCACCCCCTCAACCACAACAAACCGAAGTGCCACCCCATGACACATCTGCCGAGCGAAGAGCAGCCCACACCAACCGAAGAAAGGAGCTAGTGGAGAAGGCAAGAAGAAAGATGAAGGCCAGACCTATCCAGAAACAGCCTGCCCCTCTTCCATTGCGCACCCAAGACTCCCCTGCTGAATACCGTGCCGAAATGATTATCTGGGAACAGCAAGAGTATAGCCGAGACCCTTTCGATCTGCGCTTCGAGTTTCCCACTGCCTTGAATAGGGTGCTGCCCATTCAGTTGGTGGAGGATGTCATTGCCATGGGGGCCAGGCTCAATGCCAAATGGTTAGCAGAGTGTGAGGCCCACCCAACTGCTTGGGGAGACGAGGACCGCGAGTTTTGGCAAGACAAAGTCCTCCAGGTACCTCGCACAGTGGAAGGCTATAATTGCCAACCCACCTAGAGGAGGCGCATTTTTGACGTCAACCTGGAAGCGTGGATGGCTTTTTGCAACACCCTCCCTTCAGAGAGGAACGACCCCACCTTTATGCCGTATCCTCGAAGGGTAGGAATGGACTTCAACCCGTCCATCCACGGCAAGTTTGACTTCCCCGTCATTTATAATGCCAATACCACTTCGCATAGGAACGCTCTTCTCTTCACCCTTCCCGACTTGTACAGCTCTATAGATAAATTCCTTAACAAATTCACCTCTTGCCCCGACCCAGCATTCATCACCACCTGTAACTATCTTAGGTTAATTAGGATCCTAGTACACCAGGAACCTGCACCCCAAGAACGCCACCTCCCACTTCTCTATTTTGATCCCAATGCCATAAACAGCACCACCATGACTCGTCTCATGATGCGTGCTGCTCTTTTGCCATCCTTCTGTGGTGCATTGCTGGAAGACATGAATGACAGTAAATTCACCCAGTGCAACCACCCCTTTCTCTCTACCACCACCCTCAAAACCCGCCTCCACATTAAGGGCTACTTGCTAAGCCGAAAATTCCTTAACAAGGCCCCCCACCCACCCTTACCCACCATTCGGATGATGAGGAGTAGAAATCCCGTTATGCCTTGTACTACTACCTCCATGTACACGTCTCATCATGCCAAAAAAAAAAAAAGCAAGCTTCGACGACAATGGAAAACCCATAACAACGTCTCCAAGAGTCGTCAAAAGTATACTCCATCTTCTCCTTAACACATTTCTTCACCAACATAGCTCCTTGCTCTGCAAGGCCCCACGCCGACCAGTCTTCTAACTAAGTAATATCTAAGTATGCATAAGCACCGCACTCACATAATGCCTACATTGAGCTATATTCATAGTTTGGGTCCTCAAGTGCAGGACAATACTCTCAGCTTGCTTAGAGTTCGACCTTTCTCCCAAACTAATAAAATATGTCTTGTGCACAATACAGAAGACTAGCACTACCCTTAGGGAGAGACCACCTGAGAGGTTTTCAATTGCAGGTGTTGACGACCACAACGAAAGTGGCATTCGTTCTTCATCAACCCCCAACGCTAATTGCCCCCTCAACCTCCGACAAGCCCGGCAAGAATCGCCCTAGGCAGCATCCCCAACAAACCCCCACGCATACTGGTTACTAGTACACGCCCCAGGCATCCTTGTCCCCCAAGTCTTCGGTGCATGCTACCACCTGCTACCTACGACAATGAGTGCCATGGGACTGGCACTCGTCTAAGAGGGGGGTAATGTTAACCCCAACACGAAGAAAGCAAAAGAAAGTGGAAAAGACGCAGGGCAAAGACGGAAAAAAGGTAGCCCGACTGAAGAAAGAAAATGAGAAAATGCCAAAAGCGCAAGGACAACCTTAAAAGTCCAAGGCAAACACAAAAAGGGAAAGGCGCATTTTTGAATAAAAAAGCACACCCTAAAATCTTGTAAAAGAGTGCCGGGCTCTCACCCGTGCAACTTGTAAATGTAGAAGGGTGGTGAAAAGGAAACGAGGAAGATAAAAGGACAATGGAAAACAGGGCCTAGGCTATGATCGGCCATGTAAAAAAGGGAAAAGGGGATGACCGCCCAAAAGGGAAGTAGGGTTTTGTATATAAGGTTGAAAAGTGAATGAAGAGCTCATTCTTTGGTGTGTGGCAAAACTAGTCTTCTTCTTCCTCTCTTCTTCTCTCCTTCTTGCTTGTGTGTGCTCTTGAGAGAGGGAGTGTGAGAGTGTGAGGGAGTGAGTGTGTGTGAGAGTGAGGGATCAAGAGGGTGAAGCTCTTCACCATCTCCTCTCCTCTACTTCTCTTCTCTTCTCTTCTCTTCTCCTGCGCACGCGGCTATGGAGGATGGAGCTTGGAGATGGAGGAGGCTTGAGGATGCTTGAGCTAGTATCTAGAATCATGGAGCTACCGGAGTGCAAGAGAGAGGAGGGTACTCGATCGAGCATCAAGGTAAGTTCACTGCATTTGTAGGATCGACGGCGCGTCGGCTAGGTGAGAGATAGCCATTAGAGCTCGCTTGGAACGCTTGAAATAATAAGCGGTCCGTGGGTCTTGGCAGTTGAGCGAAAGCTCCCACAACTTGATCGGATGATGCCTCCTGTGACGATGGCTGTTGCTTGGGCCGATAGGCCTGTGCGACTCTCTTGGGCTGAAGCGTAGATGAGTCGGATGGCTAGGGATCTGCAGAGCATTGCGGCTTATGGTTTTGAGATGTTATGGGATGTGGGCTGATCAAGCTTGAGGGTGGCGTATGAATAGTGTCTCTGGTCGTGGGGGCCTTAGGGATCCACATCCAGGTATTTCCCTCGTAGTAGCCTTGCGCATGTAAGAGGGCTTTAGGGACCCATCTTTGCTTGATCATGCGGCGCTTTCTGTGACTGCATCTTGGCCTTCGAGGGTTAGAGTTTTTTGTCTTACAAGGATAGGAGCGTCGACTCCTAGGCGGTTGTTCGGCTGTTTAGGCACCCATTGAAGGCGAGACTGTTGGGCCTTAGCTTTGACTGATGTGGGTTGCAGTTTATGGAAGTCGAGGAGTGGCAGCCGCGCACTACCCTCTCCTTAGTCTTGCCTACGGATGTTTCTACCGATGACTTTGTGGACGGTGATGGTGTCGCGTAGCCCTTGCTGAAAGCTGTGACAATGCGCACGTTGCATATTGCTAGGTGGATGCGCTGTGACTCATAATCAACATTGCAGTGAGTCTGCTTTTTGAAGGTTCGCCCCAGCAGTGACTCCGTGCCTGCGTCTGTAGCACTTGGCAATTTGTAAAAAAGCATTGGAACAGTCTCAGACTCGATAGAAACGGCAACTCTGCACTTGCCGAGAAGTGCGTATAAGTGGGCCCCATATGGGCTTAATTTAGCATTCGTGGGTTGAAGTGTTTGGCTGCCAAGTTTGGTCCAATGATCGTGAGTTAGGACATTCCAATCTGCTCCCTCATCAATCAGAGCGTTGAAAGCGCAGGTTTGTTTTGCAATGACTGTTATATGGAGCTATGTGGGCTCTACGGCTTCCTCATCCTCATCATCAATCTCCATGATTGGGGGCCACTCGTACTTTGACAGGGCGATTCTAACATCGGGGGCTCGTGCAAAGGATGGGTGGGAGGATAGTACTTCTTGACACGATTGCCATTGAAGAAGCCTATTCCCTCACCATCTAAGGTTTCGAGTTCGACATTGCCTGTGCGGCTAATCGCACGAACCTTGAAGGGTCCAAGGCCTCGAAATTTCATTTTCTGTTTATGTCCCTTAACGGAGTAGATGAGCACTAAGTCGCCATGTTCAAAGTCTTGCTGCTTGACATGCTTGTCAAACCAACTCTTGCGATGGGCCTTCTCACATAAAAGTGCATGGGTGGCTAGAAGATGGGTCTCTGATAGGCATTCAAGCTCGACCAGGCATTGTATCCATGCCTCCTTCCCTTCCCATCATTCTTGAAGTGCTATTCTCAGGCTAGGAACGAAGAATTATAATGGTAGAATTGCCTCGGTCCCATAGGTCAGCCTAAAGGGGGTTTGGCCGACAGCTGTTTTATAAGCTGTGCGGTAGGCTCACAAAGCTGCCATCAGCTTGTTGTCCCACTCGCTGCGTGAGGCTGAGACTACTTTAGTCAGGACATTGACAAGAATCTTATTAGTTGATTCTGCCTGGCCATTCACCTGAGGGTAGTATGGTGAGGATTTGTGATAGATAATGAGAAAGATGGACAGGAGGTGCGCTATCACTTCATTGATGAAGTGCATGCCTTAGTCACTGACCCATTCAATGGGGCAGCCGAATCGCGAGATCACTTGCTCCCATAAGAACTTGGCAGTCATCCTAGTGTCAATTTTACATGTGGCTCTTGCCTCTGCCCATTTTGTGAGGTAATCCGTGGCTACAATGATGTACTTGGCTTGTGAGTACTGCATCGCAGGACTGATGGGTCCTATGAATTTGATTCCCCATTTTTTGAAGGGTTGTCGAGCAATAATTGGGGTCAACTCCATCTAATCCTTGTGAATCAGGACTTTTGTCCGTTGGCACTCGTCATAATGCTTGACGAATCATGTTGCATCGCGGAAAAGCGTGGGCCACCATAGTTGAGACTGCAGCACCTTCTGTGCTGTCGTGTCTCCGCTAAAGTGTCCTCCCGCAATGCCGTTGTGTGCCTTCGAGAGCACATCGTACATCTCATGCTCACATACGCATCTACACAGTAGTTCGTCTTGCCCCAGCCTATAGAGTTGGCCTGCAATCAGCTGATAGGGCTGGACCTTAAGGATTAAGTGCCTAAGTCGGGCTTTTTCTATTGGTCACTCAGGCAGTCCGTGCTCAAGCACTTGGACTATGTCATCCGCCCAATATGGCGTTAGATCAGCCTTGAATAACTCTGTCTTGCTAGACAAGTTAAATAGATGGGCATCGGGTAATTCATCAACGATACCTTGTCCAGCGGCTTCTCCCGTGGGGATGCGTGACATGTGATCAACCATGTAATGATGTTTTCCCTTTCGTACTACCACGGAGAAATCGAACTCTAGAAGCAGAAGGAGCCATCGAGCTATGCGTCCTGTAGCACAAGGTTTGTTTACGAGATAGAGCAAGGCTTGATGGTCCACGAAGAAGGTAAAGGGTGTGGCCAAAAGATAATGCTGAAATTTCTTCACAGCAAACACCATGGCTAATCCCTCTCTTTCTGTTATCGAGTAGTTCATTTTTGTCTCAGTAAGTTGTCTGCTAGCAAAGCTCACTAGATAATCTAAGTTGTGTTCACCAGGTTGGCACAACACTGCCCCCACAGCAAACTTAGAAGCATCGATGTGCACGTAGAAGGTAATGTTCCAATCTGGGGCTCGTAGAATTGGTGCTATTGTTAGAGCCTTTTTCAATTCTTCGTACGCTTGTTGGCATGCCTCGGTCCATTCGAAGACGATCAGTAGGTTGTATAATGGTCTGGCGATCAATGCATAGTTCAGTACAAACCGCCGATAGTAACCCATATGGCCTAAGAAGCATTGAACTCCCTTGTAGTTAATTGCGGGTGGAAGGTCAACAATAACCCTGACCTTCGAGAAGTCAGTGGCAATGCCGTTCTTCGACACCACGTGTCCTAAGATCCATCCATGCTTAACCCAAAACTGGCACTTTAAGGGGTTCAAGGAGAGACGATACAAGCAACACCACTCAAAGACTGCGCGAAGTTTGTCTAAGTGTTCGATCCAGGTCAAGTAGACACAGAGATTATCAACAAAGACTTCTAACTCCTTGCGAAGCATGTCCTTAAAGATGGTGCACATGAGACGTTGGAAAGTGGCAGGGGCATTGGTCAACTCGAAGGGCATGACTATGTATGCAAAGATGCCCCACTCAGTGGCAAAGGTGGTCTTTTGCTGTCCACAGGATGCACTTGCACCTGGTTGTACCCTGAGAAGCCGTCTAGAAAACTGTAGGCTTCCTTGCCTGCCACCCTCTCAAGCATGTGCTCGGTGTACGGCAATGGATAGTTGTCCCTCTTCGTAGCAACGTTCACCTTCTTGTAATTGACGCACACTCGGATTTTTCCATTCTTCTTCATCACAATGATTATGGGCGATACCTAGTCTGTGTGCTCAATTTCGTAAATGAATCCAGCTCTCATCAGCTTGTCAATTTCCTCTTTGACAGTATGAGCGTGTTTTGGATTCATAGGGTACAGTCGCTGCTTGACCGGCGTTGCGTCTGGCGTCATGGGTATATTGTGAGTCATGACACTCAGATCTACCCCCTTAAGCTCCTCTAAGGACCAGGCAAACACGTCTATATACTCTCGCAAGAGAGCGACAAGACTCCTTTCTTCTTCATCAGTCAAGTCATCGGCAATGAATACTGGTCGGGGTGTTTCCCCTTCCTGGGCTAAGTCTACCTCCTTGACTTTGGTTGGTCCCTCGATTGGTTCGCTCGTCTGCCCTTGACGTTTGGCACCTAACAGAACTACTACCCTATCCCCTTTTTTTTAATTTCGTGAAGCATTTAGGGAGGTCCTGCAGCTTTCGTTGTTCTTTTGTTCGTGTATCCCTGGGTTGCTTTGCCTTTTCCTGTCTTAACAATCTGCGTCTCAGGTGGACGGGTAGGTTCCCCTTGGTACGTCTGGTCATGGGCAGCCTAGGGATCTCTGGATCACTATCTGAACTAACTTTCGATTCAGAGTCAAACCCTCCATCTTCGCTAGAAGAGGTGGTCTCCCCTGGTGGCCGCAGTTCAAATGGTGATTCAGTCCTAAGTACTGATGTTGTTCCTGGCTGGGCTAGGCCTACTTGCTCAAGGTCTATGGCTCCTACGTGTTCCAACCAAGCGCGATCACATTCCATGCGCATGACTCCTCGCTCTACCCTAAAGGTCTGCCTTTTCTGCGGCTTGGAGTCTGCTCGTATCTGCTCAATTCCTTGCCCTTCAGCATCGTATTCTACGGTATCTACTTCACCCTCTCTCTCATCACTTAAGGATTGGCAATCTTTGTATTCGTCGCTAAAATCTTTGTCATCCGACTGCTTGTCGTCTCCTAGGGTTTGGTATGTCTCGTGTCATTGGTCAGGAACTAGGACCCAATTATACATGAGGTTTAAATCATGCACCCTGGTCCATTGCCACCTGGATTCCTCTAAGAGATCCTGGAGTGGTTTGAAGTTTGCAGCTGGATTGCCAGCTAGCTTGTCCGTTAGGTATTCCAGTATCCCCTGGAGTTCCCTTTTGTTGGATGGTACTTGGAAGGCGACAGGCTTAGGCTTTCCATGGGGGCTTCTTGTCATCATGCAGATTGGTATAGAGAGTGCTTTGTTAGACTTGCCGATCGTTTTGATGGCTTGCTCATACACCTCATGATCTGAGAATGGCAGGTCGATTGTAGCGAGAACGTGCATCCAATCCCGCTCATCCTCTGGGCATGGGATATACTTGGTCAAGTGCCCATAAGACTTCTTGACCTGAGTGTTACCCTTGAGCATAGTAGAGATGGTGTCTAGGTCGACTGGTGAGGTCTTCCAAGTGTCCATCTCTATCCTTACAACATTTGTTCTATTGCCAAGGAAGATCAAGCCGTTACTCCATTCTTCGATGACTCTAGCGTTGCGCATCCAGGGTCGGCCTAATAGGATATCGTAGTCCACTCCCTTCATGACTATAAAGTCAACAGAGAACTGGACACCTGCGATCTTCACTGGTCAATTCTTAAGTACCCGGAATGGCTTCACTCTCATACCGTTTGCCAACATGACATTGAACCTAGCAGTTTCGACAGGCGGGTTTCCCCAAGTCTGAAGCACTGCGTGGCTAAGTACACTAACCCCAACTCCCGTGTCTATGATTCACTTTCTTGTTGTTTCGCCTAGGGCTAAGACCAGTAAGACTACGTGCATCTTAGAGCCTTCCCAAAAGGCATTAGCGTGCAAGGATTTAGGCACTGAGTGCAACGTCAAACTTGGTAATTGCGTTTCTGCATCATGGTCTTGAGGGTCTACCGTAACCTGCTCTCGTGACCCTTCGACCCACTGCTTAAGATCTTGCCATAGGGTAGGATGCTGCCTAAGTAGATCTCCCAGGCTAAGTGTTACAGGGGTAGTCACTAGCGTGGTTAGGAGATCGTTGGATACTCGTCTCTCCTTTAACCTAGATTGTCCTGGCCAATGGCCGTGACTGATCTGCGGCTCTGTAGCATCAAGGCTTGGTCTTAGCGGCAATGCTTGTAGCACGGTTGCTTCTGCCAACTTAGGTTGAGGCGGTGATATTGGCATGCTTACACTTGAGAGATCATCGATCTCGTCCTCCATGATGGGCTCTGCGTCCTTGAGATGCTCTTGAGCTTCCTTCACCCATTCCTTCACCTTTTCTATGGCCTCTAACTGTCGCTTCGGGTGCGAGTATTCCCCTACCTTAGCGCTTCCCTTTTTGGCCGTCTTAGGGCCTAAAGTCTCTGTCTCTGCATCTGAAACCCTCTTTCCAACAGGTAGAGTCGTAGCACTCTCGATTTTTAGTACGACTTTAGCTTCCAATCTCTTCTTTTTCCGCCTGCGGCTTTTCTTCCCTATCGAGGTTGCATCAAGATTGCTAGTTCTTGGCGGAGAGATGCCGGCCTGTTTCGTTTGGGCTCATGTCATGACTCGCAACGAGATAGGCGTGGCCTCCCCATCGAGGTTTTCGACACCAAACAGCCCCAATGGGACAGATGGCATGTTCGTTGAGCTAGAAGGTGGCTTTCGCTTTGGGCAGTCTACGAAGAGATGGGTGATTCCGCACTCTGCGCACCTTTGGTCAGCCTTGTCTTTGTTTTGTTGCTCTCTTTCAGAGCAGCATGATGAGACATGGCCAGGGTGACCGCAAGTCCAACAGGTGACTGGATCTTGCGTTTGCCCTCCTAGGCCTCTACCTCGTCCCCTTCCTAACGCCATCATCGGCACGAGTCGATAATCCATGAGGGTCGCGTTGCCCTCGTTGTCGTGTGAGATATAAGGGTATATGTAGGTCTCTCCCTCATTCGACTCCTCCACGTAGTGGACTGGAGCGTCGCTCGATGGATGAGTCACGTAAGGACCAGGTGGTCTAGGAATGCCTATAGGATTTATGTCCATTCTAGGGACGGATGGTTTCATATCGTTAGGCACAGGAAGGGCCAATGGGGCCCCCCTTCCAAGGAATGGCTGCGGCCTGTTCATTAGGTAAGGCTGGCCGTAGGGTTGTGAGTACGGAAGTCTTCTTGGTAATCTGCATTGCGCGATGTCATGGCCAAACCTACCACAGTTAGCACAAGGTCTTGACCTAGGGTCTTGACACTCGGCCGGTAAGTGGTTTCCGCCACAGTACACGCATTGGACGTGTGGGCGCATTGGTCGTCTCAACATGTCTTACAACTTGGCTAATTCCATCTTGACATCAGCCAAGCCTTGGTCTGTCTCAGTGGCCTTCCCCTTATCTTGGGATGATGGGATTAATCGCTCACTAGAGGTTGATGCTCTCTCTGAGCTTCGCGAGTTGGTCTCCTCTAGATTCGAGCTCCTGGAGTTCCGCTCCTTCAACTGATCATCGACTCTAATGGCTTCCTCAAACACTCTAGCTGTTGCGTCTCACTGCAAGCTTGAATTGCCTGCCAAAGCCTTATATAACTCCTCGTCCCGAATGCCATTGATGAGTACAGTCGAAACTGCTCTTTCAGTCGCGGTCGCTTGCCCAAAGGGATTCTCTTGAAGAGACTCCTCATGTGGGTTACGTAGTCGCGGATGTCCTCCTTCTCTTTTTGCTTGACGTTCATCAAGCGTACTAGTAGGTTATCGAAGTATCCGGGCTCAGCGAATCTCTTGATGAAGAGATCCTTGAGGCCATTGAAGTTGACTCGCTCTATAGCATCTAAGCTCGTATACCACATCCTACCCTTGCCGCCTAGGCAAAGCCCGAACGCTTGCGAGCGTTGAGTTAGGTCGTTGAGGCCGTTGGCCTTGCAGACTTGCTCAAACTGCTCAACAAACCTGCATGGGTCGTCATGCGGTTAGTACTTGTTGAGTTGCTTGGCAACAATCGGTGTTTTGGACTGCTCTTTGAGCCTTGGTTCACCCCTAATCCTGTGAGCAGCAACGTCGCTAGTGCGGTGGCACTCTGCTCTACTGCTGTATTATCGAGCAGTCGTTTCATGAGAAGCTCACTCAATGTCAAGTCTCCCTCTAGTGCTCTCTCATGGTCCGTTCGATTTCGGCCAGCTAAGTTCAGCACTCGCTACACCTCATGCACCTCTATGCTTTGCCTTTGGCTCCTAGCATGTTGATCCCTATTATACTCGACTATGCTCTGCAATGCTTTGCGGGCTAGCCTTCTCTCCTCTTCTAGATCTGCGATGATTGCGTCTGCTGTCCTACCGCGGTACTCGTACTGGGCGTGCTCGTCGTAAATGCTCACCAGCTGTGCTGAATAGCATCTGGGAATACGTTCAAATCGAGCTCCTCATTAGACCGATGGTCTGAGCTCTCTTCAGTCATGGTCGAGTTCTCGCGCTCCACTAAGCTGTCAATCAGATTGAATAGACTTGACAGATCCACGTCGTTGGCTCCCCTTGCTTGGTCCTACTTTGCGCTTTGATGGTTTGTCTATGTCTTAGTTCGCTCTTGCTCCTTGAGTGGTTTTATCTGAGTGAGTTCCTTGACTTATTGAATACAGTCCTCAATTTATGATCACTCAGTGTGTGTCGTTCTCGTGCACTTGTGGTCAATCAGGCTTTCAGCTTTCTTATGTGTACTTCAAGTGCGGAATTCAATGTGAGTGCATCAAACAATCTCTATATGCTTACGCCCTCTTGTCTCGTCTCAGGCCTGATAAGCTTCGTCGCTCAAGTCCTGGCCGTTCTAGCGGATTCTAGGGTCTGCGCTGCTTCTTGCTGTTTACTCGGGGGTCGATCACAGGTCCTATGATTGGATTTCCGTTCTCAACATGTCAGGTCGCTGGAGAGTGCTCTAGCATTGTCCCACTATCCCTTGGTCGTGACTCCTATGTCAAGAACTGCCTACAAGGCGTTCGCTATGTTGTCCTGGAGCGGGTTGCACTTCTAGTCGATCGCGGGGGTCAATTTTTGATGTTTTATTTTTTCTGCCTAAGGGAGTGTCCGATTCTGAGAATTGGATGTCCGATTTACCAGTGGTCCGATTCTCAGAATGGACCAGGTGGGTCCGATTTTGAGCTGTCCGATTCTCAGAATCGGATAGGGGTCAAGTGTCCGATTTTCAAAAATTGGACAGGGATCAAGTGTCCGATTTTGAGCTGTCCCATTCTCAGAATCGGACAGGGGTCAGGTGGGTGGTCCGATTGCTGACGTGTCCTAATCCGTGGGTCCGATTCTACGAATCGGACAGGGGTGGTCCGATTTCCTATGGTCTGATTTCCAAAATCAGACAGGTTGGTCCGGGTAAGTTTGACCCTAAGATAGGCAAGAGGTGTTATCTCATCAACTTCTAATTCTAGATGTATAACCCCAACCTTTAAAGTGCAAATGTTTGAAATCTTAGGTGCACCATCAAACACAATTTAAGGTCATTCATGCAATGTTATTGTTATCACATTCAAGGTCAGGATTATTGAGTTGATTCATACTTGTGTTGCTCTTTTAATGGTGTTGCATTCTATTTAGACTAAGTGCAATATGAATACAATGTGTAGGTGTTTCTATGTGCCCTAGTTCCCCTAGATGGCTAGGGTGGCCCCTTTGTGTTCTATGGTCTCTATTTTTAGCTATCATATGTGGGCTTCCTTTGTATTGGAATGTTCATTAGCCATTTGCATTCTGTCTATGCAATTAGACCTATCTCTAGGTTTGTTTTCTTTCCAATCTAGTCATTAGAAGTTCTCTTGTTCAGCTTGTTCTCCTTGCATATTCTTGATAGTGCCTTAGTCTCTCATATGGGTTTTAACATAGTTGTTATTTCATTATTGTTGTTTTGTAGTTGTGACTCCTATTTTTCCTTGTTTTTTTTATTTGATGTGGTGACACATTGTTTTCAATCACTTGTGCATTTGACGTGTTGACACATTGTTTTCAATCACTTGTGCATTGTGCACAAGTAAGTCTTATGCAATGTTGTCTCCATACTCAATTCTAAGCACAATGCTCCCTTAGTTTGAGTATGGTTCCTTTGGCTGTAGTTGAGTAGTCTTCATGATAGTGCAACTTCCCTAGGCCTAATCATGGTTAGTTAAGAAAATGACGCTTGGTCAGAAGCATTTTGAAGGTGCTATTATGGCCTAGGGTTTTTGGAGTGTTTGTTGGCATGCAAGTCATTATAGGTTTCTAGTCACCCCAAGAAGTTTGGCTTTGAATATGGCTCTCAACAAGTCACAAGGGTTTGCTTGATGCATACAAATTTCAATTTGAAAATAGTCCATGTGACTATGTAAACTCTCTCTTTGTCGATAATGTGGCTACAATTAGTTCCCTTGCTCCTAGGTTCTTGATCCTAGAGCTCCTTTTAGTGGCATATGCTCTCCCTCAGGAAGGTGTGTTATATGCTCATGCTTAACCTCTCTAGGTGTAGAAGTAGCTATGTAGTGCTCCTTGGAACATTGCTAAGTTTGTCTTGTCCCTTTGTCCTAAAACACAAGATTGAAACAATTGACCCTTTTCTTGTTCCAAGTTCTACCCCTTGGGTGTGGCTTGTGCATAGTTCTAGGGTTAATGGTTTTACTTTCTTAGAGTTCTACAAGGGGGCAAGTGTGGGGCAAGTGTCCTACTAGATTTTTGGTTGCAAAGTAGTTTCTAGGTCTAAGATGATACTCCTTGTTAGATGGATTCTTTCATAAGGTTGTAGTGTTTCCTCCCCTTATGTTCCCACCAAGAGTCAGTGTATACACAATAAATATTATCCTCAATGTCCTGACTGCAATTCCAATGCCTTAAGTGTATGTGGCAACTAGATTTCCAAATCCTCCTATTGGTACTAAGGCTTTGTAGGTCTTGCAATTCATGATGATCTCTTTTGTTGTTCTTGAACCTTGTGACAATGGGTTATACCAACATGCCTTTAGAGTTTTTGCATGGCTTAAGTTGTTTTCTTTTGCCTTGTCTAATTTGCAATCCCATGGTTCATAGAGTGCCCTTAACACATAAATATCTTGAGGGTTTAGTTGGATTATAGTATCTTCTACCATTCCTTTATATGTGGGTTCTGTCCTCTTTAGATCATTAGGTTTAGTAGATAGGTTTTTATTGTGTTTGATTCTAGACACTTCTTCATACCTTAGGTATAATATCTTTCACTAAGCACAATTACTCCCCCAATTATTTGTGTTATGTTGTTGGTTCTTGTACTAGATTCTAGTATGGTTCACACTCACTAGCTCATTTGGCCCTTTGACTTTAATCTGTACTCACTGATTGTGGTATGCTCATTACGATGCATTGGATTCCTCAAGTGATGCCTATTCAACCCTTGATAGACCTACTAGCCTAGTGTTTGATGTGGCCTCTTGAGAGTTTAGTGTATTTAGTTACTCTTACATTCATGTCCTCAATGACTCATGGTCCTCGATTGGATCTTTTGATCAATCCACATGGGGCCTAGGTGCATTCAATTTCACAATGATTTTCACATGAAGGCCATAGTCTAAGAGGTTGAGGTGTTATGTGTGATGACAACCAAGTTCTTTATGTGGAGGATTTTTATTTTGGCTTTTAATCTAGATTAAGCCCCTTAAACTAAGGTCTTGTGATTATTAGCTCAATCATTGGGCACCATCAAAATGATACTTGGTGATTAGAGCAAGTTGATGTATTGGTCTTATGGAAACAAGTTGAGCTTGTGGGAGTGCCTTTATCCCAACATCTCTTTTCAAGCTTGAATGAGTTATGACACTCCTAGGAATGCAAGGTGTTCCAATTGCATGAGCACCAATTCTTCACTAAGTGAAAGGGATCTTGTAGCAATAAGATGTCCCTTGGGGTAATCCTACAAGTGTTCTCTGTTGAGTGTTGAAATGACTTGTTTTTTGGCTGATTTTTGTTGTTTTTGAGAGCTGAATGGTTGATTTTATGGGATGATTGATTGATTTGGAAGTGGTTTGAGAGTGTTTTAGATGATAATGATTGTGTTTTGGAAGTTCATGATGTTTGTTGGTGGTTCTGTGATGTTCTGATAGGTTCTAAATGGTTCTGTATACCTTTTGTTTTGTTCTGATTGTCTTCTGTAAGGAGGGAAGGAGTATTCATTGATGAAGAATGAGATATTGTGAAAGCTTATTGAATGGTTTGTGAGAGTTTGGAATGATTTGAGAGTGAGTTATGAGGTTTTGATAACCTTCTGTAGGTCTTCTGTAGAGCTTCTGTAGACTGTTCTGTACTGTAGATGTTCTGGTACTGTTCTGTAGACTGTTCTGTATGCTTCTGTAAGTGTTCTGTGAAATGTATGTGTGACTTTGGGAAAGTTTTCTAGCCTTGGAAAGAGGTGAATACAAGTGCAAAAGAGCTGAAGGAAGTGGAAGAAGTAGCTGCTGAAGACTCAAGAGACGACTAGAGTGAAGTGACAGTAGTGAGCTGTGAAGAGACACTGTAGTGGCTCTGGTGACTCTTCATATCAGACATACCTCTTGGGAGGGGTATCCACGACCTAAGAGTGATTATTGAGAGTGATTTTTGAGAGATTGTAGTGAGGATATGATGTATTATTGATAGAGTGAGATAGAAAGAGTCAGAGATAGCCAATTCTACTCAAATAGAGTGATTGTATATGAGAGATTGAGAGAAAAGACTATGAAGATATTGAAGATGAATACTATGTGATGTATTTCCATTCTAAGATGGTGTATTCCTTTGCTTTCTTTGTTCTATTGATGGATTTTGTGAAGATATTGAAGAATATGGTTGATTCTATTAAAAACCGTGGGAGATTTACATGATGCTGCATGAAGATTTGTTGTGCCTGGTATTCTTTTCTTCATTGTGATCATATGAAACATGATAAACAAGCTTGTTGATGTTACAAGATAGATTTTCTTGCAAGAGAATTCCTTTTTCTTTGGTGTTCCTCTTGGGGCTCCATGTTTTTGGTGCGCAGCCGAGGAATCTTGGCATCAACAAGCACCAGAAGAGGCTGAAAATGAAGGAAATGGCGTTGCCAAGAAGAGAAGAATTCAATGGATGTTTGTAAAATTCCTTCTTACATTGAAGAGTTGGAATTTCTCATAATCAAAGCCACTTTCCACAAGAAGTTCATCCCACAATGGCGGAAACACATCACCATCATGATGCATGCTCTAGGTGGTGGACAGTTTCCTCTTCCTGTTGAAGCAGCAGAAACTTGCATCTTGGTGGCAAACTGTTTGGGAACAAACTGAAGAGCAGAAACAGAGAGAATGAACATCCATGGAAGATTTGGCATTCATTGAGAAGTTTCCAGACAACATCAAGTGGGAGATTGTGAAGAAGCTTCAGGAGTCTTGGTCTGTAGAGGTTCACAAAGACAAGAAGGAAAAGAGTTGGAATTTGTTTGTGGATGCTCAACAGCAAGATACATGGGATGCTTGGTGTACTGATAATCTTCTGTTTGTTCAATTAGCAACCCACTGGAAGTTGGTAGACAGAGTGTTTTTCACAACCTACACTGTTGAAACCATCAGAAGCTGGCATTACTATGATGATGGCACCACCACCATGCTCAGACGTATGCATTTTGACACCTTCAGAACCGAATACCTTCCTCTGTGCAGTGGCATGAAAGTAGAATTCAGGGACGTTGAAAAGAAAGAAGTAGAAGAAATGTTGGCAAGAGAGTCCTACAGAGACTGAGGCCTTCTGTTAACCCTCTGTGGAGCACTAACAACATAGTGGAGCCAACCCCCTGATGAATGATGCAATAAAAAGGCAAGCGTTAGAACGAGTCCAGAGGTACGTGAGAAGAGAAAAAGCAAAAATCAAGGCTGAGAACGAGCTAGCAGCAGAAGCCGCCTTTGACGCCCTTGCGGAACTCTTTACAAAAGTCCCAATGGCACATCAAGCCCTTCCTCCTCCTGTTGGAGGTCCACTTCCAAGCCAGATCCGTCCTGGAAATATTGATGACAGACCAGCAAATGTAGTCCCATTGCCAGTCTTTAAGAGAGAGTACAATGAAGACCCCGATCTTCATGTAGCAGAGTTTATGGTAGCGTGTGTGGCTAACAATGCCAGAACCCCTGAGCATTGGTTAGCAATATTCCCCGCCACTTTCAAGGGCGCCGCATTTCAGTGGTATGAGAGACAAGCAGCAGGAACTTTTGGCACATGGGACGACCTGAAGTTGGCCTTCCTCACTAAATTCAGGCGTGAAGGTTTTGAAGAGCGGATGAGAGAGGAATTTATGAACCTAAGTCAATCCTCTGGAGAAAGAGCAGAAGCTTATGTCTCACGAATGGAATCCATCCTGAAGAGATGGACTAACCATAATCTAGATGATGGCATTCAGAAGGGAGTATTTCTCAGAGGATTACAACCAGAAGTCCGTAAGTTTGTGGAGCTGCAAAGACCAGCCACCCTACAAGCTGCAACAGAAGGTGCAAGACTGTACGATGAAGTGGAAGCTCGATTAGCAATGAATACAGGAAGAGGAGTCCTACCTCCTCTGATGCCAGGAATAATGTACCCACCAAATGCAGTCCCAGGGACTGTTCCCTACCCCTACCAACAGATGCCCTCGGTATCACAGTACAGTGCACCAAATCCACAGTGGCCACAATCCATGCCTCAAATGATGGCTCAACCACAACAACAATGGTCCCAACCAATTTCCTCAATGACAAATCAACAGCAACAGTGGAATCCTACCAACTGGAGCCAACAGCCAACAGTTCAAACAGGAGCTCTGAATCAGAACCAGAACAGAGACCCCTCTGTACCAGCCCAACCCGTTTATGCAGTAATTACAGAGACTCCTCAAAACCCTCCTGCCAGTACATCCGGAGGAGAAAGCTTGAAGGATTATTTATCCAACTCAGTTGCAAACATTAAAAAGGAGTTGATGGATGTGATTACAGGGCAACTACAGACATTGAAAGTGAACACAGCGAGTATATCCAACGTTGCAGGAGCAGGAAGAGATGTGATGTGGTCAAACACTTGGTGTGGTAAGTGTCATCAAGCAGGCCATTTAGCCACTGAATGTACACGAAAACCAACTATTCTTGGAGCCTTCTGTTCCTACTATTTGCGGAAGAACCATACAAAGGACATTTGCTCTCTGAAGGAGATGCATGATAGGAGAAGGAAGGAGGAAGACACAAGATTCAACCTGCTGGAATCCAAAATGACAACACAAGATATTGGACCCAAGCCTAGAGAGTTTGGTCCTAATTTCAGACCCAGAAGATTTCCCTCCCAAAGTTACAGAGGAAGACAGTCTGGCGGTAGTCAGAGATCAGAAGTGGAGTGTTACAGATGCGGAGAAAGGGGACACATCTCACCAAATTGTCCAAATCCTCGAAGGTCAATGGATTACAAGCCCTTATGCAGTCGATGCAAAGGAGAAGGCCACACTGCAAAAGACTGTCCAAGCCCAGCCCCAGTGAAAAACAGTGCTACTGATAGTCCGGCCAAGGCCCAAGAGCCTACCTCCAATTTGGTGGAATTGGAAGTTGCTGCTATCACGCGTGCAAAGCAGAAGGAACCACCTGTCCAGAAAGAGAATAACCCTCCTGCCAGAACAGTGAAGTTCAATCTTCCACCAGAAGAACAGAACAGAACAGAGCCTAACAGTGCCGTACAGAGCCCTACAGTGCCACAGAGAGTTACAGAGACAGTTACAGAGACAGGACCAGAGGTCCAAGATACAGAAGAGGAGGAAGTGCCACAAGTGGCAAAAGAAGCTCCTGTAATTCCTCTGATGGAAGAAAGAGGGAAAATGAAAATGGGTGTTGCCCCATTCCCTAACCGATTAGAGAAGCCAGTGGATCCTATTAAGGAATACGATCTAGTTAGAGATCTAGATACCTTTAGACCAAACCTCACATTTCGACAATTATTGATGTTGTCTCCCAATTGCTGGAAAAGATTCAAAAGTATACTGACAAAAAGACGTGGTTTAAGGATTGCTCCCTCAACAGTGACAAAGTCCAACAAGGCTCCAGAGCCTGTAAAAGAAGTGGATGTGGCTAATGCTTTCCTAGATCCAGGTACTCCAGAGACTGGCGTATGGATAGAAGGCTGCTTCATTGCAAACGCACTGATTGATGGTGGTTCATCAGTAAACATTATGACGGATGTGACAATGAAGGATCTAGGCCTACAAGGTGTGCAACCCACCCAATGGCTCATCAGACTGGCGGATCAGAGTAGAATCAAGCCTTTGGGCATTCTCCCATATGTGAAGACTACAATGGCTGGAAAAGATTATTGGCTAACCTATCTGGTGGTGAAGCCAAACTCTTATGGTACATCCTATCCCTTGTTACTGGGCAGACCATGGCTTTTTGAAGCCCGAGCAAGGACGGATTGGTTTAAAGGAACTTTGACCTTGGGTAGAGGACCCAACAAAGTGGTGCTGAAACTGTATGGTTCTCAAAAAGGATATGGATCCACCTCCTTGGAATTCTCTTCTGATTCCCCTAACGAGGCTATAGATGGAACGTCAGCAGACGAAGATGCTGTCAAACAGATCCTTCCCAAGAAAACAGTGGCACATTCCTTAACAGTGGAAACTGTAAGCCGACTTCCAAAAGATGCAAAGCCATTATCAATGGGTGAATACTTCCTGCCTGAACCAGAAATGACTTCGGAAATCACTTCTGACAGTGAGATAGAAGCATGGATGTACTGCTCTCCCTGTTACATGGCCATAGCGGAAACAGAGACAGAGACAGGAGAGGAACCAGAGAATCTATTCTTCGGTTACAGAGCTCCTACAGAAACAGAAGCAGAAACAGAGACAGAAACAGAAGCAGAAACAGAGACAGAAACAGAAGAGGTTGGGTTTGATATGGACGAAGAAGGTTATGAAAGTGATCCGGAAGAATCTATTCCACCTGAAGAGGATACATTTGAGGAAGAAGTTCCAGAAGCATCAGAAGCCGATGAGCTCATGCTATGGGACAGAATGGCGATGGTACCATTCGGTCTGGTAAATGGATCTGCTCATATGCAAAACCTTTATAAGAAATGGATTAAGAAGAACAAGCCGTCTTTTGAGAGTGGCTCCTGCCGTCCTAACCTATCCTTGCCAAAGAAAGATGATGATGATGCACCGTGCCAACAAGCACCAGTCCCACAAACCCAACAGGCATCAAAGGGCCCCTGTTATGTGACGTTCTTGGATGTGTCATCTTCAGAAGAGGAGTCTTCAAGCCAAGAGGTAATTAGTTTTGAAACCAAACCCGAAACAGCTCTAATCCCATTTCAACATCTCAAAGAGCAACCTAGGTCTCCACCAAAAGAAGAAGTGGGTTCTAATGGGACATCAGAAGAGGACACCACTCCCTTGAAGGAGTCGGATCTCTACCCAGAAGCAGTCCGCGGGACCTTCATCCGTGAAGTAGAAGGTGAAAGGCAGTTAACCTTTGTGGATGCAGAAGGCACTGAACGCCACTTGAAGGTGGGTAGCAGCCTCCCAGAAGAGGAGTTGTCAACCTTGTACAACTTGTTGAAAGAAAATTTGGACGTGTTTGCATGGTCCTACAAAGACCTAAAGGGGATTGATCCCACAATATGTCAACATCATATTGACTTGGAGCCTGATGCCAAGCCAGTACGACAACGACAGAGGCAAATGAACCCGAATTATTCCACATTGGTGAAAGCGGAGCTGCTGAAGCTTCTAGAAGCCGAGTTCATTTATCCAGTGGCAAATAGTGAATGGGTTTCGCCCATCGTGGTTGTACCCAAGAAGAATGGCAAATTGCGAATATGTGTGGATTTTCAAAAGCTTAATTCCAAGACGAAGAAGGATCATTTTCCTATCCCTTTCACAGACCAACTGTTGGACACAGTGGCAGGACATGAACTTTATTCTCTTTTGGATGGATTCAGTGGATACAACCAAGTCCAAATCGCAGAAGTAGACCAGTCCAAAACAACCTTCACCACAGAATGGGGGACCTACGCTTACCGAGTGATGCCATTTGGGCTCTGCAATGCCCCTGCTACTTTCCAAGGAGTCATGATGGCTGCATTTCAAAATCATCTGCATGACTTTATTGAGGTATATTTAGATGACTTCTGTGTCTATAGCTTGATCAGTGAACACTGGGGACATTTGGAACAATGCTTTGATCGATGCCGGGAGTATGGGATTTCCCTCAACCCCGACAAATGCATCTTTGGGGTCTCTTCTGGAGTTCTGTTGGGCCACATTGTCTCTGCACAAGGGATATCAACAGACCCTGCAAAGATCGAAAAGATTGCAGCTTTGCAAGCACCCACCAACCTCAAACAGTTGAGGGGATTCCTAGGCCATGTGGGTTACTACAGAAGGTTTATAGCCCATTTTGCGACAAAGGCAACTTCCTTGCACAAGCTCCTGAGGAAAGATGCAGAGTTTACTTGGACAGAAGAATGTGACAAAGCCTTCCACACTCTGAAGCAGTGTCTGATTGAGGCACCCATTCTGCAACCTCCTGATTGGACGAAACAGTTCCATGTACACACTGATGCATCAATTGAAGGTTTAGGTGCTGTCCTCTGCCAAAAGGGCTCCTCGAAGTTGGATCAATCGATCTATTATGCAAGCCGAAAAGTCACTGATAGGGAACGGAACTATACAGTGACCGAGCTGGAGTGCTTGGCAATGGTGTTTGCCCTGGAGAAGTTTCGCCATTACCTCCTATCTACCCATTTTAAATTTTATGTGGATCATGAGGCCCTGTCCTTCTTGATGAACAAAGCAGATGTGAAAGGACGAATTATGAGATGGCTCCTTTTATTCCAGGAGTTCGACTTTGAGGTGATTACTAAGCCTGGTCGTTCCCATGTTCTGGCTGATCATCTGTCGCGTATCCCACAAACTGCAGATGAGGAGCAGGATGATCCAGACCTCCCTGATGCTTCCCTATTCTTGGTAGAAACTGTCACTCCCTGGTATGCAGACATTGCCAATCTGCTGGCAACCCAACAGTACCCGCCTGGTATTTCTAGTCGGGAAAGGAAGAAGCTCATGCTAGAATCAGCTCCCTACACCCTGCTAGGCGGTGCACTGTACAAGAAAGGCAAAGATGAAGTGCTCAGAAGATTTGTTGCAGGAGATGAGATTGGGATTGTTCTGAAGGCTTGCCACGACGAGCCATGTGGAGGTCACTTTGCAGGAGAAGCTACAGCCAGGAAGGCTCTGCTAGCAGGATATTGGTGGCCTACCATCCACAAAGATTCCTATGATTACTGTAAAAGATGTGATGCTTGTCAAAGAATGGGGAAACCCACGAGGACAAGTGCCATGCCACTGCAACCTATCCTTCCCTTAAAGCCGTTTGAGAAGTGGGGCATTGACTTCGTAGGTCCGATCGACCCTCCCACCAGAAGGAAACAGAACCGATACATCCTCGTATGTACGGATTATGTCACAAAGTGGTGTGAAGCTAAAGCCCTTAAGCGGGACGATGGTAACAGCGTGGCCCTGTTCATGTACGAGAATATTATCACCCGTTTTGGTAGTCCCTTAGAGCTGGTAAGTGACAGAGGCACTCATTTCCTCAACAAAGTCATGGAAGAGTTGACAGAGTTGTATAAGATCCGCCATCACAAGTCCACTCCTTATTACCCCAGAGCCAACGGCCAAGTCGCAGTCACGAATCGCATCCTGTGCTCGATTCTGACAAGAACGATTGCCGCACATCGTCGTGATTGGGACAATCGACTTACAGAGGCCCTCTGGGCGTACAGAACCTCCCATAAAGCAGCAACGGGACAGACACCTTTCCAGTTGGTGTATGGTACAGAAGTAGTTTTTCCTGTTGAACTGGAACTACCCTCTTTGAGAGTGGCTATCAAAGAGTGTTTGGGGAACGATGATTCACTGCAACGCCGTCTTCTGCACTTGGAATGTTTGGACGAAATTCACAGGATGGCTCTACAGTGCATGGAAGCCACGCAAGCTTGACGTAAGGCTTACCATGACAGTTTCATCAAGCACAAGGAGTTCAAAGAAGGTGATTTGGTCCTAGCCTATGATTCACGCTTTGGCAAGTTTCCTGGCAAGCTTCAACAGCGGTGGATGGGCCCCTATAAGGTACTTGCAGTCAACCCTAATGGCTCTATCCAAGTACAGACCGTTGATGCCTCTGATGATCCCTTTCTGATCAATGGATATCGCCTGAAGAAGTACTTCCCTCCTTGGGGATCTTGACAATTACGAATACTTGATCCTTTCCCTCGTTGGCGCGGCACTGTACTTCTTATGATGCTACTTCTGATAGCCGTTCTTCAGTCACTCCTGATGAAGTGGACGCAACCCTCTGTCCCCTTAAACCCCCCTTCCAGCCTTGATCTCTTATCCTCTATTTTCCACCAGCGACAGTGGCGAGGTTGGTTTTGACACATGGTTTTTCTACCATTCCCTTGCTCAATATTGAAAAAAAAACAAAACATATCGGTCATGGGAGAAAAGGACTTAGGTCCCTGTCATGCCGACCTATTCTTCGAGAAAAGGTGGAAACACCCTCGGGAATAGGGGAAAATAAGAAAAAGAAAAAAACAAAGAAGAAGAAAAAAAGAAAAACAAATCTGTTATGAGAGAAAAGGAAGCAATTCCCTATCATAGCAGGCCTCGTTCCAAGAAAAGGTGATAAACACCCTTGGGCGAGAAGCTGGCTGTGGAAAAGGTGGTAACACCCAGCAGTCCAGAAAGGGATTCATTAATTGATATCCCTAGGATCCAATTCCGAAGCTGCCTCCCTTGGTACGCTGTGTCCTGGGCCTCTCTGTAAAGTGACTACCTGTCCTCTAGCAGATGACATGTCCTATTCAACACAATGTTCGATTTGATGGCTACCTCCCTGGGTACGCCTCTTCAACAACTGATGACGCGATCTTCATCGACAAACAATCGAGTGTTGTGAGCTTTCATCCTAACCGGATGGGGATGTGAGTATGGGTTGCCCTCTTATAACTATCAACAGAGAGTGAGACAGAGGGTGGGGTGAGAGACCAGTCTTTTCCCTTCAAATCAAATGAGAGGTGAGAAGTGTGAATGAAGTGTTGCACGCACGGGATGGGCCTCTCAAAGTACGAAGCACAATTTGTTTCTGTGCACTGCACCATAAGGCTCCCTTGCCTTCCTTCTTGCACCGTATGCCGGCACAGGGCGGGATGCACAGTTGCACCATCAAACGCGCACAAGGCATACAACCTTTACACAAGCGACTGTGAGGATTACATCAATGGGTTTCAGGAAAAGGCTGCTCTCCTGTATTTATCAATAGAGCGTGAGACAGAGGGTGGGTTGAGTTTGACTGGAGTTTCTTCAATCACTTACCGAGAGGTGAGATTGAGGGACGTTACGACACTTGGAGTCAGGTATGTTCCCGTTTCCCTGTGCACCCACGAGATGGGTTTTTGCCGTCATCACAAGACACATCACCCTGTTCTGTACACTGCACTGTAAGGCTCCCTTGCCTTCCTTCTTGCACTTATGCCAGACGGGTTGGATGCACTACTGCACCATCAACTGTGCACCTTGGCATACTCCTTTTGCACCATTCCCCCTTGTCGATTCCTCAACCGGGTATGCGATATGGGTTTTAATCATTCTTCCGCGAGTGATATTAGTCATGGGGCGAGTGACTGTTCTTTCATTTCATTTGAGTGACTGTGAGTTGAGTGTAGTATCCCTCATCATCGACGAATTTCCTGTGATTCCTTCCATCAGCTACCTCCCTGGGTGCTGCCGTGTGGTCCCTGCCATGACGGACATGTGCCGAGAAGATGTCTTGGTCCCTCCAGCACCGACAACAACACTGGACGTGCCATCGATACTCAACCTTGATTCTTGACGAAACGGGCCAAGTTTTTCTAACCCTACACTTTGGTTTCTTCATGCCGGTCATGTTTTAAGTGTGGGAAAGTTAGTGGATGGTCTGTGGCGTGGTCCTAGGTCCCTGTTGTTCGGGTAACCCTATCCATTAAGGTTTTAAGTGTGGGGACGCGTCCCTGCGCGTCTCCCGGACATACTTTTCTGCATCTGCCTTAACATGTTCATGCATGAACGCCTTGCCTTGCTTTTACCCTAATGAGATCCCTTCCCACCCTTCCGGTTATGTTCCACCCACCCTTGGGGCTGTTCCCCTGCAGTTTTCCTTCATTCCTTGATTTTGAGGTCCTGCCATGTGAATGTACCCTACGTTTACCAAAATCCAAATCCAACCTTATAGCCCTGTTCCTCCCATTGAACGGTCCATTTTTCCTTTTTACCTACCCTTATTCCGGTGCACGGTTTTTGAGTTATTAAATTTTGAAGCATTTTACGCAATTTAGACAGTTTTCCATGTGAACGCACTTTTCTTGCTTCGAAACCGTGATCTGATGTCCTAGCCCTGACCACCACTTTTCCCCTGATATTTTTCCTTTTTATTCTGCATCATTCCGATACACGGTTTGTCCAATATTAATTTTCCGGGTTTTTAAGACTTTTTCATGCGTATTTTTGACATTTTTCCATGTGAACCTGCCCTATTTGTATCGGAATTCCAATTTGATTTGACAGCCGTGTCCCCTGTGCCTTCCCCTCCCTTTTTCCTTTTTCCTCTACCCTTTTTCGACTTTCATATTTTTACTTATTCATTTTTAAATGAGTTTTCGAGAGTATTTTTGGAGTTTTTCACATGTGAACCCCTCTTACTCCCACCGGAACTGCGGTTTAACATGATAACCATGTGCCACCCCTTCCTTCAGACATTTTTCCTTCTCACTGCATGTCATTCCGGTGAACGGTTCGTCCGATATTAATTTCTGCTCCCATTTTTGGGTTTGTTTTTTGGGTTTTTCCCATGTGAACACGTCTTATCTCAGTCGGAATCCTGTTTTGATGTGATAGGATTGTCGGGCACATCTTTCTGCACAGTTTTTCTTTTTTTTGCACGTCATTCCGATGCACGGATCTTTCGATATTAATTTTTAATTGTGTTTTTTAGTTTATTTTTTGTGTTTTTTGCACGTGACCGCCCTTTACCCCTCCCGGAACCCCCGTCCCATATTTTCCTTGTTTTCCCCCTGTTGTCCTGCCCACTTTTTGTTTTTACGCTATTTCGTTTTGATGTCCGGATTGGGAGTTATTAATTTTTCTTTATTTTTACGTTTTTTCTCGCGCCCGTTTTGCGCGTGCACGCGCCCTTTTTCGCTTTTCCGAGTCTCCACGCGCCCCGGTCGTGTCCGCGTCACCCGTCCTGTCATCCCAGCGCCATTTCACTCCCGTCACGGCAAATTTTTTTACCCCGCCCCGCACACGAGCACGGAACGGGGGTACGCGCCCTTGCCCCCCACCCCTTCCCCCCACCTGCCCATCCCCACGGCCCCCCCATGGGCCCCCACCCCTTTCCCCTAACTGCCCACCCCTTCCCCCCAACCGCCCGTTTCTTTCTCTCTCTCTCTCTCTCTTTCTTTCTCTCCTCTCTCTCTCTCTCCTTCCTCCCCCCCCGACGTCCGTGCTTCTCCTTCCCTCCTTTCTTCTCTTCTCCACCTCCTCCCTCCTGCGTGCCCAGCCCCTCCTTCTCCACCTCCTCCCTCCTGCGTGCCCAGCCTCTCCTTCTCCCCTCCTCCTCCTGCCTACGCCCTCCCGCAGTCCCTTCTTCCCCCCCCGCCATCTCCTGCCAGCGCCCTCCCGCAGCCCCTTCTTCCCCCCCCGCCATCTCCTGCCAGCGCCCTCCCGCAGCCCCTTCTTCCCCCCCCCCCCGCCATCTCCCGCCTTCCTCCTCTTCGCCCCTTCTCCCCCCAGCCCGCCGCCCGCCAGCCCCCCGACCCCCCGTCGTTTCCTTCCCTACCCCCCCCCGGCGGCGTGTCCTCCCCCCCTGCCATCTCCCGCCTTCCTCCTCTTCGCTCCTTCTCCCCCCAGCCCGCCACCCGCCAACCCCCCGACCCCCCGCTGTTTCCTTCCCTACCCCCCCCCCCCCCCCTCGGCGGCGTGTCCTCCCCCCCTTGCCATCTCCCGCCTTCCTCCTCTTCGCCCCTTCTCCCCCCAGCCCGCCGCCCGCCAGCCCCCCGACCCCCCGCCGTTTCCTTCCCTACCCCCCCCCCCCCCCGGTGGCGTGTCCTCCTCCCCCCGCCATCTCCGTCTCCTCCTTCCCCAGCCCGCCTTTTTCCCTCCCTCCTCCTCCTCCTCCTCCTTCCTTTCTTTTCCCCTCCTCCTCGTAGCCGCCGCCACTGGACGGAGTCGCCGCCGTAGCCATCGGACATCGCCACCCTGCTGCCAGGAGTCGCTTCGCCGCCGCCGCATCTGCCACCTCCACCACCTCCTCTCCCCACCACCACCACTACCCTTAACTGCCTCCACTAACCCTATTCTAGTTAGTACACTAACCCTAGTTAGTTTCAACCTAACTAACCTAACTAAGAACACTAATCCTAGTTAGTTTCAACCTAACTAACCTAACTAAGAACACTAACCCTAGTTAGTTCAAACCTAACTAACCTAACCTAACTTAGTTGACTAACCTAACTTAGTTGACTAACCCCAACCTAGTTAACTTAACTTAGTTAACTAACCTAACTTAGTTGACTAACCTAGCCTAGTTGACTAACCTAAGCAACCTTGACTAACTTGACTTGACTTGGGCAGACTAACATGACTTCCCCTCACTAACCAGACTTAACTGACTTATGCCTCACTGACTTATCTGATTAATGTGATTTAGGTGGCTTTATTAATCACTACATTACTTTTTCCATAAAAAAATTTCAGAAAAATTTCTAAAATTTCCTTTTGCCTTTTGCCAATTTTTGGGAATTTGTCTGCTGGACATTACCCACCCCACAATTTCTGAAAATTAAATATTTCCTCATTTAACCCCCAAATTGCCAATAAATGTAAAAAATTCATTTAAAAATAGTTAAAAATTCTTAAAAAATTCTCAAAAATTCCCCTCACCTCCCTTCATCATTTTCCATTTATTCCACCATAAATAATCACACCTTAACACAAAATAAAAAATATAAATATATAAAATAAAAAATAAAAAATAAATAAAAAATAAAAAATAAAAAACTAACAAGTATAAAATTAAAATAAACAACCAACACCAACCAAATCCACACATCCGCTAAGGTGTTGTCATTGTTGTTTCATCAGTGATCTTTACTTTTCCTTTACTGGATTCACTTCTTTTGGTGGACTCTTCCGTGCGCATTTCTGCATTACATACACACCCCTTCCAGGTATTTATTTTATGTGCTTTATTTATTTTTATTTTCCCCCTTAATCACAAATTAATTGTTAAAATGAACCCTTTAATTCACCCACAGTTTCCACGCACATTCGCGCTAAACACACATACTTTTTAAATTAAAAATAACCAGCCGTTCACTTAGCACGCGCTACGTGCGCTACAGATGCACTATAAATTTTTTAATTCAAATAAACCAGCCGTCACATGAGCACGCGCTGGCAAAAAAGCGCTCCACATCACCTTAATTTGTAAATAATGAATTGCATTTAGAGACCCAGTCGGAAATCGAATAACTGCACCGCTTCACCTAATAATTGGTAATTTAAATTTATAATAAGGAACCGCCGTTTTCTTGTTAAGGTTTATCACCTAATAAAAATTCACCCATTTTTAATAATTGATTAAAATCAACCCTTTATTAAATTAATTCCCCCTCACTGCACTTAATTCCCCTTTTTAATGAAGCATTTCGTGGGATGGGTTTGCGCAGTCCTTAGAGTTATTTTCCATGGTTCAGTCTTGATTTATCACAGATATAGTCTTGATATGTGTAGGATGTGGTTTTATTTTGGTTTCCTGTCTTAGTTACGGTTACGGGTACGGTATGCAGTTTTTTTCTTTTGTTGCCTGATACGGGGTTCAGGGTGTTTGTCTGATGCATCGCATGAAGCTTTCGGTCGCATTTGTCTCAAGGTCATGTCAAATTTTTTCTAGGATGTGGTTTGCTTGGGGTTAGTAGGTCGAGTCACGTTTTATTGGTAATTCTCTTATCCTTGGTTTTTTGTCTGTTGCTTTGCAGGCATTCTCCTTGATTGTCTGTGTTTGTGGTGTGTGTGTAACCATCTGAATGGCGCCTTCTCATGCTCCTCCCCCTATCCAGTACGTCCCATTAGTTAGTAGGGATTACTCTTCCCTACTTACTTTTGAGCCTCTCACGAAGGCGGGACTTGCTGCTTTTGTGGCCACTCCTTTTCCATTGCTTCCAGAGGATCCGTCGTTATGTGATGAGTTCCTGGCCTCTTACAACAAGAAGACAGGACTAGTCCAAGGCATGTCTATGACTTTGACATCTCGAGGCTTAGGGAAGGCTCTATCTTTACCCTTCAAAGGAGAACCTTTTGTGACCACTCGTCAGCTCTTCTCTAATGAAGAGATTCTCAAGCTGTTGCAGAAGCAGACAAGGGAAATCCTTGATGTTAAGAAGGTGATAAACTCTTCAGGAGTTTCCTTTTCTATGATCACTGATCCCGTATGGAAGACGATGTGTCAGTTCCTTCAGGACAGGTTTATGCCTGCCAAAATGCCATCCCACTATTTGTCCAAAGAGCTTTTCACAGCTTCCAGGATGGTGTTGAAAGGAGTTGCTATTGATTGGAGCACTTACCTCCTTACTAAAATGGATCAGCATTTTGTTAAAGTCACGAGAGGTAATGTTACCAATGTTACATACGGATCATATTTGTCTGCCTTCTTGACCTATTCAGGTTTACAGAAGACTGTGCCTCCACCTCCTCCATCAGATCCAGTATCTCCTCCTCCACCTTCAGAAGAGTCAGCACCCATTGACATTGAGGATGATGATTCTCCGCCTCCCCTGGTCATACAACGCAAACGCTTGAAGAGGGTAGCGGATAAAGCCCCTGTTGTACTTCCCTCAGTGCCTATCCCTGCTACTTCTGGCAGTGAACTCCCTGGGTATCTCACTTGCAATAACCTGTTCAGAGCACATCGCGAAGGATCCTTGGAGATCTCAGTTCCTTCCCTGAACAGTCTCGTTTCAGGAGATGCCATTCCTTTCCTCTGCAAGGATATTCAAAGTTCCATTGAGTTGTCAGTGACAGCCTGTGTTCAACAGCTGTACGCATCTTTCTATGAAGAGCTCATGAAGTCCAAAGACCAGTTGCATAAGGCAACATCTGAGTTAGCTTCTGCTAAGGATACCCTAGCAGATTTATTTAAGCAAATGGAACAACAAACCCAACTGGTTGCCACTCAAAGCGATGAGATTTCTTCATTGAAGACCCAGTTACTAGAGGCTCAATCATAGGTTACTAGCCTTTCAGAGGAGAAGGAGAGGATGTCCAGCGAAGCAAAAGAATTCCAAGTTCTTTTAGATGACAAACTGTTAGCTTTACAGATGGCTAATGACACAGTGGCCAACCAAGCCTCCCAAATCCAGCAGTTGCAAGATCAGCTTGCAAAGTCCCGCTATGTTCCTCCAAGCCCTCCTGTTCCATTAATTCCTTCTCTTTCACAGCAGGACTCGGCTGCCCTACAGAGATAGGCTACTTTGTGCCCTCTATTCCAAGATAAAGTGGAAAGATTGCAGTCCAGAATGGACTTGTTATGGTCTACCTTTGAACAGTTTCAGGAATATGTCTTACCTGACCATTCTTTCTTTGTCCACTACCACTTACAGAAGTTGGTTTTCTATATGAAGCTTTCCACGATGGATTTACCTTTTCCAGAGGATGGCTGGAGTGGGGCTTGGTCTGCTGAGTTGTTGACAGAGGTAGTCAGAATGGTCTTTGAAGATTCTGTCACGTCAGATACCATGTTGATGTCATACATGTATCTCCGAGGAGATTTGTTAATTCCAGATGAGGTAGATATGGCATGGTATGTGGGGGGATGTGGTCTTATAGGCTGTTTTATATGTCAATCATTTGGAGTTGCGCATAGCTGATATGTTCCAGAGTTATTCCTCCAAAGTAGCTGATTGTCAGGATAATTCGTGGCATCCCATGATTGATTCGGTGGTCCTAAATCAAAGACAAAACACAGCTCCTACCTTTGTCCAGAGTACTAACCAACTGAGGATGGATCTCTTAACCTATCTTTCCAAACATAATCCATTTGATGCTACCTTCTTTGATGCCTATCATAGACGATCTCTTTTAGGACCTTCTGTTCCTACCCTCCTCTATTACCAACAAATGGCTCACCGCTATGCTATATATTTTTCCCTTTGTCAATCTAATTCCACAATTATTTTACCTCTTCTTTTCCAACCTTCAAATTTCCCTCAAATTCCTATTTTCACTTACTGTTCCTTTATTGAGGATAGGGTATTTTCCCCTTCTCCACCCTGTTCTTCACCCCTCATTAATGTACCCTCCACATTTCCTATTTATCAGTTAACACCGTTCCTTAGTGATTCCTTACAAATTTCTGCAACTCCTTCTTTAACCTTTTCTTCCTTTTATGATTTTTCCTATCCTTCCCTTCATCCACTTTCCCTTATTCCATTACCCTCTCCTAGCTCTTCCATATCTCAACCACCTCAGTTGGTTAGTGACTGTGACGGGTTTGATAATCAGATTTCCAGAAGAAGGGGATGGAGTTTGGATGATTGCCTTACAGGACCACAGATTAATTGGCCCATAATTCCAGGAGAATGGACAGCTTCTAGTCAAGCTTATCAAAACTATGTTCATTTTGCCCAACAGTATTCACAGTCTGCAGATCCCTCAGTGAGATTAACTGCTCACTTTGCTTGGTACCTGGCGTATATGCATAGGCACTCTCATACTGATTTAAAGCCTATTCCAAAGTTGTGCATGAATGTCAATGTTAGCATTGATTCCCAGCAGCTGGAGATACTGTATTTTCATGCCCTCTGTTTGCCTAGCAGATACCTGGTCCTGTTGGAAAGGATGTGCTGTCTCCAATTTTTTCAAAATCCTCCTAAAAACTTTATAGATGAATCCTTATCTATGGATCGATTCCGACAACATCAATCTTTTAAGAGGGATCATCTTCATTGATACCTTTCCAATGTATCGTGGAAGCTTTTTAATGAAAAACTCTCTTTTTGAAGGAGTCATTCAGATGGTTGTGTTGTGTATTAGTGTTTGTGTTGTGAGTTCCTTTATGTCAAACGAACGTGGTGGTTTCCTATTGGATTTTGTGTACGAGCTATGTTTTGGAGATTTGTAGAGATGGGGTCGTGGTTGGAGGGTTGAAGCTGATGCTGATGAAGAAGAAGAAAACTTTTATATCCTTTACAAATTTGTTGTGATTTTTTTAGTTTGATAAGAGGTGTTAATGTATAAAGAGTTTCCTTTCTTTGTATTTTTTATATCAGAAACAGGTTATAAGTTGGGGTCGTGGTGGATGGATTATTTTTGAGAAGATATTGAAGATCAAAGTTGAGCTTTTCCATGAACTTGTATTCCCTTTTTCCTGGGTCGCGAGGACGCTTCCTTATTAAGTGTGGGGATATGTTGAGTGTTGAAATGACTTGTTTTTTGGCTGATTTTTGTTGTTTTTGAGAGCTGAATGGTTGATTTTATGGGATGATTGATTGATTTGGAAGTGGTTTGAGAGTGTTTTAGATGATAATGATTGTGTTTTGGAAGTTCATGATGTTTGTTGGTGGTTCTATGATGTTCTGATAGGTTCTGAATGGTTCTGTATACCTTCTGTTTTGTTCTGTTTTGGTCTGTTTTGTTCTGATTGTCTTCTGTAAGGAGGGAAGGAGTATTCATTAATGAAGAATGAGATATTGTGAAAGCTTATTGAATGGTTTGTGAGAGTTTGGAATGATTTGAGAGTGAGTTATGAGGTTTTGATAACCTTCTGTAGGTCTTCTGTAGAGCTTCTGTAGACTGTTCTGTCTCTGTTCTGTTCTGTACTGTAGATGTTCTGGTACTGTTCTGTAAACTGTTCTGTATGCTTCTGTAAGTGTTCTATGGAATGTATGTGTGACTTTGGGAAAGTTTTCTAGCCTTGGAAAGAGGTGAATACAAGTGCAAAAGAGCTGAAGGAAGTGGAAGAAGTAGCTGTTGAAGACTCAAGAGAAGACTAGAGTGAAGTGACAGTAGTGAGCTGTGAAGAGACATTGTAGTGGCTCTGGTGACTCTTCATATCAGACATACCTCTTGGGAGGGGTATCCACGACCTAAGAGTGATTATTGAGAGTGATTTTTGAGAGATTGTAGTGAGGATATGATGTATTATTGATAGAGTGAGATAGAGAGAGTCAGAGATAGCCAATTCTACTCAAACAGAGTGATTGTATATGAGAGATTGAGAGAAAAGACTATGAAGATATTGAAGATGAATACTATGTGATGTATTTCCATTCTAAGATGGTGTATTCCTTTGCTTTCTTTGTTCTATTGATGGATTTTGTGAAGATATTGAAGAATATGGTTGATTCTATTAAAAACCGTGGGAGATTTACATGATGCTGCATGAAGATTTGTTGTGCCTGGTATTCTTTTCTTCATTGTGATCATATGAAACATGATAAACAAGCTTGTTGATGTTACAAGATAGATTTTCTTGCAAGAGAATTCCTTTTTCTTTGGTGTTCCTCTCGGGGCTCCATTCTCATTACTAACTTCTTGAGAGCTTGAACCCAAGAGTACATGGCCTTTCCAAGTACAAAGTTTTTAGTCCAAGAAAGTACTCTTATAGTTCTAGTGTGGTGAGATTTTCTAGTGGCCTTCCAAATGGTGCAGGGCCAAGAATCCTAGAAAATGTAGGGCAAGATAAAATGATCCTTGGAGTATTGCACAAGCAATATCCTAAGTGATTGCAAATCAAGCCATGGTAGCCTTTATCTTGGCTAGATCAAGGCTAATGCTCTTTTTTTAAGCTAGACTACTCATGTGAAGCAACAAGACATTCCACTTGTGCGTGGAGAGTTGGGTTCCTAGTTTGATGTCCTTAGTGTGGAAATACATCATTTAGTACCCTTGATGGTTTGGACAATGTCTCTCAAGGGCTATGGGAGCTCTCGCTCTACCGCCAAGACCCACTAACCACTTATTGTTTCATGCATTTCAAGCGAAGTGCAATGGCTACCTCTCACATAGCCGTGCACATTCTCACACCTAGAAGTGTTGTGAGCTTACCTTCATGCCCAATCGAGTTGCCTCCTCCCATGAGATCTCTGATAGCTCCACGATCCAAGGTACAAGCTCCAAGCTCCAAGCTCCATTGCCATGTACAAGACAAGACAAGAGAATAGAAGAGAAGACGAAGAGAGGAGAAGGTGGAGAGCTTCTCCACTACGATCCCTCACCCTCATACACTCACTCTCTCACACTCCCAAGCACAAGCAAGAATAAGAAGAATAAGCAGATGAGAGCTAGTTTTGGCCACACACAAGAATGAGCTTCTTCATTCAGTTTTTGCTTTTCTTATATGCCCTACTCCTCTTGGACACCCATCCCTTTTTTACATGACCGACCATTTTAGCCTAGGTCCTCTTTCCCTATTCCCTTCCTATTTACATTGTTCCTTCACCCATGGCCATCTAGATTTACAAATTGTGTAGGGGGAGCTTGGCACTCTTTTACAAAAACTTAGGGTGCACTTTTATATTTAAGATACGTATTTCCCCTTTTTTTCTTGCCCTAGACTTTTAAATTTATTTCTTGTGCTTTTGACCCTTTTCCTCCTATTTTTCCATTGGGTCGCCCTTTTCTGCTTTGTCCTACCTCTTTTTGATTTTCTTTTGCTTTCTTTTCACTTTCTTTACACTGGGTTAACATTACCCCCCTCCTAGTCGAGTCCAGTCCAATAGCACTTATTGGTGAGAGCTTGGGTGGTTGAAGGGTTGCCAAGTGGGTTGAGGATGGGGCTCGGTGGAGATTGGTCATGGAAATCAAGCGTAAAAAAATGGATGAGAGGTTGCAGCATCCCCGAGGATAAATTGAGTGGGTGATGGGGGCTTCCGAGGTCAGTGGTTGATCATGGTTGTCAAATGTGCCTGAAAAGTAAAAGGAAGTATGTTACCTAGGGATGTGTCAACCTCACTATGTAGTGTATGGTGTCCATGACAGTGAAGCTGAGTGTTGGATCGATGAACCTTAGGCAAGTCCATGGTGTTATCCCACACTTGAGGGCCCAATTCATGTACAAGAGGAGGTACTATGGGTGTGACTTAGGGAGACAAGTCTAACCTTAGGTGACTGTAAACTTCGTAGGTGTGTCTTGCCCTTGATATGCCTTGAGTGTGAAGTGGGGCAAGGGGTTAGGGATATAATTGTCTCTAGGTGGAATGTCTGTGGATGTCTAATGGTATTTGAGAATTTCATTTCTTCCTCTTTCTGTGCTTTGTCATTTGTCCTTTTTTTTGCTTTCTTTCTTTCTTTTTCTCTTCTCTTTTCTCTATTTTTTAAATTTTTTGTTTAATTATTTTTTAACATTTAATACATTAGAAGGGATCACTCTAGACATCATCCCTATGCTCTTCAGGAGCTACACTATGAGGGGGCCTAAGGGACTTGGTAAGAAAGGGCCTACTCTGCAAGTAGCCTTTTATGTTAATACATACATTTAGGGGTGTCATTGATAGGAAGGGGTGGCTGTACTTGTTGAGGCGGTTGTCGTTCATATCTTCAAGGATGGCCATACAAAAGGAAGGTAGGAGAGCAGTCCTCATCATGAGGTGGGCCATCATGCATCTATCAATTCCTACAATTAGATTTAAAAAATAGTGGTGGTATAAGGCCCCTTCCATTATGGGCTTTTGCTTGAGAAAAATCCTAAGTGCCCTAAGATAGTTACATGTAGTAATAAAGGTGGGGTCGGGATAGGATGAAAACTTGTTGAGGAAGTACGTGATAGATGGGCAAATGTCCCATGCGGTAAAGTTTAGACACTCCTTTGGGCTCCCTGCATTTACATTATAGATCCTTGGGAAATCATACCTACCATGCACGTACGGATTATAATCTACCCCTATTCTCTGCAAATATAGCATGTAGGTGGGATCATTGTGCTCTCCTGATATGTTATTGCAAAAGGCCATCCAAGAATCAAGGTTGGAGTCCTAGATACATCGCTGCCATTTTGATTGGGCTTCGTATCCACTGACGGTCTTTGGAATCTCCCAAGCCTTGTCTTGCCAATAGTCCACAGGCTCTCTCTGTCTCCTTGTACAATGTCTTCCTCTTTCCTCTATCCATCTGTTCCCTAGTCGTTAGGTGAGCCTGATCACCTACTCCACCACTCTTAGAGACAAGACTCTATCTATGGAGCAAGGGTAATGGAATGAGAATTTGAATGGTTGGCGTTTGTTCTCCCATTGCTCCCAAATAGACAGTTTTTTGGCCTAGTTTATAGGATAACATTCCTCTCTTTGTGGGATTTGGACCTTAGGAACTTGTTATGGCTTTGCTTGGATTATCCTTTTTGCTAGCTCCACCTACTCTCTTCACTTGTGCTTCCTTTTCACAATCCTCTTAGGGGTGGCCTCCTCACCCTGCTCTTCTATTTGTGCTTACACTTACTATGATGGGCTCAGCTCACATGGTTTCTCTTCTTCATCTTGGCCTTGCTCGAAGTCTACCCTTCTTTTCTTGGTGATTCCATTGGAGCTACAATGGTGGATGGTTGAGCTTGTTGTTCTAGCTCTCCAAATCCTAATTCTTCTAGCTCCTTTGTCGAGAGCTCGTATTGTCGTTATTACTCTGTGCTTAAGCTAGTACTCTCTTTTGTGCCTTTTCATAGAGACCGTATCTCAAGGCTCTCCTTATGATTTCCAACTTCCTTCTCAGCCCTTATATTGTACCCTTGCCTTTGGCCTAGGTCACATGCAAGACCATATACAAGAAGGCTTGTTGTTGGACTTCCAGACCTACATCCACTGCTTCTGACCTTACCAATGCCATGATTCGTTCACTTTCTACCAAGACAAGGCATTTAGCAAGGTCCTTGAGCCTTCCAGCGGACTTTTCCTTCCAAGCCCTAGCCTTTTCCTCCATCCTTTCTATGCCCTAATTATGGCATTGTGACAGTGTCACTACCACCTATTCCTGCTCCTTCCAAATCCCAAACATATCCTCTTTTTGTTGTTTGAGGTGGTTCAGTTGCTCTGCCATTCGTTCTTGCTCTAGGAGGGCCACATGGAGTTAGTTTTTCACATTTATGAGCCTTTTGGCTGACACCTCATCACTCTGTGCCTTGGCCTCTTGTAGTTCTTTAAGCAGCCGTTCCTTTTGTCGCTTCTCCTTACGAAACTCTGCATAGGCCTTGGTCCTTCCTCTTTTCAGCTACTTTGCGGGCTCATCTCCGATTTTCTTCAATTGTTTGAGGTACTCTTACATCTCCTTGTTCTATTGCAAGAGGACTAAAAAGTCCTCCTCCAACATCATCTATTCTTCCCTTTCCTCACCTTTTGGGCTCTTTTACATCCTTCTCCTCCTCTGTCCTTTCCAATCGCTTTTTGGCTTCAAACTCCTTCCTTAGGTCACTTCCCTTCCTCTACTAGGGGCGACGATTTGTCATATTTTTTTGAGTTAGTAATGAGAGAATGCTTCTCTTTGTATTTCCAACTCTGCCATTGATGCCTTCCTCTCTTCCTTCACTCTCTCAAATTATAGCCCAATAGCTCCTGGATATATTCATCATACTATGCCAACCCTAGCATGGCCGAGGGTATGGATATAATTAAGGCTTATACTTTGGCGTTCTTCGGGTCTTTTCTTGATTCTACGTCCACAAGGGCAGGTCTCTTCATCCCTAGCACTAGGAGTCCTCCTTGTGTTTCTTCTTTCTTCACACTTCCTCCGACCTTCTTTATTCTTCTCTTGTCTTTTTCGCACGTATTCCTCCTCTTCTTCCTACTTCTTCTTTTGTTTCTCCTCTAGCTCTTGATTTCTTCTGCAGAACTTCTAAGGCTTTGCCATCTTTTGTTTTAGTTTCCTTCTTCTTGCCCGAGATTTTGAACATGATTTTTCCCTTCTCCCCCTAGCTCGATGGGACTGAACCCTCCTCACCTTGCTCATTAATTGTCCTTTCACTTGAACCCTTTTGTTGCCACTATACTTGGAGTTGAGCTCCTTCTTCATTGCACCTCACTCTATTTTTTTCTTTCTATGGCTTGCTAGCTTCTTCCTCTCCCACATTTCTCACTTTTGGAGACTTTGACAGGATTTTTGTGACTGGGGAGAGGTGCTACTCTTGAATTGAGATCTCTCCAGTGTCTCCCCTACTTCTTCTTCCCTTTCGATCTCTCCCAAATCTTCTTGGATTATGAACATCGGTACCCCTCCAAAGCTTATCATGGATGCTTTCAATGCAGGTATTTTTACATCTAATTTAATCATTGTGGCTAGCGACTCATCTCTTTTGCAGGTCTTTGGCTCGATGACAATGCCTTGGTTGACAATTCAATCATTTTACAGATTATATTGTATCGGTGACTAGAGAAAAGGGCATGCATCATCTTTACTTGTAACTAGATGGTGAGAGGTCAGGGATGTCTGCTAACTAATCCCATCATTGGTATGCACCTTTGTCTTCAACATCTTCAACATGCCATAAACATCCCTCTTCAATCTCTTTCCCTATGTGTTTGCCAAACCTAATGCCTTCTGCACTAGTTCAGGGCTAAGTGCAACTTCTATCCTTTTGAGTGAGCCTCCTTGCCTAACAGTTACTATACCATTGTTCTTTCTTGCATTGAAAGTTCTCAGGAACTCAGTGCATGTGTTGTAGTCAACTTTTTGGCCGCTCTTCTCTATGTATGTGTGGATATTGCATTGATCGACTATTTGCTTCACTATGCCTTCCTTGGTCTCCAGCTCTTCCAAATTGTTGATGATGTAGTATTTTAGCTAGTTGTAGGCTTGTGTCTCAATAGCCAATCGGTACCTATTGTGCTCTTCCTCCAAGAATGGAAGTTATCCTACCACCTCGAGTTCCTGTTATGGCACAACAACTTACAATTAGCTCATTTGAGAGTACCTTTTGCATTTTTAAAAAATATATTAAGAACAAACACTATGGAATGGCATGATGTTCTAGTATGGAATGATAATTTTTGTTTTGCTTCAAGCAGTCCACACATTTCAAGCACAAATTCCATAAAAAAATTTCATGAAGTACAAGTGCACTTTATCCATCCTTTTTTTGCTTTTGAAGTTTGGTTTGAAGTTCTTAAGTTCAAGTCATGTTTTCTTTTCCACCTTACCCCCTCTCCCCTGGGAACGATGAAGATCCTTCCTAGGATTGGAGGATCAAGGATTAAGAATGTTAAGCACCTACTTGTTGTGCGATATTTCTTCATGAGCTAACCATAGAACTATGGATTATACTCTAAGTGGGTGTGGCGGTAAATTTTTTAGGTCTAGTGCCTATGTGTGTAATGTAGGTCAAAACATCAGTTAGGAAGTCACCAAAGTTCATCCTACTAGCGATGTGCAGTTCTTCCTCAATCAAGAGTCGATCCAAATAGGGATGGGCCATAACATGCTCTTCTAAAGGTTGATTATGCATGATGGCCAATACTCTAAATGAGGTAGGAGCCACATAGGTTGGATCATACTTGGAGGCTTTGATTACACATCTCTCCTCGGCATTGGTCATAATTTGGCAGCCTTCTTGCTCCCATTGGAGATGGAGAGCATACCATTTGCAAAAAGGAAGAGTGAGAGTCATCTTACTATCTTAGCTCTTCTAGTTTCTGGGTTGTTGTAGAGACTTTGCTTTTGCTATAGAAGGTGAGCAATCAATGTGTTTATGAGAGCTTGCTCTCGAGAGATCTCATTTGGCAATTAGGTCCTCCACCACCTCGAGAATCTTGACAAACATGAATTCATATTCCTCTGAAGTGCATGGCAAGGAGTGTACTTCTATTGCTAATGGCTTGTCAAGGAGGTCTAAATCCAATCATTCATAGCTCTTAGCAAACATGGTGAAGGTGCCATCCAAGCATTTGATGTAGGTGACCAGGTCCTCCCCCATATTCAAAGCTAGGTCTGAGGCCAAAGTAAGGATAGATCTCCACTTATAGGGGGTCTAAGCACCTACAAGGGGTTGGGGTTTAGTTGGACTAGGTAACTTAGCTATTGATGACTGCTTCATGGGCTAGTCTCAGTGGGGTATCTACGAGTAGCCACTTGTGCAATGGGTTGGACTTGTGGCTTAGGCAATGTGCTACTTTTTGCTTGTGGAGCAATTGGGATAGTAGAAGTGTCAGGTTGAGTCAGTCCAAATGCAACAAGTTGCAATTTTGGTCAGTAGACCTATTGAGGCTCAATGGATTTGGTTCCTTTTGGGTCGGTTCGTTTCTCATACCTAGCAGGCTTGCAGTCTCATGGAGATGTACTGGAAGGCAGCTGCGGCTGAGGGACATGTGTGCCACTTGTGGTCTTGGGTAACCAACTCCAATTATTACCTTCATAGTAGCCTTGAGCATGCAATAGAACTTTGGGCGCCCATCACGAGGCTTGACCATTAGTCGACTTCTATAGCGCTAACTTGGTCTCCTAAGACTAGGGGGTGAGGTTTTGGGATTATGAGTTCGTGCGGGTTGGGTTCTAGGTGACTGCAATTGCCATTTGGGTACCCATTTCAGCTGCTACTCAGTGGACTTGGATGCATTTATTGGTGGTTGTGGCCGGTTTGTTATGGTGGGTTAGCATAAGTCACGAACCCCCTCCTTAGGCTTGGTACTAAGTTGCTCTATTATTGGCACTACGGCCTTAGATAGAGCCATGTTGCCCTTGTTGAAAGCCATCAGTAGTAGCCGAACATTACTAATGGTAAGGTGAATACACTATGAGTAATAGTCGACATTGCTGTGTGCATGTTTCTTGAATGCACGTCCTAATAGCGATTCCTTACTAGCAGTCTTGGTGTTAGACAACACATAGAAGATCATTGGTAGGATTTTAGTCTCAATGGGAACCACTACCTTGTACTTTCCCAACTATGAATAAGACTACCCCCCAAATGGGCTAAGTTTAGCATTAGTAGGTTGCAATTGGGGCTGGCCAATGAGGGTCCAATGATTGTGTGTAAGGATATTACAGTCAAGTCCCTCATCAATGAGCGCATCAAAGGCATGTGTCCTATGGCTAGTGATCAATATACTCAAGTATGCAGGTGCTAGTGCTTCCTCATCCTCATCCTCTATCTTAGTGATGGTGGCTACTCATACGCTCACAGGTGGGTCCAGCATCAGAGGCTTGTGTAATGGGTATGTTGGAGGGTAGTACGAGGTGACTGCCATTAAAGAAGCTTATGCTCTCTCTCTCTAGAGTCTCGAGCTCTACATTGCTAGTTTGACTAATGTTGCAAACCTTGAAAGGTCCCAATCCCCTGAAGTTCATCTTTTGCTAATGGCCCTTCATAGAGTACATGAGCACTAGGTAACCCTACTCGAAGTTGCATTGTTTGACATGTTTGTCAAACTAGCTATTATGTCTTTCCTTTTTGCAGATCAGTGCATGGGTTGCCAAGAGTTAGGTTTTAGAGAGGTGTTCTAATTCCACCAAGAGTTCCATCCATGCTTCTTTTCCATCCCATCTCTCTTGTATTGCCACTGTCAAGCTTGGAACAAAGAACTCTACTGGCAAGATTACTTTGATCCTGTATGTCAACTTGAATAGTGTCTGCCCTCCTACGACCGTCTTATAAGATGTCCTATAAAGCCATAGTGCTGCCATGAGCTTATTGTCCCAATCAATGCGCAAGGTGGAGGCTATCTTAGTCAAGACATTTACTAGGATTGTAATCGTAGATTTCGCTTGACCGTTAGCTTTAGGATTATATGGCGAGAATTTCCTATGGATGATCAAGAAGGTGGATAGTAAATGGGCAATCACTTCATTAATAAAGTGTGTGCCTTGAGCACTAACTAATTCGATGGTGCAATCAAATCGCGAGATCACCTGCTCCCAAAGGAACCTCGCCACCACAATTATGTACTTCGCCTATGAGTACTACACTGTAGGACTAATCAACCCAATGAAATCGATCCCCCACTTTTCAAAGGGTTGATCATGCTAGTACCTAGGTCAACTCCATCTTATCCATATGAATGGGGACTATGGTTCTCTGGCACTTATCGCAATGCTTCACGAACTTAGGTTCATTACGGAATAGGGTGGGCCATCACAGCTAAGATTGCAACACCTTACATGCTATAATGTCTCCACTGAAGTGCCCTCTAGTAGCAATGCCACATGCACTTCAGCAAGTACATCATGTATCTTGTGCTTACACATGCATCTTCGTAATAACCCATCCTTTCCTAGTCTATAGAGCTAGCTGACTATTAACCAATAGGGCTGAACCTTAAGGATAAGGCAGTTTAGTCTACCCTTCTCTATAGGTCTCTCAGGCAATCCATGCTCTAGGATTTTGACTATATCATTTGCCCAATGTGGTGTTAGATCGGCCCTAAACAGGTCTCTCTCAATAGACATGCTAAAAAGGTGTGCATTTGGTCGGTCGTCTACAATGCCTTGGTCAACAACTTTTCCTGTGGATATGCAAGATATATGGTTTGCCATGTGGTGTGGCTTACCCTTGCATACAACCACAAAGAAGTCAAACTCTAGAAGCAAAAGTAGCCATCTAGCTATGTGTCCTGTGTTGAGAAATAGACAAATGATGTATGCTCCAGGAAGAGCTTCCCTGAATCCCATATGCATAATGAGGAAAGTGGAACAACCCAAACTCTATAAAGCATTGTACTTGACTATCACTTTCATATGAAATGAATACAATGTCATGATGCTTTGTACTTTCGGTTAAGTGTCTTGACATTGTCAATCCTACACAAGATTGTGTTTATGAGTCCAAGCTTCCATCTTGGAACCTAATTCACTTGTGTAACAATTTGTCTCTACTTGTCCATGTCATTATGAGTTTGGTCTTCATCTTTCATCCACCATAGCTTGTGTCATGCTCTAGATCCGCATCTTGTCACATGGTATCAAAGCCCAGTCAAGCATGGATTAGCTTATCTCCATCTATTCCCGGCTTAGGTTGAGTGTTGGATCTCATCTCCAACTTCATTTGCAATTCTACCTTCAATAAAGCTTCCATGGTAGCCATAGCCAACATTACCCTATCAAATTGAAGCTTTTATATCTCTCTCCACATGCCAAATTTCTCTGGACTTCCTTCTAGAGAAGTGTTTTCTTGCTTCTAGAGCTCCTCCCTTGCACCTCAATCATTGACATTGGACAACTACTACCTCAGCATTGTCTATTTTTGAAGTTACTGCCATATTTGTATCTGTGGACAGCAACACCCACCTGACTTGGAGGAGTTGTATCTCCACATAGAGGCCATATCTCTCCAAGGTCTCTTATAGGAAAACCTCTGTGAACTCCAGGCACTTCTACATGGCACATTACAATGAGACATTGGCCCCCCAACTACTCAGCATTGCAAAAATTAGACGACGTTGACTGATCTGCGCTTGCCTGGTTTCGTTCAAACAATCGACTCTCCTTCCACGCAATGCGATTTTCTCCAAGATCATAGGGCTTCTATAGAGCTTGAAGAGAGCTACATTTCCATTAAAAAACTTTTAGAAATGATCCACTGTAGCTCATAGGGCTTCTTGGATTAGGAGTTGTATCATTTGCTAGTTAACTGAAGTTTAGCAACATGGCAGAGCTTGAGCAAATAGCTAAATTTAATGGTGAAGGATTTCATGCCTAGAAGGAAAAGACCATGTATCACTTGATGTGAAAGGGCTTATGGGACCTGTTTGAAGATGATGCAAATAGCAAGGGGGAAGATGATGAAGACGGGTTCATTGAAGAAGACCAGCTCAAAACCAAAGAATGGAAGAAAATGAATAATAAGGCACTAGGCATCATTGCCTGGGGACAAAGTGATTATGTACTACTTCATATATCTGGCATTAGAAATGCTAGAACCGCTTGGGAGGAATTTGACAGAATGTTTGGTACCCAAGCAAAGAACTCAAAAGTAAAATTACTCATGCAGTTTTATAAACTAGACATCAAAGATAGTGCTTTTATGACCACACACATTAACAAGTTCAAGAGCTTGAAAACCCAACTTGCAACTCTTAAGAAGAATATTGATGAATATGAAGCAATAGCCGTACTGCTTGCAAGTGTAAACAAGGATCCATGAGAATCTTGTGTCCACTCTAAGTAATGTTTCTAGTCTCTCACTCAAAGATATAGAACACTCACTGCATGATGGAGAAAGCAAATTTAGAAGCAAATATGTAAAAGAGACTAGCTCAAGGGAAAATCTTCTATACACCAAAGGAGCTACTAGACCCAAAGGAAGAGGTCGAGGATTCAACACCAGCAACAGAAGTCGAATGCAATGTCATTATTGTGGTAAGATTGGCCATATTCCCAGTGAGTGTTTTCACGAAAAAAGAGCACAACATATGCAGAATGACCACCACCAAGGTCAATTCATGAATGAAGAATAAGAAAAAGATACTTCCGCTACCATCAACAACTCTAACAGATTGTTCTAAGGAATTTGGTTCCCATAGTGGATGTTAAAACCCTACCAAGATACAAAGTTTCAAGTCTTAACCTGATTGGGCTGCCAAAGACCTAGTCTTCTGGTCCATGTACACATGCAGGGGGGTAAAAGCCAACAAGGGTAGAGACTCATCATTTGAGGGGGGGTGTTGAGAAATAGACAAATGATGTATACTCCAAGAAGAGCTACCCTGAATCCCATATGCACAATGAAGAAAGTGGAACAACACCAAACTCTATAAAGCATTGTACTTGACTATCACTTTCATATGAAATGAATACAATGTCATGATGCTTTGTACTTTCAGTTAAGTGTCTTGTCATTGTCAATCCTACACAAGATTGTGTTTATGAGTCCAAGCTTCCATCTTGGAACCTAATTCACTTGTGTAACAATTTGTCTCTACTTGTCCATGTCATTATGAGTTTGGTCTTCATATGTCATCCACCATAGCTTGTTTCATGCTCTAGATCCGCATCTTGTCACATCCTGTAGCTCAAGGCTTGTTTACTAAAAAAAGTAAAGCTTGATGGTCAACGAAGAAGGTAAAGGTTGTAACTAAAAGATAGTGATAGAGCTTCTTCACTGTGAATACCATAAGAGCCTTCTTTAGTTCATCATAAGTGTGTTGGAATTCCTCGATCTACTCAAATACAATCAACAATTTATAAAGGGATCTAACAATCAATACGTAGTTTAGAATGAATCGCCAATATAGTACCCTATGTGCCCCAGGAAATACTTAATTCCCTTATAGTTTGTGGGTCGTGGTAAATCGATAATGACTCTGACTTTGGAGAAGTAAGTGGCAATGCCATTCTTAGACATCATGTGCCCTAGAATACATCCATGTTTTACCCAGAACTGGCACTTTAGGGGATTCAAGGAGAGATTACATAGCCTATATTTCTTAAAGATTGCATGAAGTTTATCTAGGTATTCCCTCCAATTGGAGTGGACACATACATCGTCAATGAATACCTCTGATTCTCGCCTAAGCACGTGTTTGAAGATGGTGCACATGAGGCATTGAAAGATAGCTGGTGCATTTGTCAACCCAAATGGCATGACTAATATGCTCCATTCAGTTGCAAATGTTGTCTTATGTCTGTCATCAAGGTGTACCTGCACCTAGTTGTAGATTGAGAAGCCATCTAGGAAACTGTAGGCTTCCTTTCCCGCTACTCTTTCAAGCATGTGTTTTGTGTAGGGCAATGGATAATTGTCCCTCTTAGTCACATCATTGATCTTTTTATAATTCACACACACTCGAATCTTCCCATTCTTCTTCGGGACAATCACTATAGGTGACACCCAATCCATGTACTCAATTTTGTTGATGAATCTAGCCATCTCAACAACTTATCTATCTCCTCACTAATGGCATGTGTATGCTTCGGATTCATCGAGTATGGTCGTCGCTTAACTGGCGTTGCATTAGGAGTCATAGGGATATTATGAGTCAACCCTCAGATCTACTCCTTTTAGTTCATTTAAGGACCAAGCAAATGCATCTATATACTCTCATAGGAGAGCAACGAGATCAGCTTCCTCTTGCTTAGTTAGGTCCTTGGCTATGAATATGGGTCAAGGCTTTTCACCTTCCCTTGCTAAGTTGGCCTCTTTAACCTTAATGGGCCCTTCTATCGGTTCATTTGTCTATCTTTGTCTCTTTAACTCCTAGCAATATCACTACTATGTCAACCTATTTGAACTTCGTGAAGCACTTTGGTAGATCCTAGGGCTTCCTTTGCTCTTCGACTTCTCACCCCTTTGATTGCCTCTTCTTTCCTCCTTCAACCGCTTGTGCCTTAGATGGACCGATAGGTCTCCTTTGGTGTGTTTGGTCTTAGGTGGTCGAGGTATCTCTAGATCACTCTTGGAGCTCACTTTCAATTTCAATTTAGACTCACAACCCTCATTAGAAGAAGGAGATTCCCCTAGTCGAGGTATCTCTAGATCACTCTTGGAGCTCACTTTCAATTTCAATTTAGACTCACAACCCTCACTAGAAGAAGGAGATTCCTCTGGTGGTCACAGCTTCGAGGCCTATTCAATTCTAAATAGTGATGTAGTACTTGGTTAAACTAATCCTACTTGCTCATAGTCTATTACAGTTCATATCTGCTCAATCACACAGTTGACCATATCATACTCTATTATATCAGTCTATTTCTTACTTTCCTCATTCGTAGAGTAGCAGTCTTCATACTCGTTGTCCAAATCATCATATTCTGACTGCTCATCATCTCCTAAGCTTCTTCTCTCATCCTTCTTTTTATCCATGAATAGTGTCCAATTGTATAATAGGTTCAAGTCATGCACTTTGGTCCATTGCCACTTCGACTCATCCATGAGGTCCTTGAGGGGTTTGAGGTTGGCATCTAGGTTACTAGCTAGCTCTCTCATCAAGTATTCAAGAATTCCCTAGAGTTCGAGTCTGTTAGATGAGACGCGAAAGGGCACATGCATTGATTGACTACTAGAGCTCCTAGCCATCATGCAGATTGGTACTAATGGTGAGATCCTACTCTTCAATAAAGCTGAGATGGTGTGACTTTGTGGGACTCGCCGGCTGCTTTGGTAGCTTACTTATAACCCTCCTCATCATCTGAGAATGGAAAATTGATGATCGCTAGCACATACATCCAATCCTGCTCATCCTTGGGGTAAGGGATATACTTTGTTAGTGGCTCGTATAAATTGTTGACTTGTGAGTCTCCTTTCAAGATAGTGGAGATGGCATCTAGGTCAACCAGCATGGTCTACCAAGTGTCAATCTCGACTCTTATATCTTTCGATATGTTGCCCAAGAATATTAGACCATTGCTCCAATCTTCTATCACTCATGTGCCTTGCATCTAGGGTCGACCTAGCAAGATATCATAGTCCACTCCCTTCATGACTCTGAAGTTCACTGAAATATGGACTCCAACTATCTTCAAGGGCCAGTATTTTAGTACTTCAAATGGTCTAACCTTCATTCCATTAGCCAGTGTGACATTAACCTAGCGTTCTCCATAGATGGATTACTCCAAGCCTACAGAACTGTATGGCTAAGCACACTAACTTCAAGTCCTGTATCTATAATTTGCTTCCTTATAGCATCTCCTAATGCATTGACATGTAAAACCTCATACATTTCTATGCCTTTCCAAAATGCATTCACGTGCAAAGACTTAGGCACTGAGTTTAGGGTTAAGCTCAATATGTGTGTTACTGTATTGCGGTCATGCAAGTTGGTCACTCTAAGCTTCTTAAGTCTTTCTACCCATAGCTTCAACACTTGTAATAATGTGGTTTTTGCCTAAATATCTCTCCCAAAGGTAGAATCACAAGGGGGCTGATATCAATATCATGAGCAGGTTGCCAACCACTTACTTCTTATTAGGCTCTATGCCCTTTTTCTAATGATCTCGACCAGTCTGCCTACCTGTGGCATCTAGGCTTCATTTATGCAGTGCTACATGGGGTAAGGATGCGTCTCTCAATCTTAGCCATGTTGGTGAGACTAGTATGCTCACGCTAGAGAGCTCATCGATCTCATCTTCTATGATAGGTTCAATATCTTTGAGGTGCTCTTAGGCTTCTCTCACCCTTTCCTTGACCTTATCCACTACTTCCAACTAGTGCCTTCGGTTGGGACACTCCCCAATCTTAGCCTCCCCTTTTCTATCATCTTAGGAGTAGATGTTTTTGTTTTTGCATCCATGACTTGCTTCCAATTGGGTAATATGGTGGCACTATCTATATCTGTCTTAAGCATTTTCTTCATCTCATCCCTCTTTCTCCTATGGCTCTTCTTCCCTATTGAAGCTGCGTCAATGTTGCTAGGTCTGGGTAATGAGATACCAGCCTGCTTCATTTGTGCTCGGATCATGATGTTCAATGGAACCAAGGTTGCCTCATCATGAAGTGTCTCGACTCTAAACAGCCCCAAGGGTACCAATGGCACGATTGCTGAACTAGTGGAAGGTTTTCACCTAGAGCACTTGGCATAGAAGTGTGTGATCTCACACTCTAGACATCTCAAATCAGCTTTATCTCAATTGGCTTACTCCCTTTCGAGGCAACGAAATGAGATATGTCCTAGGTAACCACAAGTCCAACACACGATGGATTCTTGGTGTTGTCCTCCTAGGCCTCTACCTCTTCCCTTGCCTAACGCCATCACCGGCATTGATCTAAAATCCATAAAGATGGGGCTACCCTCTTCATCGTACGAGACATGAGGGTTCACATATACTTCATCTCATTTGGCTCCTCTATGTAATGTATCGGAGCGTCGCTTGGTGGATGGGTCACGATGGATCCAAGTGATCTAGGTATCCCTATAGGGTTGTGTCCATCCTAGGGACAGCTAGCTTTGAGTCATTGGGTACTGGGAGAGCTAATGGAGCTCCCCTTCCAAAGTTCAGTGGCCTATTCCCTAGGTAATATAGCTAATTATACTATTGTGGGTATGGAAATCCTCTTGGCAAATTGGAACACATCGCATCATGTCCAAAGCTATCGCAATTAGAGCATGGTCTTGACCTATAATACAAGCACTCAGCTAGGAGGTGAATTTCTCCACAATGTATGCATTGTGGGGTCGTGTGGGCCTCTTAATCATCTCTTGAAGCTTAGCCAACTCTAGCTTCATGTTTGCCAACTCCAATTGGCTCTAGTCGACACTCTTTCCCTTGTCTTGTGTGCTCTTGCTAGATCTCTTGCTAATGGTTGTAGCTCTCTCTAAGGATCTAGAGGCAGTTCCATCTTGGATCGTAATTCTTGAGCTTCTCTCCTTGAGCAGGTTATCCACACACATGGCTTCTTCAAAGACCCTAGCTAGCCCATCCCTTTACATGACATGCCATTTTAGCCTAGGTTCTCTTTCTATATTCCCTTCCTATATACATTGTTCTTTCACCCATACGCGTCTACATTTACAATTTGCACAGGAGGGATCCTGGTGCTCTTTTACAATAATTTAGGATGTGCTTTTATATCTAAGATGCATCTTTTCCCTTTTGCACTTGCCCTGGACTTTTAAATTTGCTTCTTGCACTATTGGCCCTTTTCCTCCTGTTTTTTTGTTGGGCTGCCCTTTTTCGCTTTGCCCTACATCTTTTTTATTTTCTTTTGCTTTTTTTGCACTGGGGTTAACAAGGGCTTGGACATTGCTACTTCTTCCTTAGCCCCAATATCACTAGTTCTAAAGATAGATTTGGGGTCAAGTAATACATTGCATGTGGGGTTACAAAACAAGGCATACCCACCCTAAATGAATTATTTGTGTCATTTCTCCTAGGAGTTCTCTACCAAGCTATGAGGGCCTCCATGTCAAACTTAGAGAGATAATCTCAGCTCTTTTAATCTCAAAATGACTATCATGTCAAGTCAAGGGTCTCGAAGCACTACGCTCAAGTGATTGTAGTGCCTAAGAATGTAATTAAGAGTGTCTTTTGTTCTTGTTGTCGACCTTTTGAGCCCGATGAGTCTTGTAGCTCTTTTACTTACTAGATTGATAGCTTGTAGTCATAAGCTCTAAGTAGGACTCCTCCAATGAGTGCTAATCTTAATGGCAACAAGCTATCCAGAGCACTATGTGCTAGGTCAAAATGCCTAAAGGTTGAGTGGGGGCCTTATATGTGCCATGGGTAATAGGTCACTACTTTAGCCTCTTGCTCATGCCCATGGGATGCTCATCCATGAGTCTTATGTTTAAATCTCCTTGTCCCCGTCCCAACAAGTCCAATGTCAATTTGTGTGAAAGTGTTAGATTATCAAGTCATTCTAGTGCAAGCCTTGTCTAGCTATAATCAACCTTGTTTATGTCTCTCCTTAGGAATTAGGACTTGCCCATGTGACATTTTGCTACGTTACCCCTTTAATTATATTGTCGTAGCTTCTAGATGCTCATGTTTCCTTAATTCAAGCACGGTTTTCCTTTTCCCACCTATTGCACTGGTAATCCCAACTATAATGAAACCTCCCCAAGGCCTAAATGCAGCTTAGTTGAGACATTGATTAAGTGCAATGTCTAGGATGTGAGTGTGACCTAGGGTTTCCTAATGATGTGTAACTAAGTGAAAATTAAAATGGCTCCAAGTGGTCATCTTCAAAGCCCCATGGCTCCTAGTAGGGCTCTTTATAAGGTAGTTGGAGGCAATATGATTCCACATTATATGCTTTAGCAATAGTTCATGGTTTTAAGAATGAACTTGAGCTTCCACATGTAAATTTAGACATTAATAGCCTATAGTCCCCACTAGGCTCCTTTTGCAACCAATAGTGTGATTTAGTGGGAGCCCCATGAGATGTTGGTTTCTTGTATTTGGATAGTGAAAGAATTTATAGTCCAGCATCGGAAGCAAGGGTTAAGTGTGTTATATGATGGTCCTCGAGAGACTTACTTCTATTTGGCTCTTGATTCATGCATAAATGTTTAGACTGCATCAACTATCATGAAAGTGAATGAAAGCTAGTGCACATGCCCTTGTTGAGCTATGAGTTTTTCTTACCAATAGAAGATGTTACAAGTTGCATGGGTCTTGCACCCAATTCTAAAAATAATATTGCAATCAGTTGCATGACTACCGACATTGACAAAAAATTATTGTGTGCCTTGTGCCTTTTACTTAATTTGCACTTCCCTTGCTTTTTCTACCTTTGTTCATCTTTGCCAATTTACTCTACCATTTTTTTACCTTTCTACCTTTCCGTTTTATGATTAATAGGTTGTATGCCAACATTGTTTAGGTCAAGATATCGATTAGAAAATCACCTAAACCTATTCTATCAGCAATGTGAAGCTCTTTATCACTAATGATATAGTCCAAATGAGGGTGGAGCATAATGTTCTCCTCCAAGTTTGGGTCAAGGTAAGTACCCAAAGTGATATAAGGCGACATAGTTTGAGTCATATTCTATAGTTTTGATAGCACAACATTGTTCAACATTAGTCATAATTAGAAAATCAACCCTTTCCATTGTACATGTAATGTGAAACATTTCTACAAGAAAGTGAACTGGGATTTTACAAGACAATCTAGATTGGCAAGACCTTTTGGTATCATTTCTATGCAACTACATTTAAAGGAGGTTATGAGGTGACTTGTAATAGCTTATTCCCATGATATTTGAGTAGCGATTAACTCTTTGAGAACTAAGGGTTTCTTGATGAAGATGGACTCAAATTCCTCACATGAGGAGGATAAGAGACCTCACAACCTCGCCCTTATTTTGATCTAGGAGGCCTAAATTAAGCCTATCATCACTACAATCAAACAAGGTGAAGGTGTTGTCAATGTGCCTAATGCTTATGATGATATACTCACCTCTATTGATGGCTATGTCAACCATTAGTTACAGAATGGTTGGCCTCTCGTGAGAGGGTTTGAAGACAAGAGGCACATCTGGTTAGGTGTGCCTGATTTGGTTTATGTGAGTAGTTGAGTTGGTAATGGGAAAAAATGACATTGTCATGTGGCAAAGGTGGCTTTTCACCACTAGGGGAAACAATGGGATGTGAAGGCTCAGGTAGTGTCTCACTATTCTCATAGTGCATAACATGATATGTTGGTTTTATAAAGCTTTATACTCGAGTCTATGATTTGTGTTTTTGTCAAGCTTTCTTATGGGCTATCTATTGCAGGTGTAGTGGTGAGGTTAGGTATTTTGATAGATGGTTTCTTCCACTGTATCAACTCATGTTGAGTGGGTGGAGCCTTATGCTTTCGTGATTGTTTCTTTGACCTTTTTGTGGTTTTCGCAATGGTTGGCTCTGTGATTGATATCCATTATTTGTAGGTAATGGTGTCATTATAGCCTTTGTGGGGACCAATGACTATGGTAACTTTGGCAATCATAGGCAAAAATTACATACATAATGGCCTGGCATATGTAGCAATGCCTTTGGGATCCATCTACCTTGGGAATGGTTACAAATATGACACTTCTTATTTGAACAATGGGAGGAAAATTTCCTTGGTCATTTACCTTGAGTGTTAACTTTATGAATTTGGATTCATCCTTGGGAACCCACTTGATTATTCTTATTTAGTTTAGCCACTATGCTAATATGTGGTGGTTTGCTTACACTTGGAGTAGTTGAATGAGTAGGGTTTTACCCCCTCTCCCCTTAAGGGTTGTGCTACGTTAGATTAAGCTTGTCACCTACTCCAAAGAAACAAGCGTGCCCTTGCTGCAAGCCATGATGACTTTTACATTGGGAAGCTCTAGGTGTATGCATTGCATATCATAATCAACTATGGACTCGGCTTGTGATTATCACTTTTCCAACTTTTCCACAATAGGAAATACATAAAAGATGGTGGGTACGCTTTCAATCTTGATAGTCAACAACACTTTTCATTTTCCCAATGAAGTGTAAGGAGTATCCCCATATGGATTGACATTGGTAGTAGTTGCATGATGAGCTGAGGTCATTTGATATTGATATAATCATCATATGTCATGACATCACAATCAACACCCTTGTTAATCAAGGCACCAATCATGTCTTCTTTCTTTGTTATGAGCTTGACCCTAAGTTAGTTTGCTAGTATAGGGTCAACATCTTTAGGATCAAGTTTTGTAATTTTCAAAGCACTTACAACAATAGATGGTAGCATCATTGGAGGTTCAGGTAATAGATGTGCGTGTGGATAATACTTTTTAATGCAACTACATTGAGAAAGTTGACATCTTCTCCCTCGAGAGTCTCAAGCTCCACATTGTTGATTTTACTAATTTGGCATACTTAGAAGGGGCCGAGACCTTTGAATTTCATCTTCTATTTATGGCATGTAATGGAATAGAGCAACATTAGGTCACCCTTTTCAAAGTCCCTCTATTCGATGTTATTATCAAACTAGACTTTTTGTTTGGCCTTTGTGTAGATAAGGGCATGTGTTTCCAATAGCTATGTTTTAGATAGTCATTCAAGTTTCATCAAGCGGCTAGTCTAAGCTTCTCGACCATCTCATTATTCTTACACAACCACCCTTAAGCTCAAGACAAAGGATTCCATTGGCATTATGGCATCGATACCATATGTTAATTTGAATTGGGTTTTGACTAGTTGTCATTTTGTAAGTTTTTTTAGAGGCCCACACTGCTATTATAAGCTCGTTGTCTCTATCCTTCAAGATCTTACAATTGTTTTCATTGGCATGCTAATTAGGAACTTGTTCATTGCTTCTTGTTGGCCATTTCAAGCAATGATTTTTGGTGAATGACCATGAATGTGGACAATAAATGCGAAATCAATTCATTGATAAAATGTGTGCCCTAGTCACTCATTCACTATCTCAAAGTGATAGCCAAATCTAGAGATTACCTACTCCCACAATAACTTCATTGTTGTCCTGGTATGATTCTTGTGAGTGGCCCTTGTCTCGGCCCATTTTGTTAAGTAATCAGTGGCTACAATGATATACTTAGCTTATGAGTACTAGGCTACAAGACTTATAGGCCCCATAAAATTGATTCCCCACTTCCAAAGGTCATCAGGCTATCATTGGTATGAGCTTCATTATTTTATCCTTATGCATTGGCACTTTCATGTGGTGGCATTCATCTAAATGTTTCATTAAATTTTGTAACATTGTGAAAGAGGGTGGGCCATCATAAGTCAAACTTAAAGATTTTGTGAGTTGTATAGTCTCCATCAAAGTGTCCTCTTGTGACTCTAAAATGTTATCCTATCAAAAGTTTGTGCATCTCATGCTCACAAACACATCTTTTTGACAAGTTGTATTGGCCTAGCTGGTACAATTAATTACCTAGCAATTAGTCTCAATAGGGTTACACTTTGAGAATAAGGTGATGAAGGTGAGCCTTCTCTTTTGGGCAATTCTATATTCCTTTTTCGAGAACTTCTATTATGTTATCTACCTAATACAAGGGTAAGATTGCTTTATATGGATCTTCTTCTTGAGAGATTTTAAATGTGTATATTGAGAAAATCATTTGTAATACCATTTTTTGTTGATTCTCAATCAGGTACTCGAGATAAGTGATGGGCCATATAGTGCTATTTTCCTTTTCTCATAATCAGTAAGAAATCAAATTCAAGCAATAGTAATAGCCATTAGGCTATGCATCCAAATGCACAAGGCTTGTTTATCAAGCAAGGCAAAGCCTAATGATCGATGAAAAATGTGAATGGTATCACTAGTAAGTAGTGGCAAAACTTCTTCAACAATCACCATTGCCAAGCCCTCTCACTTAGTAGTGGAGTAGTTCATTTCCATGTCTATGAGCTATCCATTGGTGAAGCTCATTACGGATAGTCCAATTTATGTTCTTCATGCTAGCATAGTATATCTACCGCAATAAACTTCCATGCATCAATGTGCACATAAAAGGTTACATTCCTTTGAGGCTCATAAAATTGGAGATGATGTTAGAGCCTCTTCAATATCTTATAAGCAAGTTGGGATTCTTAAGTGCACTTGAAAACAATCAATAACTTACATAGTGGTTGAGTGATTAGTGCATAATTCAATAGAAATTGTCGATAGTATCCCACATGAACAAGAAACCATTGAACTCCCTTCTATTTCATTGGTGGTGACCTATCAATGATAACCTTGACTTTGCTCTCATCTAGAAGGGCCCAATTGTGTTAAAATTTTAGGTCATATACCTTGTTCCACTTTTATTTTCACGAGTCCAAGAGTTCCTCGAGAAGTTTCAAGTTTGCATTAGAATTGTCTTGCAATTCTCTCTTCAAAAACTCTAAGATTCTCATCAACTCTAGTTTGTTTGTAGGCACTCAATAGGTCAAGCAAGGCATTATGTTTGCATTTCATGCCAACATGTAGATCAAGACTGATGACAGGAAGTGTTTGAGTTATCCACCTCCCTCTCTTGCTTTCTTGCATTGCTTATCAATCAATTGCTTGTTTATAGTCATCCTCATTATTTGAGAAGGGCAAGTCAATGGTTGTAAGGATGTGCATCTAATCTCACCCACCATTTGGAAAGGGATCTACTTTGTGAGCAGTCCATAATTTGGCATGGTTTTAGAATCACCCTTCAGCATAGCCAAGATGGCATCTAGGTCAACAGCTGAGGTCTTTCATGTATCCATCTCAACTCTAACTACCTTTCTTCAACTGCCAATGAACATCAAGCCATTGCCCCAATCCTCAATTGTGTGTGCGTTCCTCATCCATGGTCTACCCTTAATCAACTCCCTCCATGACTATAAAGTTCGTTGAGAATTGGATACTCGTGATCTTAATTGGCCAATCCTTCGGTACCTCAAAAGGTTTAACTTTCATTTTGTTGGACAATGTGAGATTAAAGCAAGCCATTTTCACAAGCAAGTTATCCCAAGCCTAAAAACAACACAGTTGAGGATGTTAACCCCTATCCCAATGTCAATAATTCCCTTTCTAGTTGTGTTGCCCAATTCTACAAGAGGGAGGACTACATGCATATCTATTCCTTCCTAAAAGTCATTAATTTATAGAGTTCCTGATGTGGGGTTTAGGTTTAGGCCTAGTGTATATGTTTCAATATTGTGTTCTTGACTTCTATTTCTAGTTGCACTAGTCCTTCTATCCATTCCTTCAACACTTTCCAAAGCACAGGGCTCTATTTCAATAGTAATTGTCTGAGTGGTAGGGAGACAAATATTGAGGTTAGTGTGGCAAGTAGGTTAACATCAAACCATTCATTCCTACCCCTTCTAATGATCTATCTCTATTACCCAAAACCTGATCGTCGATATGGAGTTGTACCACCGCTTGGCTCTTGCTCAAGTTCTTTAGGCATTTGATTTTTCTTGATCCAATGTTGATCCAATGTGTGTGAGGGATGAAGGTAGGCTCATACTCAAGAGCTCATGTAGTTCATTTTCCATTATGGTTTCTGCATTGTAGAGATGTGCTTGCGCTTCTCTCACTCAACTTCTAATAGTGTCTACTATTTCCAATTGTTGTTTCAAGTTAGGATACTCTCTAACCTTCGCATTCCCTTTTTCTTCATCTTTGGAGCAAATGTTTCTACCTCCACATCATGGAACTTTTTTCACTTAATGTTGTGGCATTGTCTATTTTGACGATGGATTTTGCTTTAGCTCTCTTATTCTTCTTCTTCTTATTCTTCTTCCCTATCAATTATATGTTTTTGGTCCTAGCACTTAGATGTTGGCTAGCCTTGCTTGGGCTTTAGTCATTACATTCAGAGGTATTGGGGTGGTATCATCTTGTGCTTCCACACTGAAAAGTCTAAGTGGCACTGAAGGCACAAGTACTCAACTAGTGGAGGGTTTTTGTCTAGGATAATTAGTGTATAAATGCACTACACCACAATCTAGACATTTTAAATCTGTCTCGACTTTGCTAGTTCCTTCTTTCTTTGGAGAACTTTATGAAATATGTCCTTGTTGGCCACAATTCTAACATGTGAGAGGTTCCTAGGCTCCCTCATCCCTCAACCTTTTCCTCTGCCCAAATTCATCAAATCAATGAGATGAGAGGTTCCTGGGCTACCCTTGTCCCTCAACCTTTTCCTCTACCCAAAGCTATCATCAGAACTAGTCTAAAATCCATGAGGAGAGGATACTCTTCTTTGTCATAAGTGACATACAAGTTCATGTAAGGTTCTTCTTCCAGTGGCTCTTCCACAGAGTGTATGGGTGCATCACTAGATGGATGGGTGATGATGGGCCCACCAATTTGGCTTTGAGCATACCGTGGTTGTTCGTTAGCGAGGACAAAGTAGACCCTTCTAATACAATGTAAGTGACATTCTAGAACCTTACAAGTCATCACATTTAATTAGTTGTGCCCCAAGAGATATAATAGGACTGAATAATATCCCTCAAGGTGTTTATTTTGCTACTATCCTAAAAGGAGCCTAACACGCATGCATGGAAGGGATTTATTTAGAAAGCATGGTAAAAACTTGGACGGTTAGATTTAAGATGCTCAATGATGTTACTTCCAACCTCTCGTCAAGTTTCAAGTGCTATTTCTATGTATCATAGGCTTTAGAGCTTTGAATATCTAAAGTTCTTCTATATGGCAATGTCTTGAAAGCACAACCTTGTGAGTATAGTTGTCTCCTCTTGAGTTTAAATGCCATTAGACTCAGGTACTTGGTTGTTGGTGATTAGGGCAAGGGTGAGATAGATAGAGGATACCCTTAAGATGGGAAACCCTATTTGGTACCAAGATAAGCCTTACAAATAGGTTATGGATGCGTTGGTTCTCAATGTCCAATGAGAGAAAAGCCATTGATCCCATTCCCAATGTTTATGTACATGCTTTTAATTGAGTTAACTATCAAGATACTCGATTGACTCTTGGCTTTTCTCCATCGATCCCAATTAATAATCAAGTTGCCTCTTGTAGTCTCTTATAAGTCTTCCCTACTTTCAACACTCTTCCCATGGGAGTATGGTGTAGGCCAAGCTTCAAGATCAGGGTAGTCATCCCGTCTAGGTGCAAGTGCATTTGAACCTTTAGGGCTCCAATGTGATAAGGTGTGTGGTGCATGGGCTATGAGTACAAGGGTTGTGGTGAGTGTATGTGTCTCTTTGTGCCTAGCCATGGAAGCTTAGGTGGGTACATGTGCACTTGAGGGCATAGGGCCCAAGTGAGTGATTGTCATGTAATGAGGTGGTATTGTGGAGGATAATTGATCAACTAGCCAACTCAAAGAGTCATGTGCATTTCTAACCTATGTTCGATCAATATTAAATGTGAGTAGAGAGGTGGGCCATCCAATGAAAAAAGCCAACAATAAAGAGTATGCCAATACACACCACTCCTACTGGCCCAAGCATGTGCTCTATGTGAGTGTCTGGGGACAAAGGACACCTAGTGTGCAAGGGCCTTGTGGTACGAGAGGAGTGAGGCATGATGATTGTCCAAGTAGTGGGCTAAGCCTTTTATGGCAAGGTCCCTTGGTTAATGATCTAATCCTTTTTTTCCATGGTCATGATGTCCACATGCTCACTTGTGATCCTATCTAAGATCTAATATAAGTTTGGGGTGCCCAACTTGAAACATAGGCCATGTGTTGACCATCTAAGTAAGTGCAACCAATCAACATTTGATGTGACCAATATTAATCCACCACTAAGTACTTAATGGGTATAATTTCTTAGGTAAGTGACTTAATTATGCTTCATTTGTAACTTTCCTCTAAAGTGTCCATTCAATTGTTCCTTAAGCTTTTGATCAAATGATCCTCAAGGCCAAGAATCAATTCCAAAACTTGTTATGATGTTAATTGAACTGAATATTTTACAAATGCTTAAAGAGCTCCTTGGGCCCATTAAACTCATCCAATACTGTAAGAAATTCTACAAGAGGTTACCCCAACTTCTAACCCTCAAGGATTGCCTACTACAAAACCTATTCATTGCTTTAGGACACATTCTTGGAATTCTTTAGGTATCATTGCTTTTCCTTACTTTTGTATCCTACTTTTATTAGGGCTCTTATTATTGTTGATGCTCTCATTTTCTCATGACAATTTTCAACAATTGTCTAGTTAGAACAATCACATTATCATGCATTTCTAGAACAACCTCACCCCTTTTGAAATGAAAATTCACATCTTTAGGTGACACGCACACTAATGGTCATAGTGGAAAAGCTCCTTATTGACCCTTGCCTTGATACTTGGATTGATTCCATGTTAGTCTATCAAGAAACCTCTTGGGTCCCCAAAATCCGCTACGTGCCAAATTTAATTATGACATGACGAACCATTGCTGCGAACCATTGTTGGTTATTGCATTCTATAGGTGGTTGCATAACACATGCAAGTTGAGCACCTCAAACGTTTTGGTTATAGCAACAACTAATTGTCTCTTGACATGTTTATCATAAGTCTGGAAAAATTTTCCCTTCTTTCTTGCATTTGACACTCCCATATCCCTCAACTTGTCCATGATCTATTTATCCAACTTACAAGTCTCCTTCTTCTTTGAATGTTACTTTTGACTTGAAAGTTTTATGCTTGATCTTTCAACTTTTTGCCTTTTTATTTTTCTTCTTTTTATCCTCATCATTTGAATCCTTAGAATCCTCGTTTAACTTGGAATATGAATCGTCACTATCATCCTTTATGTCATCCTCAAAATCAAAATCAATATTGAACTTCTAGAGTTAACACAAATATAGATGTGGGTTTGTCGATGCAAATATAATATAGAAGCAGTCATAAGTCTTTTTCATAGTTCATAAATATGTCTACTTTACCAACTACTAGCCTAATCCCTTGTATTCTATAACAAATATTGGTTAGTACTTACACGAGTCAATTATTAAAGAAACAATTGATTGAAAATGCCCTTACGTAGAATATGATTGCATTATGGTACTATAATAAGTTATCCATTGTAGAACTAATTTAGCTTCCATCATCAATATATATAATCAACCTAAACATAATTCGATATTTTAACTTACAACTCCTCAGCTCCTGCCAATACACATTGTATCCAACATAGGCAACATGCTAGATATTAGTTGTAAGTTTTTTTAATCAAAAGTATTAGGCAAATATCAACTTGAGGGAGAGTCATGGGATAGATATCCACTATTGATGCTATTCATGTACTGACTATTGGTCAAATATAAACCTAAGATGCTAGATACACAACATCATTAGCCATAAGTAAGAGAGGCAATATGAAAGTAACGATAGTCTCTTCCATAGAAGCATCGTGAGAAACTAATTTGAAATAAATGATAAAAGCCATATATACACCACATGGCTTCCAAATTAAAACTGCATGAGTTGAATACATACAAAACAAATTCTAACCCTTTCACATGATACAAGTATTAGGAATTCAGTAATCACAACAACATCTTTCCACTACCATATTCCCCAAGAAAGTAGGATCACAAGTACAAACTAGTTCGCTTAATCTCATAGAAATTTTCTTCAAGTTGATGTGATCATAAGCAAAGGATAAAGAACTAATTCAATTCAATATCATTGCCTTTTTTTCTTGAAATTCTAGAGGAATCTATAGCCAATATCACAAAATAATATCAAACAATGTGCAACACATTGGACATAAAACAATAAGGAAAGGCAAGGGAATATCTGAAAGGGAAACTTCACCAATATTGGTATTGTAGATGAGTGCAACTTTAGGGCAACTTTATTATAGTACATGCAAGACAATCAAAAGCACTTGCACATATCAAAAGATCAAAGAATATAAGTAATTAGCTTCTTCAAGGCTTGGATTGCTCACAAAACCTAGATGAGCACATACGAAAGACTTTTCATACGGTTGAGCTATATGTTTTCCAAACTAGATATTTCATATGACTATTTCTATCATTGCATGTACATGGCTTTGTGGAGAGAGAGAGAGAGAGAGAGAGAGAGAGAGAGAGAGAGAGAGAGCTACACATATCAAAAAATCAAAGAATATAAGTAATTAGCTTCATCAAGGCTTGGATTGCTTTCAAAACCTTGCTGAGCACATATGAAAAACTTTTCATATGGTTGAGCTATATGTTTTCCAAACTAGATATTCAATATGACTATATTGTATCATTGCATTTACATGGCTTTGTGGATGGAGAGAGAGAGAGAGAGAGAGAGAGAGAGAGAGAGAGAGAGAGAGAGAGAGAGAGAGAGAGAGAGAGAATGTGTGTGTGTGTGCGTGTGTGTGTGTGCACGTGTAGGGAAGAGAGTGGGTGTTAAAAACATGTAAGGAAAATTATAGATGTATAATAATAGGAACCCTTATTATAGAAATTCTAAAATTGACATGGATGGAAACAAAATTCACCAAAATGCTCCTAATTTTTGAGAGATTTTGCAAAGTACCCCTCAATTTTCAAAATTAACAAAGATACCCCCTTATTTGGTCAAAATTCCAAATATCCTCGTCAAAATTTGCAATATTCTCAACCTACCAATTTGCTTAATACCACATATTTTGCAACTTTTAATGAGGATAATATTGTTTCATTAAAAAAAAGACTATAACATGATGGCTTTTAATGGTCTTTTACATAAATAGGTATAAAAGGCTTATGTTTTATGGAGATAATTGTCATTATTCTCAAGCTCATTCAATGATGATTATTGTATGAGACACTCAATAATAGGTTATGCATGACCCTCTTACATGTGGCATAATAGGCATCAAGACTCCTCGTGGTGAGCTACTAGGCTAGATAGGATATATCTTGACAATGGAGCACGGTGGCTTGGACTTTTCTTCATTTTTACAAATGAATAACAGTTTCAAAGGCAAACATGACTCTATATGAGGTACCCATAACACAAATACTACTACCTAGAATCTATAAAAATCCAATAATATAAATTTATCTAACCACATCAAACTATGTAGGTAGATGTTCAAGCTATATATTCAAAACTACATGAACACATAATATCAAATCGACCACTATTCCATTGATCCACAACATCACATGTACCTAATAACAAACTAGATAGAATGGCAAATCTCATTGGGCAAAGACCATCAACATACATTGATTGCTTATACCTCTTGGGACAAGTACTCAAACATTAACCTAAGAAAAAAAACTATCTCTAATGATAGCAACATTCCTTAAAGAAGAGCAAAGTCTAGCAAACCAACAAGATTTCAAACTTCTAATAATACTAAAGCACCAATCTTAGCCACTACGAATGCTGCCACCAGCATAAGCACAACTATATCATTAAGCACCAACTCCAAGTGACACCTACCAACATATTCAAAAGCGACAACACAAATAAATAAGACCAAGCACTTTATCTACAACATTAGATGCAAAGAAAGATGAAAAGGTCCACATAGGCCATACGATGAATATTAAAAGAAAACTCTAGCAGCACATACAAAACTTGTTAGAAAAATTAAAAAAGACATCCAAACCTACCAACCATTGGAAGATATTTTTGTGGTCAATATTGAGACACAACCAGTAGCATAGAGAAGGGTAGGAACTTAGAGCAAGATACGATCTTGAAAAAGAATGCAACTACTATAGGCTATCACAACCTATATGGATACCCAACAAGATGTAAAAAATATTACTTTTGGAAGAGAAGACACTTGATTTAGCATAGTAATACATTGTACACGATCTATTTTATACTTTCCAATGCCAATTTTATAAGTATAATTCTTCCACTTTCTACATGATCCATGCCTTCAAAAAATACATTTTTAAGTAGATTCATCATTTATTGAGCTCCAATCAAATATTCAATAACCTTTAACAAAATTGCTAATTTTTCAACATCCATTAACAAAATACCCTACCTTCATTTGATGTTAACTATTTTATAGAAGTTTCATAATTCCAAAACATATGTTTCTATTCACCTTGTATTTCTTAGCAACAAAAAGAAAAGTGCTCTTTTCCAAATGATTCAAAACCAAACATGTGGTTGCCCGTGCCAACCTAGTTTTTCCAATTGCATACAAGTAGTGAATCTCTTTATTTCTCTCTAGCTACAAAATCCAACTTTCCCAAATAAGTGGAAAAAGAAAATGCTAAAACTATAAGTTGGAGAGGAGAGTTGAGAAGTGAGATGAGACTTTCTTTTTTAATAGAGTTTGGCGACCAATGGATTTACAAACCTCCCTACTCTCCCAAGCACTATGAGTGCTTCCTCTAGCATTTCACCATCCTTCTCCCATTCAACAAGCTAACCAGGTGAAAGTGCATACTCTTGAATGGAAATGGGAAGTATCAATGCCTACAACACTCGAGAGGGGGTGGCCTAGGTGACATTGTAGCATTGGTGTCATGGCAAGGTAGCCATAACCAAGCAGCGTGGTCGAAGGGTGATGACTCAGGTGCACAATGTGAGGAGGGGAGGTATCAAGTGAGGGTAGATGAGTGGGGGCAGCTAAGGTGATATTGAGGCACACACATGGATAGTGACTGATGGCTAGGATGACAACATAGAAGTCACAATGAGAGATGATTGAGAGTCAAGAGGAGATTTGAGAATCAAATTAGACACAAGACAATAGTCAAGAAGTCGAGATAATAATTGTGGCATCCAAGTGAGTTGATTTTATTTATGCTTGTTAGTCATTCCATTCAATTAGCCATTATAAGGCTCATTGGTTGTTCTTCATTTTTAAAAATTTTGCGCCATTCAATGAGCCTTTGTAGGGCTTATTTATCATAAAATAATATTGTTTGATTAGCCTTCATAAGGTCCATTAGTCATTCAATTAGCCTTAGATTTCCCTTGAGCCACTTTGTGTGTGTGCGTGTGTGCGTGCGTGCGTGCAAGCATTAACACCAACAAATACTTACATTAACATTAGTAAATGAATGGCTAGACACTGATGCTATGAGCATACTTAGTCATTCGATTAATCTTTATAAGGGTTATTCATTCTGTTTGTTTAGCCTTTATAAGGCTTACTAGTAAATTTTTAAAAATTTGCAATATATTTTTAAATGAATTGCTAAATGATTGTCCAATTAGCCTTTACAAGGCATATTAATCATAACATAAAACTATAGACTTATTAGGCATCTTTAAAAGTTTTGTGAATTAAATTACCTTTATTTCTAAACGATCATTCTCATTTTTATTTATCTTTTTTCTCATTGATTTCCAATATACATATATTTTTCCTAATTAAAGCTTAGAGGATAAGAAAAAAACACAATGCTTTTGTTTTAAAAAACAATACGATGAGGTTTAGGAGTGTCCATCATGGAAGAGCATATATGGCCACCCATCATCGATGGAGGAGGTTGAAGACTAGATGTATCACCAAGTGAAATCCCTTCGTCGACTCATAGCTTACTCCACTACATCTTTATTAGCTCCAATCTCCATCTAAGAAATAGTTATTTTGTATATGCAGTTGCTCATTAGAAGAGCCAAACATACTATGTGCTCTCATATGCTCGTCATCAAAGAGGGGCATTAGACCTTGAGATGGATTGTCATTTGCCATGTTAATTAGATCGTTGTCTACCATGTTATTTAGATTATTGATAAGTACACCTCTTCACAAAATGGATAATTATAAAAATTAGTTAGCTAGTAATTTGTTATGTATACAATGGCATCATGCATTATTGTACCTTCACATTAATAGAGGTTTTCTTCGGCTTAGACCAATGATGTGGCAAAGCACACCCAACCATCCCACCTCGGGTTAGAGTTCATGGAGATGTTTGTGAGGGTGAGAAACGTCGTAGGCGCACACGTGTTCAAGAGGGCTAGGGAGAAGGAAACATCTGTTGTGTTCGTAGATGAGATAGACATCATGGGCCATCAATACGCCACTAGCATTTTGAGGGTCAACCTTGAGAGAGAGTAGACCCTCAATCAACCACTCTCTGATATAGATGTGTTCACATGCAACATGACATGCACGAGAATGGATCCGACGATAGATTTACCATGTGACGCAACTTTAATGCCATGGGATAACATGTTGACCATGGACAAAAGTGAGTTAGACTAACCACATAATGTGCTTGGATGTCATGAGACAACGATGTGTGACAGCATGGTGAAAGTAGCATGGTATATTGAGCAAACTTGGTATGGATGCTTTTTGGCTTTTTGGGGATGCCTATCCCTTTGGTTAATGGCAAAGTGAGGGATGTGAGACAATGGTATGGTTGCTCTCACCATTAGATGACAACATAGATGCTTTTGATGCCTTTTGGTTGATGATGAGATGGAATGAATACCTTCATGTGAAAGTTTTGGTTAAATATCACAAACATTGAGTCAAAAAAACTAGTTATACTTCATCTTCTAGGGTAGGGCACACGAGACATGAGCACTCAAGTGGCCCTTAGTAGGTAGGTGTAGTCCACAACAATAATGATGTTCTTGTGGGCTAGTTATTAAATACGTTTCATTGGTTGTTAAATATGTAATTATCTAATTGCCTAGTTATTTATCATTGATTAATTTGTTTTTAAATTATTAGTTGTTATTTAATCACTTCACAGTTATTTAGTTATAGTTGAATATTGATTAGAGTTATTCTTAAGCAATAGTTATAATTATTAATTAAGTAGCTATTTAATTATAGTTGGATATTGGTTAGAGGTGTTCTTAGGTACTAGTTAGTTATAATAATTAATGGATTATTTACTAATAGTTTAAGACGTGAAATAATGATTTTTGAGCTTAGAACTAATTTGGTTTGGTTGTTAGGTTTTGTGTCATTGTTTTAGGCTTGACTGCAGTAATGCAAACTGCAATTTTCATAAATACAATCTTTCACAAGGTTAGTATCTACTTTTTTTTTTGGAAAAATTAATAGTAAAAAAGTACAAAGACGGGGAATGGAACCTTCCCCCATAATTATGAAACAACAAAAATACTTGTGCTAGCTCTTCAATATGTTGCTTGCATAGCATATTCGTATGCTTTTTTGTATTATTGCTATGCTTTTATGAAGTTATAAGTGAATGCTTAATGATAAAAATAGTCAAATATCAAAGCCAATGCATCTATGAACTTTCTAAGTTTTGGTTTCATGTTGTGTAAGGTTCTCTTCATCAATATGACGCTTAAGTATCTTGAGCCTCATTGCACTTGTCAACCTAGTTTTGCCGTCAGCAATATGACGCTTAAGTAGCTTGAGCCTCATTGCATGTGTCAACCTAGTTTAGTAGCATATGCCCTAATGGCGATGCTAGTGACCTATGGGCAGGGCAAAAAGGAAGTCAGTGGGAAGAACGTGAGCGTACTGCGGGTGTTCACATGGAGAGCTGACGTAAGCGAGGGCTGTCCTTAGCGTTGCGGCGATTCCGAACGCTCTTTTTCCTTTGCTTCCTTCCTTTTCTTGTTTACAGTTCACACGAGAGGCGTCTTGCCCTTTCGAGGGTCTAGATCGGAGAGAGGAGTCCGAAGGGGAAACCCTACCTCTGTCTGTGCAGTTATTCTGAACCTTCAGAGCTGACCATGCAAAGCTCCGCTATCATGGATGGGGTCACCACTGCAGAGGAGCAGGAGAAATGGCTTGCCGATGCCTTAGCGTTGGTTCAACATCACGCTTTTTACATGCATCGTGCTCTGGTATGCGCAAATCCTCGTCTCGGTACACAATAATTAAGAGGGTTTAGGATCACCATGTAATTAGCTGTGACAATCTGAAATATCTGTCAGATGCATGATCTGTTCCATATTGAAGGTTCGCGATAGTGACCGCTCAATTGATTTGGGGAAGTGTCCGATCGCTCACTGCGGGTAGACTTAGTTTCCCACTTCACACTATTTTTACACTTGGATTCCGTGTGCTATCATCCACTGCACTGTAGGGTCTGGAAGGCGGCCATTAGGATGTATTGTACTCCGATGCTGTTAGAATTGTGATCGAGCTGCAAGCTGCGATCATTTGATTGCCATGAACTCTGACATGTCGTGGTACTGGTTGTGAAAGATATTATATAATGCTCCATTCTTCTCCTGTTGGCATCATTGGTGTTGTCAGGTCGGCAAGCTACATGTGTGCTATCTAAAACAGGTGGGCTGTTATATTGGACATACTGTTTTATATATGAGAGTCAAACTTTCAATATAAGCCGTTACTCATACCTCCATGTTTTTGGGATCTCTATAATCCTATTAGGTAGCTAGTCACATCTATACAAGGCCAAGTCAGGTGGGGTCCATGAAATACACTGTTTGGTGTGGTTAAAGTGACATTGTTCGCTTACTCTTGTCTATTTGAGTGGCACACATGCTAAAAGTAGCACTTATTGCCTTGTATGGCACAAACCTCCACAACAAATGATACAAAACACCTTGAGGGTTACACATCCAGTGTACTGCATGCTCCCTTGGGTTTGTAGCTTACAGTCAGATAGGACTGGACACCCCGGTTCTGCAGATGAGACAAGGAAAGTTTCGTTATGTCAGTAGGAGGAACTTCCTTGTTCCTTTCTGGCAGCCTACCCATCTCATAGTGGATGCATCAAGGGTTTCATGTTCAAATTTGCATACATTTTCACTCTCCCATCCAATGTTATAACAAGATGCAATGCTGCCAATGTGACAAGAGCACTGGCTTAAATAGAAAGTAGCAGGCTGTGCTAGATGCCCTTATGATGCAGCTATTCATCATAAGTGTTTGGTATATGTTGTTTAATAGTTGAATTGTTGTTAGGGGCCCTAGTTAAGGCTTTGGCATGTCCAAGGGTCTTGTGCTGTTCAACTCTTATGTGAGTTGTCTTTCCATTTCCTTGCCAATTGGCATACATAAATGTGCTGGGATTTGCAAATTAGTTTTTGAAAATGGAAGCAAGCTCAAATGTTTAAATTATTAAAGGGACTTATTGACGTTAAGGCCTTTCTATTGTTTTAGAGACTTGCTGAACAAAGTTGCCAGTTTTTTTTGGAATTATGTAGATTTATATCCCTAGTTGTGAGTACTACTTAGAGTCAATGTAAAGTTTTAGGCAAAGGAATTAGATCACATAGGCTTATATTTGAAAACTATAAAATACAATATGAATCAATGTTACATAGACTTTTTGCAAATTACAAGCTAGGGTTAGGATTTAGCAATCCTATGCTAAAGTGCTATTTTGTACAAGAACATTGGGGGGGTAAAAGTAACATGTGGCAAAGCCAATGATGATCATGGTGATGGCAATGTAGTGTGAAAAGTGTGATAATGGGAGTTGAGGGAGTGACTGGCCATGATTCCCATGTACAGATTTTTGAGTTAGTTTTCCCACCAAAGTTTTGAAATCTTGTCCTTTTCAATTATTTTCTAAGTACGTGTTTTGGGGTTTTTATGATATGCAAAGAAATTAACTAGGAATATGTGATTTACTTGGGCTAAAATCTTTGGTAGCTTAATACCCCCTCTTAGGCTCAAATGAGAATCCAAGGGGAGAAAGAAGCAATCTCTTTGCTTGGTGGAACATGTCCCACCCCAAAGAGACCAAGGCATTGGATAAAGGATGTTGAAATGGATTGTCCTAAGCTTTAATGTGATCATGAAAGGCCATGATTATCATCTTTTGGGTCTTCTTTTCTTGTTCTTTTCCTTTGATGGATCATATAGAAGGAAGAATGGTGGTTGTTCGAGATGTGTTGTGAGCAGATTGCCCACACGTCTTCGTGCAATGAGCTAAACGGATAGATGCCTGCGTTTTCAATCACTTGGAGGACTTATGTTGGTATTCATTCTTTGAAGTGATCAAATCACACAAACACAATGCTAACACTAATGCTATCACGGGGATGTGAATTTTTTGATGCTTTGCTTAGGATTTGATTTAGTTATTAATTAAAATGTGTAGATGTGAGGTACTCATGTGTTGTGCAAGACAACGAATTCACAATGATGGGCCAAGGACTCTGAGATATCAATTGGTGTCAAAGGCAAAAGTTGTCAATTATATTGGATATGTACTAAGTGGTGCATGGTGTCAATTTTGACCTAGGACATTATTTTGACCAATATGTGTTAGTGGTGACACCAAGAACTATACATTAATTGATAAATTAATACTAGTTCAAGGGTCAATTCATACACAGGACCACTTGGGAGTCTAAATGAACTAACCAATTTAATTGTGGATTAGTGTTGCTAATTTTCTGGGTAGGGACAAAGAGTGGTTAAGCTAAAAATACTTTACACTCTGATTAGCTCTTTATAACAGACCCAAACCATGCAAATTACCAAAAATACCATTAAATGGGGAGCAATACTAGAGAATTTGCGTCCTATATGCAAAACCCTAATTTGTGAGGATTCTTCCATATCTATAATTGGATAGGTTGCCCATGATTTAGCTTGAATTTGTGTGTAGGTTTTTCACTCCCGCATGTAGATTTCAGCCATCAGCCTTCCATTCAAGCGCTATCCAGCACAAGTGGTTGCTACCATGTGATCACCATCTTCTCCAGTACTTGGTGTCTCCATCCTTGCTATTGCTTTGCTGCTTGGGAGCCTCACATTGCTGTGTTTTCTGCTGCCAATTGTTGCTTGTAGTTTCCTCGTCATCGACACGTGGATCAACTTGCATTTACAACTCCAAACTTGGAAATAGACAGATCTCCACTTGGCGATTGTATCAACTTGCGATTTTGTTGCTATTGTAGCCTCCTGCATCATTGTTCACTTTCTTTGCTATCCTCTAGGTCTTCTATTGCCTTGGTGATTAGTGTTTTGTAGTTTCTCTCTTTGATATCTTCGACTAGTGGTTACAGCACTCGGGATCCGTCTTTGGTGGACGTCACACTCAAAACACTTTTCCACTTTGCCCTTCAACATTTTGTACACTCCCATATTCATTTACAACATTCATTCACTTCAAAGTTCTCTTTTCTCTCTCTTTCTCTATTTGTGTTTACTCTTGTGTTTGAGTTTTGAGTTTTGCGTTTAGGGTTTGAGTCTTGCATTTCATTGTCTAATTTTTTTAATGTCAGTTGTGGTCGTACTTTTTGCGTTTTCTCAATGCAAACCCTTGTATAGCTAAATTAACTTTTAGAATTATTAATTCTGAAAAATTAATTAAATGGTTGAGAAATGCATTTAGAAGATTGTAGCTTGAAAATACTTGCCCATTGAAATGAGGGAAAGGTCGTTAGAGGCTGGTGGAGCTTTACGTCAACATTGGAAAAGCCGAAGGGAGGGGGGGAAGAGGCTAAACTATTGCAAATGCCTATTGTAGAAGATGTTCCAGCCATTGGTGGTTGTTGAAGAGCTGCCCTTAGTTGATTAGGAGGCCATTGGAGGTAGCTGACAACCCTTGAGGTGACTAATTTTTGGGCCCACAGGGGTAGGTGTTTGCATGTGGGGCTTCTATTGATGGTGGGCTATAGTCACTCAGCCATTCATAGTAGGACAACATTAAATTTCGGCCAAATTTTTGCGATAAAACTTCAAAATTTCCCTTTCTCTTCAGTTTCCTCTCTATTTTTTTAGGCAATTTAGAGCTTTCCTAAAGAGATCTTAGCTATATTCAGTGTCACGGGGACATGAAATTTGAATGCTTTGCTTAGTATTTGATTAATTTAACAATCGAATGTGTAAATGTGAGATGCACATTTGATGTGCAAGCAAGTTATTTCATGGTAGTGGGCAAGCCAACACCAAAGGCGAAATTTGTAACAAGTAGTGTTTGTCAGGTTCTAGGTGGTTTTTGGTGGGCTAGAACACTTTAATTAGCCATTAGTGTTCGTGGTGACATTGGAGACTTGGCAGTAATTAACTAATTAATGCCAATGTAAGGCTAATAAGTGCTTCGAGATACTTGGTGGAAAATCGGCTCAACTAATTTAATTGTTGGCTGATTAGATTAGCTTTTTAGACACATAAATAATTAATTTAATGGGTTGGATGATGTTGGAAATTTAGTTTAGAAGGCTGCCACTTTGCAAAACTTGCCCATGCAAGATTGGAAAAGCTGAATCAGGGTTGAAGGGAGAATGAAATCTCGCTTTTGCATTTTGGAGCTCTTGGGAAGAGGCGTTGGACTATTGTTGCTTGCTTTGGGTCCATTTCCTAGCCATAGGAGACCATTTTGGTGAAGGTGATTGCATATTCTTGACTAGGGAAAGTTGGTGATTGTGGTTGATGCACATTCTCTCGAAGATTATAGCCTTTGATACTCCCTTTGCTATTGGTGAATGTGTTTGGGATTGGAAAATCGGGTCAATAGCTCAATTTCATCAAATTCTCGTGACAAATCTTTGAATTTTCTCTCTCTTTCTCTAGCCATCTCCTAGCTTTGCCCCAAGTTTTACAACAATTAGCCATTGAAGGTGGAGATTTTGATGAATCTCTACTGTAAATACTAATTTATAGCAGAAATTAGGGTTTGACAGCCACCTAAGGAGGCCTGCCCAGATTTGAAGGCTTTGGACTTGAATTTTCCAAGTTGAAATCAATGTATTTCAGCAGGATTCAAGAGGCCAGCCAGCTAGCATTGAGTTTAGGGCTAATTTTCTGAAGGAGCACAAGTGAAGACTAATTCCCTTGCAAATCAAGGGGCAAATTGATTTGAAGGCTTGTTGGTCATTTATGACAACAAGAGGCACTTGGATTAGTGGAGGAGTTTAAAGAACCTCAGTTATACTACATCCCATTTGCTATATAAGTTAAAAAGTACCGCAAGGGACACCAAGTTTTGGGACTATGTCGGTTGTCCAAAATTAAGTGGTAAAGTGTCCTTGCTAGGATTAAGTGTTAATTAGGTGATTACCACCATTTCGAAGGAACGTTGGTTTCATTTGGTCATAGGAGGGTGCAATTGAAGAATGTCTATTGTTAGACCCTAATAGGGTTTACCAACCACCTTGGGAAGAGTGTGCTTCTACTTTAGTAATACAAATTAATAAAATATTGCAAGAGGCACCTGTTTTTGGGGTCAATAGGGTGTCCATTATTTAAGATTAAGTGGCAAAGTGTTTGTTTTCAGATTTGTTTATTTTATATTTTGTTATAATTAGTGCTTAAGTAGGTTATTTATCACTCTTGCCAAGAAGGAAGGTTGGTTTCATGGTTCCATTATCGAGATATCATCAATTCCCTTGAATTGGTGGGCATGTGGCACTTGATTGGAAGTCAGAAGCCATGCTTTAGTGTTGAATTTATAATCAACTGGGCATTATAGCAAGAATTTCGTTCCATTATCGAGATATCATCAATTCCTTTGAATTGGTGGGCATGTGGCACTTGATTGGAAGTCAGAAGCCATGCTTTAGTGTTAAATTTATAATCAACTGAGCATTATAGCAAGAATTTCTTGATACAATGAGATGGAAACAAGCAGTGGTGATGCCTCTTAGTTTGAAAATTTGAAAAATGTAGGGGAAATGTGTTAGAGATTTGTCATCCCCTGGACATGCATTTTTCTTAGTTAGACTGTGTACATACGTATTTTTCCAGCCGGGCAGTCATTTGAGAGTGTTTTGGGTGTGCAAAGTAGGTTTACCATTTGTCAGTGCCACATTAGCAGTCTGATAGGTAGGGTGCAGTCGGACTGCCTCGTGACAGTCCAGTCGGACTGCAGTACAGTTGGCTAGTTTTGCAGTCGGCTGCATTTAATGGAGCCGACCTAACAGTTTTTTTTCGTATTTTCAACAGGCTATAAATAGCTTGACACCAACACACTCCTATACTTGCAGGTGCAGGTTTTAGGGCAGAGATCGAGCAGATTGTAGTAGACTTTGAGGTGTCTAGCAGGGAGACATTGTGGAGGTCGATATACGTAGACATATGGATTGCACTCGTGTATATATTTGCATTCCTTTGTATTTAACATACTTCGTACAACGAATCTTCTTGTTTTAGGGCAGAGATCGAGCGGATTGCAACAGACTTTGAGGTGTCTAGTAGGGAGACATTGTGGAGGTCGAGATACGTAGAGATATGGATTGTACTCATGTATATATCTGCATTCCCTCTCTCTCTCTCTCTCTCTCTCTCTTTTCTCTCCTCTTTGTGTTCACCCTACTCTCTTAGTCTTGGTCCCACACTCTTGCATTGCTACACTTTGACAAAATGCAATGCCTAATCTTGGACAAGACACTTAGTATGGGCAGCAAGCTGCAAAAGCTGGTGCAGGCTAAAATATGGGTCCTTCTAGGCGTGTTGAAGCTGATGACTAGTAAGAGGAAGAGGAATTTGATGACCGATTTAAGGATTGGCTAAGGATAGTAGTCGAAATATTTGTGCAATTGGCAAACGATCCTCAATTTATGCGCTTTTTGAATGGGCAGCAAAGGCAAGAAGAAGGAATCATTTTCAAGAGCTTCGGAAAAACAAGATGCACCGAAGGAAGAGCCAATGCAACAACATGATGTTTTAAATGTGGGTAATGAGCATTAGCAAAGGATGCTAGTGGAGTGATTGATGCATATGCAAGGACAACTTGGAACTACTAATCCTATGCTTTTTGGATAGTAAGGTATTCATGCTAATGTGGGTCACTTGGGGTACTTTGGTGGTGGTTCGGATTTTCCAAGCAATGGTTGGTAACACTTCAGCCATGGGAATGCAAGGACCAACTCTATTTGGTATTCAGCTACCTATGCATGGTATGCAAGGGGTTATGGCAAGTGGAATGAAAAACCCAATGTATAGCAATGTTGGCATGATGCCGGGGCACGAAGTGGACATGTTTACAATACATGGGATACATAGAATGTACATTTGCAAGGCATGTATGGGACACATGGATGATATGCGGTGTATATTTTCAAGTCATGCAAGAGAAGTACATTTGCCTAAGATACATGTGCTTTGCAATGGATGCATGTATCGGGTGGTACATTATTGCTATGAGGCATTGTTTATGCTAAGTTTATGCATTACTTTGCCTTGGTGGTTAGAACAATGTTGGATTTTCGTATGTGAATGTAGCCATTCAGGTTCTTATAGTAGTTGTGTGGTTCATTTGTGTGAATTGTAAGTAGTGAGACTAGAATTTCAGACATGTAGAGGATATGAGCATGATCAAGTAATAGGTGCACATGTTGTTTGATTATGATGCCATCATGTATTTCTAGTAGTAGCAATGGACACTTTTGACAAATTGTAGTGCAATCAAGGGCGATTGTAAGGATTTCAAGGCGAGGTGTATCATGGGGATGTGAAATTTTTGATGCTTTGCTTAATATTTCATTTGGTTGTTAATTAAATGTGTAGATATGAGATACATGTGTGTCGTGCATGACAATTAAATCACAATGTGGGCCAATTAATTACCTTGAGATATTTAGTTGGTGTTAAAGGCAAAAGTTTCCAGTAAGTTATACTACATAGGTACTAGATGGTGCCTCGTATTAGTTTTAGCCTAGGGCATTTATTTGACTAATAAATGTTAGTGGTGATTGTAATGATCCCTTGGGATCCAACCTACATGTGAGACATGATGCAAGCTAAACTCACAATGAAAGGGATTGGATATTTGAATCACCTTCTAGCCATAGAGCCAAACAGGCTCACCCTTAAGCTTGGGAGCTAGCAACACTCCAGGTTATGACCACATCCCAAGGGTTGGTGTCCCATACCAATAGCCCATACCGTCGCGGTGTATGGATGAATTTGCCAACGGGCCAAGAGTCCAAGAGTGGCGATCACACATTGAATGTGGACAATAGGGCTTTGTGTCCTATAAATAGGACTTGGATGTTCTAACACTGGTGTCCTTAGTGCATTTGCACTAAGTCACTTTATAACCATTGTGACCAATGCTACTAGGGTCCATGTGGATGTACAATTATAATATATTTTGTTCTTGAGTCAATATATTTTAGGAAATGGAGAAAACAATTACTTAAGTTGAATATGACAAATTTTCAATAAATTACAGCCATGGAATGTAAAAGTAATAGAGACAAGATTAAGGGTTGAAGATGGAGAACCTCCCTAGAAGGAACGTATTTTACTCAATCCAAGTCCTTTAGGGAAGAACTTAGCTATAATCAACTAGAGAGTGAGTTGAAGTAGTTATCACTCTCACAAGATTATGTAAGATGTATATGCATACATACATCACTTATTATGCAATAAAAACAAGTGATTTCTTTATAAGATGAGAATAGAAAGAGGAAAAATTAGCCTTTCTCTATCAATGAACAACAACACATCGATATAAAATGAAAGAAGAGCTTGAGAAGGAAGGAATGTAATGAATTTACAAGTATGCTGTCTTGTAAAAAAGTAGTTAAAGGAGGGATTACAGAGGTATTCAATGATGGAAGAGTAGAGGATGATGATGTAGATAGATGGGGCCAACTCTAGGCTATCTTTAGCTATTTTGCAAGAGTGTACAACCAAGAAAATTGACTTAGAATGGGAAAAAAGAAGCTCTCTTTATAGGAGAAAGGGGAGAGCTAGTGCCAAAAAGGGAAGTGGAGTAGCACAAGACAAGTGTCCAACCACATTTCATGAGGTGTGACAAGTGGTAGGATACTTGGAAGCTTGTGTGGTGTGTGTGTGTGTGACAAGCATCTTGACGCTTGTCTCTTCTGTATGGTATTTCTTTTTGGGCTAAGTACGGCCAAGAATAAAAACAACTAAATTTAGTAAGTATTGCCATAACACAAAACTTAGTATTTTTTAAATATCATACTTATTTTTTAGGACGAGCATTTTTTGACTAATTTGAGAGTCTTAAAATTTAGGGGTCTCTTAATTTCCTAAAATTTAGGGATCCCCTAGTATGGGCATCATATGAAAGCTCTTTACGAGTATATTAGAAAAATAGTGCGAAGATTTTCATATGAGTTTTCTATGCAAAGATATGTACACTTCAAGCTTTTAGACTTTATATGCACCTTGTACAAACATTTCGTGATTATGCCATCTTGCTGATTGTAGCTGTTTTTTCACTTCAATGAAGTAATCATTTCTGTGTGTGAGCTTGACCCGAATATGCTGAGTTCTAGTCGCAAGTGCCCAATCAGATCACATAGGTGAAAGTATGTACTATCTTTTCTTTAATCCACTATATGGGTCCCACCATAACCCGTGACTACTTGTCAGTGCCTAACTCTAATACACTTTTCTTTATATCTAGAAAAAGCAAAAAAATTTAACAAACAAGTAAATATGAAAAATAATAAAAAGGATATGAATTCTTTTTCTATTGTGTTATAATAACTTTTCACAAACCTTAGTTAGAGATATTAAATCTTTTAATTTTCTTACACCTCCTGTCATTCATCACTTACATTGTTCTAGAGCAGGACTTGTTGGAGACAGGGAGCTAGTACTAGTGCCCACATAGCCTATGACTTATTGTTGTATTTGACTGTCTCATGTCTTAGATTCCATTTCCCAAGCTTTCTTTTGAGTTATTCTTTGCAGTGTTTCTCTTTTCTTTTGTAGTCTTTCTTCTTTCTTATGTCATGTAGTCTATTATAGTAGATTCTCATGCTTCCGTTGGTGCGCCCACTTCTGAAAGCTACTGCTTAACCATGCTCATGCCCTCTACATGTCTAAAATTCCAATCACTTAACTAAGCTATAATCCACATGAATCACAACCACATGTCAAAACCAAAGGTAGCATATCCACATGCCAAAAACCATGTTTGGACTATACCAAGGAAAAGTAATGCAAAATCGAGCATAAACAATGCTGTAAATTGGGTTTAGGGTCTTGGCACCATTTTCATTTTGGTGGACCGGTGAATTGGATCTACCTGTTTGCACACCATACTACAATGATTAGTATGCTCAATAGTGATCTTTTATGTTGAAATACTAGTAGCACAAAGCATCTTGAATGAAGATGGATATGATTTTTAGTGTAGAAATACTATTAGCATAGAGTACCTTGAATGAATCCAAAGTACAAATAAGCTAGTGCATAACTAGGGAAGTGCTATATTCTAAGTCTTCATTGCGTGTTGGGCAATACTTAAGACTCTTTGCTCCACTAAGCTTGAATGAGCCCCATCCAATGGTGGCTTCAATTGAAATTGATTGAGGTAAAGCTACAATAGCCAAGGATGATATGCCAGGTCATGCTTGTCCATCCATTTGCATCTATGGGTAAATGACTCTAAAATTTCACTAAGTAGCACTTGGAAACTTTACCTCTAACCTTCCTATCCATAAGATCCGTTCTAGGTTCGAGGCCTCTTGCCCTTAGGATCAGCCATGTCCTTAGAATTTTCAGATTGTTGCCTGTAGGAACCCCAGATGCACTACCAAACATCCTAGTTTGCATGTCAGATACCATATTAATGTGAGCATAGATAGGATTTTGCATACCATTTGCATATTAGGATACATTTGTCCAAGCTTTCTATGCATTCCTATTGGTTGTGCACCGAATACATTTGTGCGCCATGCATACCAAAAGAAGCGGTACCATGATCAGCCATATCATGAAACATGGATTTAGAGTAACCTAGATGTGCCACATATTGGGGCATACCTTGCTGTCTAAACGACAAAGTATATGCATACCAAAATTCTTATGATTTTGTTGTCCTTGACCCAAAGCAAACATTTGTACGTGTTGCTTTGATGCATTGAGTGCATTATGAGGCTATACCACATCCAATTTTGGTGTTACTTGCTGTCCTAAAGCATCAATAGGTGTTTTTTCCTTTTTGGCCTTGCTTCCCTTCTTTGGTGACTGCATAAATCCAGCAAAGCATGGTTCTTTGGTGAGGTGAGACAAAGTACGTGATGCTGCTGCTATTAGTTGAGCCTTGAGTTGAGCGTTTGAATCCTCTTCTTCCTGCCGATTTTTAGAATCATGATGCATTGTACTTCCAACCTCATGACCAAGTGAGAATTTGCAGCATGTTCCCATGTTGAGAGCCCATTCCAAGTTTGGACATGTTGCAATATCAAAGTGAGATTATGAGAAGGTGTGCACAAGAGGGAGAGAGAGTTGAAGTACAAGAAGAAGATCTTGTTTAATGAGTTGTTCACAAGTACAACTAGTACACTCTCTCTACATTTGAGAGTGACCTCTAGGTTGTCTAAATAGCCTTTGGATGGCTAGAGTTAGGGTTGCCTCCTGTCCTCTAGTCCACTCACACCCAACTATCCTTATCCACCCTTGCATACATAGGGTTCACATGCCTATCTCTCAACACCCCCCTTCAATGCCAGAGTGGCATTGGATTACAAGATATGTTAATGTCCACTCCCTCCAAACCAAATGGGATGCTTTTATAAATCAGGCTACAAGAGTGCTTATAGGTAGAGGGTTTCTAGATTTAGAAGAGTCGATCATTAGGTGTTTTGGAGATAAACTTAGCCTCCAATTCCTTTGGTACTTAGGGGGTGGTAGAGCATTTATTGGTGATATACCCTATCTTCTTACATTTGTTACATTTCATCTTGTCAGGATATATTTTTCAATAGTTGCCTACAAGATGTTCCTTTTTATTGCAAAAGGAGCATTTATGGAGAGAATATGAACCAAGAGTTGCTCATGGGTTGTTAAAGTAGATGCTTTACTAGTGCTGCCTTCTTTTTGATTTCTTTTTTCCTTATCCAAACAAGATTGGATGGTGTTTTCCAAGGTTGGATTAGGGATATTTGTTAAAGTAGTTACAAGGTTCGGAATACACTTTTTACAAATTTCAAGAGAATTGCAATAGCATCTTCATCATGAATTGGAGCTTGAATTGAGGATAGCTGTGCCTTGAGCCCTTTCATGTGTGAGATGAACTTACCCAAGTCTTCTCCTTGCTTATACTCCAGGCTAAAGAATTCGATATTAAGGAAAATTTTAGAGTTCTTTCCTCTAGTCTGATAAAGCTTTCCAAGCTCATCCCATTTCTCCTTGGCAATGGAGAGTTGGTCAATGTGATGAGTCATGGATTCATACAGATGAAGCATGATTATGGCTTAGGCTCTTTCACCATCTTCTGTATCAAGTGGGTTTAATGGGTCAATAACTTTGGTCCCTTTGATGAAAGGCCAATAGCCCTGCTCCATCATTTTATACTTCTAATACGTGCCATGGATGAAAGTCTTTTCCATTGAACTTACAGATGTGAGATCTAACATCGGCATAGGCCATGGCCATGATAGGAAGGTTTTACTGATTGCACTAGGCAATGGCAATGTCTAGTCCTTTACACAACGGTAGCAGGCTCAAATGTGATGTTCTACAAGATGAGATAAGGGATGAGGACAATAGTCTGTGTTCATAACTTACACATAGCCTTATAATGATAAAAAATATAATGATACTTAGGCACTTACTAATTCATTTTTAAAGGACTACAACTTTTCAAATTTCTGAAAATAATCAATAGGACGTGCTAGACAAATTTATCATTAGTACTATGAAGCACTCATTGCGAAGCATAGGTAAAGCACTTGTCATTAACTCGATTGTAATCGGCTTGAGAAGTCACCTTTGGTTGAGGATGCTGTTTAGAGCTTACAACTATGCAACACACTCCACAGGACTTAAATCAGTGATTAAATTCATTGATGATTACTTCTATGAGTGGAAGAAATTCAAAAAACCAAGCTTTCAAGCTTGGGCTATGGCTGCCATAGAAAACCACAGTTAGGGTTTTGTCTATTATGAGCTATAGAGAGGGAATTTCTCTGAACCCTCTTGGGTGTAGATAGCTCACTTATGGAGCTACAAATGCCCCATGGAGCTTGCCCACATTGCCTTTTCCGTAGCGGGTGGCAACCTGCTGAACATCACATTGTCAAAAATGGCACCTTTTCTGCATTTGCTGCAATGCGAGCCTGCTGCGCTTCCAATGTCCAAGTTTGACGTGCCAGGATGTTGCGCCATGGGCTAGAGAATGTATCTTTAGAAGAGATCTTGAGCTGAAATGCTCTCTTTTGCTCTCCCCTAGTCCTCCATCAGAGGTGGGTATGGCAGGCACCTATGGACATGAAGAGGCATTATGAGAAAATAGCATGCTCTTGTGCACTTAGTGGGAAATGAAGGTGAAGGAAGCTTGTTGGATCGGTGTTGGCTCTGATACCATGTTGCAATATTAGAGTGAGATCATGACGTGTGCACAAGAGGGAGAGAGAGCTCAAGTACAAGAAAAAGATATTGTTTAATGAGTTTGTTCACAAGTACAATTGCTACACTCTCTTTGCAATTGAGAATGATCTCTAGGCTGTTTAAATAGCCTCTGGATGGCTAGGGTTAGGGGTTCCCCTTTCCCTTCAGTCCATTCACACCTAGCTACCCTTATCGACCCTTGTGTACATAGGGTTGATTTGCCTCTCTCTCAATAGGACATTGCATTATTTCCATTGTCTTGAGATTTTCAAGAGAGTAATGCATCATAATGTGATTCTTCATAACTTGAAGAAGCCACCCTTGCTGAATTTTATCGTAGCTGAGATCAATTTTAGCAAAATGCTTCCAATCTTGACTTGCAGTCAGGTGTGTTAGGTCCATCTACTCAAGAGAGTTGATGTATCCTCGCAATGGAATGATGGGTGATGAAACCAACATTGTGTTTTAAAGAAGGGTGATGGAACCTTGAATTACACTAATCACAACAAGAAATAAATGCATAAGAAAATAATCAAACTAAATTTCAGTATTTTACCCCTTTGGACTGAATTGCCCTCAAGAAATTGAGATGAGCTGACACCAATCAGTCCCAAAAACATTTGTGTCCCTTGTGGTATTACTTTTCAAAGGCTAAATTCTCTAGAAATTGATGGGCCACACCACAAACTTAAGGAATACATCCAACATGACAATCCTTAGTAAATGAAGCACAACCCCATGCAGCTGTGCAAGCACTTGCGATTCTTTGTAAACAAGAACACTGAAATTCAATTTGCTCCTTGATTCTACATTGTAGGGAGCCCAAATGGAATCTTCTCTAGTTGTGTGCAAATCAGTCATGTTGTCAACCACCAAATCTAGCCATGTTGTCAACCACCAAATCTCAAGGATTTTGTTTACATCAGCAACAATTCTCAATCATTGAGGCATGCATGTATGCATCCCAATGCAACCGTGCAAACCTTAATCCTTGCTAGTTATAGATTGGGATCCACAAATTCCCAATTAGCAACACCTCAAGTCTAAATTGAGGCTCAAATATTCAATTTCCTTCACTAAATTGCACATGCATCAGTCATAGAGGGGAGAGAATATGCAGAAGAGAGACTAATTTTCTTCCCTAAAAATGCTTTGAACAGCAGTTGCCAGCAGCTAGGATGCATTCAATGTCATGAGGACGTGAAAATTTGATGCTTTGCTTATGTTTAATTGCACATTTGATTAAAAGATTAATCAAATGTGCAATTAAAAGATGTACATGTATTGCACATGTGAGGTGCAAGCTACTTTTTCATAGTTGAAGGCCAAAGGACCCTGTGAAAAAGATGGGTGTCAAAGGCAAAAGTTGTAACAAGTTACACTTGTTAGATTCTAGGTGAATTTTGGTGTTAGTTTGCCCTTGGGACCATTAATTGGCCATTAAGTGCCGGTGGTGACACTAGAGACTAGGCATTAATTAATGGATTAATGCTTGTCTAAGGGTCAATTAATGCATGGGACCACTTTGGGTTGCAAATGGCCTAGCCAATTAATTTTTGGATGGGCAAGGTCAATTTTTTGGGCATGGATTAAGGGTTGAATTAATTAATTCTGAAAATTAATTAAATGGCTGGAAATTGCTGAAAATTGATTAAGAAAGTTGCCACTTTGCAAAACTTCCCCATGCAAGTGGGGGAAAGGCTAAATAGGGCTGAAGGGAGAGGGAAATCTCGTTTTTTTCATTTTTTGGAGCTGTTGGAAAGAGGTGTTGGACTGTTGCTGCCAGCTTTTGGGGCCATTTCCCAGCCATTGGAGACCATCTTGGTGATGGAGATTGCATATTCTTGACCTTGGGAAGCTGGCAATTGCTGCTGATGCACTTTCTCCTGAAGATCACAGTCTTTGATACTCCTATTGTTGTTGATGCATCCGTTTGGGGCTGGTACAGTAGGGTGATAAATTCTTCGCGACAAATCTCAGAATTTTCTCTCTCTATAGCCTTCTCTCATCTCCTTCAGCCTATGCTCAGCCATTCTCAGCAATTCTTAATTATTCCGAGGAGATCTCAGCCATTTTTGGTAGGCTGATTTGTAATTTCTGTAGTAAACCCTAATTTACAGCAGAAATTAGGGTTTAGCAGCCACCTTGGGATCTGTGCGAGAGATTGAAGGCTCAAGGGACTGAAATTAGCAACTGATAATTGAAGATTATCAAGGGATTTCAGGGGCCAGCCCATCCCAAATTGATTTGGGGCAGCATTTGGCCAGCCAAGGGTCAAATTGGAGAAGAAGTCCTTGGTGAATCAGTTTGGCAAATGACCCAAAAGGCTTGCTGGTCATTTATGACAGCAAGAGCAATTGGTTAGTAGGAGGAGATTGAAGAATCTCAAGTTGTACTCCTTCCAATTGAATGAAAGCTAAAGAAATACCGCAAGGGGTGCCAATTTTGGGGCCAACTGGGCAAGAAGGAAGGCTGGTTTCATTCAATGCTGTCATCTCTCCCAAAATGTTGTTGCTAGCCCTTGTTAATACTCAAAATTAGGTCGCCTATTGTTGAACATCCTTTAATTGTTCTTGCTTATTGCTGTGTATAAGGGTTTTGCAGTTGTCTGATGCCTGAATTTAGTAGATCAGGTCACCCTGCTGCTATGGTGCTACAGCTACTATGGATTATAGTAATCAGAAAACGTGTTTTGTCCTAGTGAAACACGAAGTTTCGAAATATGTGAAACGTTTCATTTCATTTGGCGAAATAGGGTCACAAAATGAAAGAATATTTGCGAAATGAAAATTTTAAAAAGGTTTTCCTTTATTAGAAAGAACATGGAGGCTGTTTTTCTTTTACAATTAGCATTTTTTCTACCCTCCTTGCATGCCCAATCATCTCCTCCATCTTTTTATACTTTGTTTCATTTCGCAAAACAAGGTCACAAAATGAAAAAGTTATTTAAAGAGTTTATTTTATAAAAAGAACACATGGGCTGTTTTTCTATGACAACCCACATTTTTTCTATGTCCTCTTCCTTGTACACACTATCATCTCCTCCATCTCCACCTCATCTCTTCCATACACTCCTCCACCTCCTCTCTACCGTGGGCCTCTTATCTCAAACATTTTGATTTGTGAGTCATGAATGCTAATTTGGAAATCAACAGGTGAAATGGATGTTTTGGTTTTAGGCTTTTAACTTTTTGACCCTACGGTCTAGGTGGAATGAATGTTTTCATTTTATAGATATGTTTTTTCTCTCTAATAATACTAGATATGGATCTTTAATGAAATGAAACACGAAACGAAACCTCAAAACCTTGAAACACGAAACTATGAGAGTATGTGTAACGGAAGAGAAACACGAACACAAAGAACAACACACACACACACACACACACACACACACACACACACACACACACGAGGAAAGAATACTACACTGACTAAAGAAGAATGTTGATACAATGATAATGGATTGTGTAATGAAAGAGACCTAACTGTCCTAAGGGGAAGGAGAGAGAGAAGGATTGCAGAAGAAGAGGGAGAGGAGAGAGAAAGGCAAGAAGAAGAGAGAGAAAGAGGGAGAAAGGAAGAAGAAGAGGAAGAAGAAGAAGAAGCCATGGAAGCTTGAGAAGGCGAAAAGAGAGTTTCTTGATAATTTCTGTCACACCTCAAAATACCCTCTTACACCTTATATACCGTCAGTGTAACTGGTATGTTCCCATGCCATGTTTTTGTGATCCCCATTCATTACAAACCATCCGGTCTTATAAAGTTTTTGTCCTAAAAAACAAGGGATGTAGTCATGGACTGTAAGGGTGTGCTGTAGGAAATCAGCTATAACTTTGTGTGGGAAACTCCGTATGGGATAGTTGAGGTGTCTTTACGGAGCCCATGAGATGTACCTTCAGCACATGTGGGTGGGGCAAGGCTGGAATCAGGTCATGACCAAAACTGGTACAAAATAAAGGGCTGTCCAGGAATTACTAGTGTGCTGTCCCAGATGGTATGGCTGGAGAAAAACAGCCATAACTTCCACTAGGAAACTCCGATCGGGGCAAGTAAGGTGTTGGCACGGAGCCCTCGAGGTGTACTTTCAGCCCATGTATGGAGGATGGGGCTGATAATGGACTAGGACCAAATTTGGTACAAAACAGGTGGCTGTCTAGATGCAGACTGCAGCCCAGGACAGGTGTCATGGTTAAGTTTCAGCCAATACGGCCTCCTTGAGGTGTGGAAATTCATCCAATATAGATGTTGGGCGCCAAGAGGCTTCCTCTATCGGTAGGCCTTGCCATTTGATCAGGTATTCATGTATGGAACGGGTGCGTAGTTGCTTTTCACGTTGCCCAATGACCGCTTCAGGAATGTACTGAATAAGGCCCTCCTCATCTATGGGTTGTAACTCCTCTACATGATCTTTGGGAGTGCCAATGAAAGGTTTCAATTGGCTCACATGGAAGACATCATGGATCTTAGTGGTGGGAGGGAGTTGGAGACGGTAAGCCAAGTCCCCAACCTTCTTAATGATCTTGTAGGGCCCATAGTAACGGTGTGCCAACTTGTTGCAAGAACCGTCCTTTAGTGTGGCATAACGGGACTTGGGGACTTTGAGGAGTACCAATTCACCCTCTTAAAAGTCAAGGGGTCTTCTTTTTGCATCAGCATGGAGCTTCATGTGCTCTTGAGCCCTTTTGAGGTTTACCTTGCATTGTTGAAGTAGAGCTTGCATGCGGTCCAACTCTTCTTTTCCAAGGGGGTTGAGCTTTTCATTGAAGATCACGGTAGGAAGCGGCACCCGATAATCATACAATGCTTCGAAGGGAGAGACTCCAATGCTCGAATGAGTGGAGTTGTTGTAAGAAAATTCAGCCAAGTGCAGCCATACGTCCCAAGAATTCTGTACATCATGACAAAAACGTCGCAAATAAGTTTCAAGCCACTTATTGACTCTCTCGGTCTGCCCATCCGTTTGGGAATGATATGCTGTGGACGGAGCCAATTTGGTCCCCATGGAGTTGAAAATTGTCTGCCAAAACTGACTCATAAATTTGGTGTCCCGGTCATGTACTATGACTTGGGGTAAGCCATGCAACTTAAAAACATGCTCCATAAACTGAGTGGCAACTTGGGATGCTGTAAACTGGGATTTTGTAGGGATGAAATGGGCTGCTTTAGTGAGTCGGTCAACTACCACATATATGCTATCCCAACCCTTCTTGGTTGTAGGTAAACTAGTGATGAAATCCATGGTAATGTGGGTCCATTTTCCTTCGGGGATAGGTAAAGGTTGCAACAATCCACCCGGTTTAAGAGTGCTTTCTTTATTTTGTTGGCAAGGCACACATCTAGACACAAAGTCTTTAACATCCCGCCATAGGTCTTTCCAATGGAAGCTCTTTGAAACTTGGTCATATGTTTTGAAGACCCCTAAATGGCCAGCAATCGATGAAGAATGCATCTCTTCAAGGATCCTTTGGGTGAAGGGAGAGGCATGGGGAATCACAATACGGCCATGGATCCAAATGAGGCCATTGTGGAGCTGACATTGGGAATTGTCATCCATGACACCTTGCTGTAATTTCTGGAAAAGAGGGCTGAATTCAGCATCAAGCAAGTATGCCTCTTGGAGCTCTTCAATCCAATCATGGTGGAGTTCAGTGATGGATGAAACCTTGCATGCCCACATGCGAGAGAGTGCATCAGCCACTACATTGTCCTTGCCACGGGTGTGGGTAATCTCAAAGTCATAGTTTTGTAGGGTAGCCACCCATCTACGTTGTTTGGGAGTAAGGTTGGGCTGAGTCAAGAAGTATTTGAGCACACGGTGGTCACTTTTTACCTTAAATCTGCTGCCATACAAGTAGTGATGTCACTTTTTGATAGCATGAATGACTACCAACATCTCCTGATCATAGACATACAACTCTCTCTCTTTATCATCCAATTTTCGGCTCTCAAATGCTATTACCCTGTGTTCTTGCAGCAAGACTGCACCAATACCCCGTCCACTAGCATCACACTGGATGGCAAAATCCTTTGAAAAGTCGGGGCATACGAGGATGGGGGACTGAAGTGAGCAAGTCTTTCAGCTGCTGAAAACTGCGGTCAGCCATGTCATCCCATAGGAAAGCCTCTTTTTTTAGCTTGTCTGTTAACGGGGCTGCAATTGTGGCATAATGGCGAATAAATCTCCGATAAAAGAGGAGAGGCGAAGAAAACCACGCAAGGAGATAGTAGTAGTGGGGGTGGGCCACTCGCGGACACATTGCACTTTCTTAGGATCAACTTGGATGCCTTTTTCACTAACGATGTGTCCTAAGTACTCAACCTCTGTTTGTATGAAGACACACTTGCTTTCTTTGGCAAATAGCCAGTGCTCTCTCAGTACATCAAGAATTTGCCTGACATGCTTCAAATGCTCATGCAGTGACTTGCTGTAAATGAGTATATCATCAAAGAATACCAACATAAACTGGAAAAGCCATGGCTTCAATATCTTGTTCATTAAGCTCTGAAATGTGGAAGGTGCATTAGTGAGCCCAAATGGCATGACAAGGAAATGGTACAAGCCACGGTCAGTCCGAAAGGCTGTTTTGACTCCATCACCCATTCTCATTCTGATTTGGTGGTAACCGGATTGCAAATCAATCTTGGTGAAGTAGTGTGCTCCCTTGAGTTCATCAAGCAAGTCATCAATTCGAGGGATGGGGTATCTATTTTTGACGGTGATCTTATTGAGATCACGGTAGTCAATGTACAACCGGAAAGATCCGTCCTTTTTCTTAACCAATAGAACCGGGGAGGCATAAGGGGAAGAGCTAGGCTCTATGAATCCCATCTCATTGAGTTCCTTGGCTTGCTTTGCTACTTCCTCTCTCTCACATTTAGAGAGTCGATATGGGGGTGATGGGCTTGGCATGGGGCTCCAAGTCAATCGGGTGATCCACCGATCTCTGAGGGGGAAGGGTAGTGGGGGGCTGAAATAGGTCCTCATATTCAGCCAAAAGCACTTTTAGTGCTGTATTTTGCTTTCCCAAGGTGTGTTGGTCATCATTATCCTTATGCAAATGCAAGACAAAGATTTGGGAGTGTTTCTTGAATTCTTTTTTGAGTTGTCTTGCTGTTATAAGCTGAAAATCTGCATTTTCTTTGATTCCCTCCAAGTGTACAAGCTGCCCATGTATTACAAACTCCATATACAGCTGAGAGAAGTCCATAGAGATTTTTCCCAACTGCTGAAGCCAATCACATCCCAAAACAACATCCACGGGGCCCATATCAAGGGTAATTAAGTCCACCTTTGCTGTGTAATTTTCAGCCAGCATAAGAGACACTTGTGTGCATACATGGGGGCTCACTTCCTCATTTCCATTGGCCACTTGAACCTAAAGAGGTTGCTGTAATTCAGTGGGAACCCATGTCAAACGGCCAAGAGTCGATTTATTCACAAAACTGTGCGTGCTGCCACTATCTATGAGGATGTATACACTCTTGCCATCAATGTTACCATGCACTCGTAGGGTGTTCGGGCTCCTAGAGCCAGTCCATGCATCCATGGAGATCGAGCAAGCTGATATAGTGGTGAATGAGGGGTGCCAAGGGTCATTTCCAAGCATGTCATCAATGGGGCAGCCACCGGGGTCAAAAGGGAACCCGTCCGGTGAGTCATAAAACTGATTGGTATCAATATCCTCCTCATATTCAGTATTTTCAGCAAGTTTCATCATTGGAGAGTTGTCATGCATGTCCTCTTCCAGCTTGCACTATCTTCCAGCACGTACATGCTATTAAACTTGACAGTGGCATTCTTAAAGGGGCATTTGGATGCATGATCAGTCGTGTACTTATCCCCGCATTTAAAGCACAAGCCTTTCACTCATATTCAGCATTTTCAGCAAGTTTCATCATTGGAGAGTTGTCATGCATGTCCTCTTCCAGCTTGCACTATCTTCCAGCACGTACATGCTATTAAACTTGACAGTGGCATTCTTAAAGGGGCATTTGGATGCATGATCAGTCGTATACTTATCCCCGCATTTAAAGCACAAGCCTTTGGCTTTTCTATCCTTGACAACTTCGGGAGGAATGAATTTTTGACCGTTAGGACTGAAGCCATTCCTTATTTTATTTTCAGCATACTTTGGGTCACTTTTGGAGGGTGGTGCTGTCCCAAAACTGCCATATTTCATTTCAGCATTAAAAGTGGGGTAAGTAGGAATTTTGGGGCTACCATTCTTGCATTGTTGCTGTGATAATTATTAGCATATGGGGGTTACCTGATAGGGTATCTTTGCTGTCTTGCAATGGGCTGCCTGCCCTCATTGCGGCGGTATTTTCGACCATAGCGTTCGGCCAATTCTATGGCTGCAAACAGGGTGGCTGGCTTTTGAGCCATTACATCAGCTGAGAGATGTGCATCTAGCCTATAAATGTATTTATGCAATTTGGCCTCATCACTGACTGCCTCAACATATATGGATAGGTTCATAAATTGGTTGGTGTACTCCCTCACTGTGAGATTTCGCTGATCAAACTGATACCATTGCCTAGCCAAGCGTTCTTTTTCCACCGGGGAGACAAAAACTTGGATCATATGCATCTTGAACTCTTCCCAATCACGAAACTGCTGATTTTCTCTTTGAACGAATCTCCACCATGTGTGGGCAAAACCTTTTAAATGAAGGGAGGCAAAAATGATATTTGCCTCATCGGTACGGGGGTAGATGAGAAAATAGGCTTCCAATTTAGAGGTCCATTCCTCTAGTTTAGTTGGGGATGAGGACTGCCCATTGAATTTAGTAAACACAATCTTGTCACACAGCTCATTTGGGCCTGGCTGCCCATGAATGCCATGTGCCATATGCTGCCTATATATGCCTTGCTGTCCAATCCCCGGCTGTCCAAAATTCCCATGGGGGCCATGCTGCCCGTGCATTACATGAGGACCAAATTGCCCATTAAGACCTTGCTGTCCAAAATGTCCATGCTGCCCATTGCCATATGCATGCTGCCCATTGCCATGTGCATGCTGCCCATGCACTCCGTGCATTTCATGCTGCCCAAGATTTGCATTGGAGCCATTTCCTTGAGTGTGCAAGTAGCTTCCGTTATAGGGGAGTTGGGGTGCCAAGGATGGGCTTGAAAGATTCGTAACGGGGGAGGGAAGGAGGGGCCCATCATGTCGAGTGGAGGGCTCACTCGTCTCATAAGTGCTATGGGGAATGCCATGGGTACCACCGAGACCTTGTGGGCTACGCCCGGTCTCCAAGGGGGGAGGGCAGTTAGCCTCACGGGGAGGGACATACTCCTTGGGTCGATCCGAGGGGGGGGGCAATGGCGGGGATGAGGGCGCTCATGCGCTCTATGAGTAAGTCCATCTTGACCATCATCTTGGAATGACGGTGATCTTGGCGGGTTTTCATCTCCCTGTGGCGTTGCTCCATCTCTCGATATCGTTCAGCATGACGGGTCTCATGTTGGCATAAGGTTTGGTTGAGCGGAGATAAGCGGTCTATCTCGGGGGCACCCTCTTCAAACATGTTTTCACGATCATCCTGGGCTGAGCTAGGATCGTTCATTGAGGCAAGGGAGTCCCTTATTTCACGTTGAAATTCCTCTTGGGCCTTTGCTTTACCCTTGTGGCCTGCCATCCTAAGTGCAGTCCACCAGACCCCTTGTTACAGAAATGACGATAACTTGAGCTAGGGAACTCCGATCGCCAAACTTTCTGATTCAAATGAAAGCCCTCGATCCCCTCTACGAGGCTATGTAAAAATATCTCCGATAGTAAATGATCAGGGCTTTGCTGTAATCACTTTTTGTGGGCTGACTATGTAGGATTGCTGCCTGTCCCACAGTACCTCTGGGCACAAAACTGAGTGTATCTCCCAAACCGTAGGGCGGAATGGGGAGGTTTTTAGTTCAAATTGAAGGGGAAGATGCCCTCTTCGAATCAAGCTATAGAGCCCACGCTTAGTCACACAAGAAGGCTATGCTGTAATTAACTTTTGCGGGCTGATTGTGTAGGACTGTTGCCTGTCCCACAGTACCTCTGAGAACAAAACTGAGTGTATCTCCCAAACCGTAAGGCGGAATGGGGAGATATTTAGTTCAAATCGAAGGGGAAGATGCCCTCTTCGAATCAAGCTATAGAGCCCGTGCTCAGTCACACAAGAAGGCTTTGTTATAATCAACTTTTGCGGGCTGACTGTGTAGGACTGGTTGTTTGCATAACTGCATACCCTGCCCTTCTTGCATTGCATCCACCATACATTACCAAGTAGTTCGTGACATTACCAATGCATGTAGGGGCTTGTAGACTCAAATGATCAGGCTTCGGGCTATTCCATCAAATGTATCTGCACTTGCAATAATTCTTTGGGCTCCGGATCATCTGGAGGTGGGCAAAGTTCCCCCCGGGCCGGGTTGTGCACCCCTTCAGGGTCTTTGATGGCAAAGGGGGGTCACTCCTCTTTTGTCTTGCCACCTCACCTGGCATCGGGCTTTTCCTCACCCGGAATATACATGGCAGACATTTATTAATTAAACACCTAGCATGAGATGCATTTCAGGAATCAAAATTTTGGGCTTTTCATGAAGTGCATGGAATTGGAATGGGGAATAGGGATAGAGAGCTTACCGACAGTGACTCATTGCCTACTCACCTTTATACAATGGATTTTTTTTATCACTTCTTAGCTCAGTCAATTCACAAGAAGCCAAATGGGTTATGGGTAAGCAAAAATATAATCACAATGAAGCTTCAGCACGAGTAAAATCCATTTCAGTACTATAAGATCAAAGGGAAATGACTGGGATTAATACTCAGCATGCATTCAATGTCTGGGACTCCTATTATCTACTTGGACTCATACATTCTCTCAAACAAGTGGATGGGGTTCAACAAGAGGCTTAAACGGAGAGAATGAGAGCAAAGAATCGGTTACCTTGAGTCTTTTGGAGAAGAAGACAGCCACTAATGCCACCTCAGTCCTTCATGAGAGCTCCACTTTAATCCTACATGCTCCATAGCTCCAAAATGGTTGTGCTCCGTCAAGAAAGGGTGAAGTCAAGCTTAGGGCAGGATGGCTCAGGACCTTTCCATGAAGAGTTCTTGCTGAAGTTGAAGTTCTACTCCATAGCCATGGCTGGCCACAAGTGCATGCCTTCAAATCTTGCTTGTAATCCTCTTCCTGTGCTTCTTGATGGTTGAAATCTTGAGCTAGGTTGAAGAGGGACTCCCGGGAACCAAGAAGAGACCAAAATCTTCAAGATTTTTGAGCTTGATGCCAAGGTTTCATGGCTGCCATGGTCTGCATCAGACCAGGGTTTCTTGAAGTGAAAAGGGGAGTCCAAGGGCTGAGGAAGATGCCTCTAATACTGCCCAAGAAGGTTGCCAAGAGCCAGGAGTGAGGTCAGGAAGGAGAGGAGGGTTGGGAGGGGCTGTCCAGCAGGCCAGGAAGCAGCCCGTTTTTCGCCGCAAATTTCGGGGCTGCTCCTGGGTGCTACGGGCAGGGTAGATCAGGGTTGTTGCTGCTCAATATGATGCTCCAGCTAAGGGGAAAGCCTTGGGACAAGCCATTCTTGCTAAGGAAGAGGGGAGGAGCAAGATTTTTGAGGTTCTTGGGCTGGAGCTTCCATGGCAGCTTGGGGGAAAGAGGAGAGAGAAGGTCTTCTTGAAAAGTAACTGAGTTTTTAGCCTTCTCTAATTGTGCTACCTTCCTTTTTGCCCAAAACCCTAAAAAACTTGCATGAAAATTAGTGACGACCTGTCAAATTTGTTTGCCCGCCTCCAGATTTGTCCATGGTTCTTGGGAAAGCTCCAAGAAAGGCTGCCACAGTCTTCAAGAGGGCTGACAGCCTGCTTGAGTACTCGTGTGTACCTGTGAAAGAGATGTAACTGGAGTTTTCTAACTGTGGGAAACTGGGAGAGCCCTAAATCTATGGGGAAAGAGAAGGATCAAGGACAAAGCTCTGATACCACTTGTAATGAAAGAGACCTAACTGTCCTAACTAAGGGGAAGGAGAGAGAGGACTGCAGAAGAAGAGGGAGAGGAGAGAGAAATGCAAGAAGAAGAGAGAGAAAGAGGGAGGAAGGAAGAAGAAGAGGAAGAAGAAGAAGCCATGGAAGCTTGAGAAGGTGAAAAGAAAGTTTCTTGATAATTTCTGTCATACCTCAAAATACCCTCTTACACCTTATATACCGTCAGTGTGACTGGTATGTTCCCATGCCATGTTCCCGTGATCCCTGTTCATTACAGATTGATCAGTCCTTGCATGCAACCCAAAGCTTCAGTTAGGGCACTAGATTAAGCTAATGATGATGGTAGCACCAAGCATGGAGAGTCAAAGTATCGGAATGTGCACTTGCAAAGGGAAAATTAAAGTGTGTGTTTTTGGCAAGTGGGGGGTGCAACTATAAATAGCATAAGCACAAAAAATCTGGCTGACTTGATCCAGGAGAGGCCATAAATACTGGCCGAGCATTATTAATGCTGGTCACACAAAAAGAAATGCTAGAAAAAACAAGGAACACCCTAGAAAAATCCCAGATGGCAATGACAATGCATGGGAGGTGTAGACAGACTGTGGAAGGCAGTAACTAGCCTAGAAATGCACACAAGAAGTTGACAAACAAAGAAAAAGCACCTAAACTACTAGAGCTCGTGTCTCCTCGTCAAACTTTGACAAGAGCTCACAACTAGGAGATGACAAATTGACATGACTAACAGAGGCATGCTAACAATTCCTCTTAGATCTCGGGAATGTTTGAAGACCCAACAACCTCACGTGATGAAGCATAGAAGCCTTGGGCGAAGGCTTTGTGAAGAGATCAGCTGCGTTGTCCTCAGTAAGACAATAGCCCACTGCCAACTCGGAATCCACGATTTGCTCTCGAACATAGTGGTACTGAATCTTGATGTGCTTCATGGGAGCATGAAACATAGGGTTCTTGGCCAGAGTTGGAGCACTCTGGTTATCCACACATAACTCTGTAGGTCTTGGCTAAGGAAAGCCAATCTCTACCAACATGTGGGGAAGCCAAACCGCCTCTATAGTTGTAGAACATAAGGCATGACACTCAGCCTTTGTAGAAGAAAGGGCTACAATAGGCTGTTTCTTGCTGCTCTATGAGATAACTCTCGATCCAAGGGAGAAGGCATAACTTACAGTGAACCTTTGTGCATCCACATCACCTAGCCAATCAAAATTGCTCCAACCAGAGAGAAACTCTCTCTCCATACATGATCCTATAGAATTGAGTCCTTTACAAATAACCCAGAACGTGCAAGGCCGCACTCCAACACTCCTAAGTAGGAGTTGTCATGAAAGAAGACAATATAGCCACAACAAAGAAACTATCCAGCCGAGTGTGAATAAGCTAGATGAGGGAGTTAACAAGACACTCGTAACGAGTGGCATTTGTAAGGGGAACTCCAATTGTGCCTATGTTGGGAAACAAAGATGCCCTATGCCATTTGATAAATCTCCAAGCCAAGGAAGAAGTGAAGGATTCCCTAGATTTGATAAATCTCTTGGGATCTTGTCCAAAGAACGGTACCTATAGAAGTATCCTCTATTATCATTGTATCTTGTGTAAAGATCACACATGTACTATTATAAGGATATGTATTTTTGAAATTTCACTTAACATGTGGATTAAATTTTAATCACATGGTTAAGTAAATGTTACACATGTGAGGTGTAACTCGGGTTAGAGTAAATTTACGAGCCCAGAAATCACGGGATATCAAAGGCAAAAGTTACTATAAGTTATGTTGCATAGGTACTTGGTGGTATTTGGTGCTAGTTGTTAGCCTAGGTCATTCATTTGGCCATAACTGTCAGTTTGTGACACTAAAGAAGTGGCGTGTAATGATACCTAACACCAATTTGATGGTCAAAGATAGTGCAGAGATACTCGGGAATGGAAATAACCTAGCCAATTTGATTATTGGCAAATCAGATTATTTTTTAGGACACTGATATTAGATTAAATTTCAGTATCTAAAGATTGAAAAGTAATATTTAATTATGGATAGTGGTGATAAAACAATTTGAGAAGGTTGCTACTTGTCAAAAATGCCCACACAAGATTGAAAAACGTCTTTAGAGGTTGGAGAGAGGCATTTTAGTGCATTCAACCTGCAAGAGAGAGGGAGGAGATACTGTTGGTCTGATCTACAGCCATTGGAGGACCTTCTGAGGTAGCCAGGGGCAACAAAAGACCAATCAGCAGCAGGTGACAAAATCTATACACTGTTGAGACAGGGCAACAGCAACAAATGATTGATTTTTTTTATTTCTTCGTGAAGAAAGTCTAAATTTTCTCTCTCCTTCACATTCTCTCTCATCTTCTAGTCTTTTCTACAGCCTTGCTTCGAAGATTATAGCATTGAGATCACCAAAGTTGAGAAACTTCAGATTTCTCTATTGTAAACCCTAATCTATATCAGAAATTAGGATTAAGCAGCAGCGTTGGGAAGCATGTCAGAATTTGGAAGCTCCAAGACTTAGATTCAATAGGGTTGAAGATGTTTTTAGTCGAATTCAAGTGGAGGGACCAACAAATCAATGAATTTGGGGCATTTTCCAACTCCATCAAAGCGAGTAAAGAGCTAATTGATTGCTTAACAAAGGGGAAAATCAAATTAAAGACTTGTTGGTCATTTTAGATAGCAAGGGGAGTTGGAATACCGAAAGAGATTGGAAAATTTCCATTGTACATAAATTTTTTTTTCAATCAAGGTAAAGAAATACCGAAAGGAGCGCTAGTTTTGGGGCCAACAGGATGTCCATTATCCAAGATTGTGAGTTAATTTGCATTTCTTAGTTTTTAATAAATGTTGTTGCTATAACTAAGTTGTAATCAGGGAATTACCACCCATCCACGAAAGGAAGGTTGGTTTCAGGTACCAAGCTATGTAAGACCATGAACAGGTAACATGTTAAAACCTAAATCCAGTACATAGAGAACTTTAGCTGAAGAAGAGTGCTTGCCAGGCAGTAAAGGAAAAGTCCCTACTTCTCAAATATGAACTATAGAGTTGTCACCAATGGTGATTGAGTCCCCTTTGGCACTCATGTCCTGAAGCCAATCCTGTGTATGGGTCATGTGAGAAGAAGCCCCATTGTCAATCAACCAAGGCTTCTCTTAAGTAGAAGAAACAAGGGCTATATGCTCCTCGCAAATACATGCACAAAGACAGACTCTATCGTTGCTGGGGTAGTCTTTGAAGAATCATTCAAATCCTTCTCCTTAGGCTTCAAATGGGGGTATTTTTGCCAACACTTTCCCTCGGGATAAGTGCCCTTCCCACAATGTGTACTTGGGCTTCTTCTCCTTCTCTTCCTTCTTGTCCTTGGTCTGTGGCTTCTTTTTCTTCTCTCCACTTGTATGTGCAATAAATGCCTTGGTGGAGCTAGAACTATGGGCCTCAACCTCTCTGAGTCGCTCTTCATGCTCCAAGACAAGCGATGAAAGCTCCTCCTATAAAAGCGTATTGCGGGTCCTTGATATGATAAGGCTGGTGTAGAAGACATTGAATTGAGAAGATGGCAGCCGAGTCAAAAGGATCATAGCTATGTCTTCAGAGGATACCATTCAACCAAGAGAGGCAAGCTCACCTCTTATGTCCTCTATCTTTTGATGTGCTCTTCATGGAGAAGAAATCATTAAGACTGAGCATTCACAACTTCTTCTCCAGGGAAATCTTGAGGGCAAATGTATTGTGCTGATACAAAGATGCAAGTTTCTTCCACACTTACGCCGCGATTATCAAGGTGTGAATCTGCACAAGGATAGAATGCTACAAACTCATAAAGAGAAAAGATTGGGGCTTAAGAGTTGAGCCGATTCCACAAGGCTACATGGTCCATAGAAGTTCCATTTGTGAGATCCTACGGGAGATGAAATCTGAAACAAGAGCCTAAAGATTGAAGGTGCTGAGAGTATGCACTCCACCTTACGTGACTGTGACATTAATGTGACATTAAAAGTGATATTTAATGTCACGTTAAGATCATAAATATGGAATGTGACATTAAAAGTGACATTTAATGTGACATTGAGGTAAATCTATGGAAACATGCACGAGAATGACTGTCCGGGCTCTTGGGCGCCCGAACAGGGTTAAGGGGAGCCTAGAGAGTAAGAGAGTCCAAGAATAGTAGGACTCCAGAGAAGTGGACGGTTAGCAAAGGAATACGGGTGAGAGGTGCCAGCACTTATCTAGGCGTGGTTGGGAGGAGAAGAATCACTCGTGCTCATGATCTTTTTCATTGTTTTCCCTTTGTCTTTCCGAATCCATCTTTCATTGGTATCAGAGCCTATGGTTCAACGGCCAGATCCGTCGTTCGTCAGATCGTCAGTCGTTTGTCAGATCGTCAGTCGTCCGCCAGGTCGTTAGTTCTTCGTAAGGTCGCGTGAGTACTGGCCGAAAAGAGGCGCCGTGAAAACGCGACGGGCCGTGAAAAAAAAAAAGTGAGACGTGCCACGTCACATAAATGTGACACGTTACGGGCAGGAAAAAGGTTTAGGCGAAACGACCAGGCGTGGGGTCGCGAGGAAACGTGATACGACTGCAGTAAACGAAGGCGAAATGTGAAACGTGACTTTGTCACAACTGCTGTTAGTGAAACGTGACTTTGTCACGACTGCTGTGAGATGGACATGACACGACTGTTGTCATGACTGCTGTGAGAGGGACAGAAGAATGTCATACATGACTGAAGTCAGGAAATTGAATTTCCAGCATGACTGCTTTACTGCTCTAATCTGGGAAGATAAAATTTTTTCATTACTCTTCGGGCTTCTTTCCAAACCAGCAACCACCGCTTGCCATTAAAATCAGGGAAGTACTTTACTTTGTATGCAAATTTCTTATTTTTGCTTTCCAATTCCAGTGTATTAATGGCAGAAAAAGGGAAAGAAAGGGTAATGGAAAGCTCTAGTTCTGGGGACCAACCTATGGTAGATCCCCATGAACCAGAAATACAAGAAGAACAATGGGAAGAATTTTTTGCTACGCGAGAACAATTCGATGATCTTACAGCTCGTGTGCAAACTCAGGGGGTTCAAATGGAATTTTTAACTCAAACACTTACTGAAATAAAATCTCAATTAACTTTATTATTGGAAAGAGATAAAAATAAGATAAAAATCTCAGATGTCCCATCTTGATCGAAAGATTTAGATGTGACTATGCGAGATCCTAAGGAACCCCAACCTTACCATAAATTGAGGGATAATCCAGTTCTAAAGGATATGAAACCACCTCAATTTTACGGGGAGGAAAAAGATAGGAATAAAGACACAATCTTTAATTTCCTCCAAAAATGGGAAGATTTACATAAATTAAAAAATACCCCACCACATCTCCAAGCACTGGAGGCTAGTTTAACTTTGGGGCCCAAAGCATATAAGTGGTGGCGAACTTTAAAGGAGGCGAATAAAATACCTGAAACTTGGGCTCAATTTGAATCCGTCTTTTTGAAAGAATTTCTTTTTGAAAATGAAATGGAAAGAAATTGGGAAGATTGGGATTATGTCAGACAAAAGGAAAGACCCCTGCTAACATATCTGGAGGAATATCGTGAGATAATCCTCAAACTGGAAGGAATAGATGAATTCCAAAAAACAAGAGGATTCATTAGGGGACTAGATAAAGCCTGTAAAAAGGAAGTAAAACGGAGTTTACCTAAGACGCTGGAAGAAGCAATTAAATTTGCATTAATTTATGAAGATAGTATGCGTTCAGGTACACTCACTAATCTCACTGATACGGAGCCCAAGTCTAAGGAATTGGAAACCTCAAAATTTGCGGGCAAATTTAAAAGGAAAATGCCATTTTTTAAGGGTAAAAAACAACCTTTTGAAAAGAAACCATATATGAGGCCAAAGTTAAGTCCTGATGACTTTGATAAGGCCAAAAAAGAAAAGTTGTGTTTCAATCGCCTATCCCCTAACCATGCTGCTTGGAATTGCGCTCAAAAGAAAAAAGGGGAAGACAAAGAAAAGGATAAGGACAAGGGCAAGGGAAAAGAAAAACAAATCCATGTAGTGCAGACCTTAGAATTAAAGGGCCATGAAAAGTATAAATCTTTAGAGGTCTTGCACATGGATGTACAACATAAGTGTTGTATGTCAACTTCTATGTGGCAGCCTACTTTCGGGCCACATGATTTACTTAGAGTACATGGATTGATAGCTGGAAAAAGGGTTAGAGTCATGATTGATGACTCTGCCACACATAATTTTATAAATTATGCACTTGTCAAAAAATTGAAACTTCCCCAACAAAACAGTGAGCATCAATATGTTGTTCGTATGATGCAAGGCCAAGACAATAAAATATGGGATACAATGGTATCCAATTTGGAAATTGAGATTCAAGGATATAAAGATAAGCTTGATTTCCAAATAATGAACATGGAAAGAGCTGATATTGCTCTAGGGAGGGAGTGGCTATGGGGATTGGAACCATCCTTAAAACGTAGCTATCACCATAATACACTGGAATTTGAAAGGGATGGTAAGACTTTTGTCATTCAAGGTGAACATGAAGTATCTGATAATCCTTTGCTGTGTTCTACTGAAGTTCAGAAGCTGATAAAGAAGGAAGTTTGTGAGGTATATATGCTATGGTCTCTTCCTGTACATAATACTTTTACTTTCTGTAATATAAAGCAACAATTTTCTTATGTTTGTGAGTTGAATGTTAATAATGAATTGAATAGTTTGTTAGATGACTTTAAAGATGTGTTTCCTTCTGTTAGATAGGGGTGATATAAATCACCCAATTGATATAAATAAGGATACACACCCAATTTTAAAACCACTGTATAGGTTAAGTGAAACATAGCATCAAGAAGTTGAAAGACAAATTAAGGATTACCTGGATAAAGGGTTTATTCAACCCAGTAATTCACCTTGGGCTTCACCAATTTTATTGGTAAAGAAAAAAGATGGTTCTATGCGACTTTGTGTTGATTATAGAGCACTTAATAAAATAACGGTGAAGAATGAAATTCCTATGCCCAGAATGGAAGATCTTTTTGATCAATTGCAAGGGGCAAAATTCTTCACAAAGATAGATTTAAGATCTGGCTATCACCAAATAAGAATTAAGGCACAAGATGTTTCCAAGACAGCATTTCGTACTAGATACGGGCATTATGATTTTTTGGTGATGCCTTTTGGCCTCACTAATGCACCAGCTACCTTTATGAAGGTGATGAATAGTGTTTTACAGCCCTATCTAGGACATTTTGTAGTAGTCTTCTTGGATGATATCTTGATCTTTAGTAAATCAAGAGAAGAACATTTGGAACACTTACAATTAGTATTCCAAGTGTTAAGAACACATTCCCTTTATGCGAAGAGAACTAAATATGAATTCTTTGCAGAAGAGGTCAAATATTTGGGGCATATTATCTCGAAAGAGGAAATCAACATGGATCCGGAAAAAGTAAGGGCAATTATTGAATGGCCACCTCCAAGGAACCTGGAAGAGCTGCAGATCTTCCTAGGTTTATCTGGATTTTATCGTAGATTCATTCGAGATTATGCCAAAATAGCTGTTCCAATGACAGACCAACTTAAAGGGAAAGGGAAAAGTTTTAATTGGGGAACAGATCAAAATGAAAGTTTTCAAAAACTTAAGGTAACTATTGCTACAGCTCCAGTATTATTAATAGTGGATCCCAATAAAGCATTTGTGGTTGAAGGTGATGCCAGTGATAAGGCGATAGGCGCGGTCTTATTACAAGAAGGTCGACCAGTTGCTTTTGAAAGCAAGAAATTAGATTGTGCAAAACAGAATTATTCTGTTTATGAGAGGGAGCTGTATGCAATAGTACATGCAATGAAGAAATGGAGGCACTATTTGTATGGTGTCAAACTTTTGATTTTATCGGATCATGAAAGCATTAAGTGGCTTAATGATCAACCGGATTTACACGGGCGTAAAGCCAGATGGGCCAAACTCCTCCAAGAGTTCGACTATGAGATAAGATATAGAAAAGGAAAGTATAATATAGTAGCTGATGCACTTAGCAGAATGCCCATCATTAATGAATTGAGTTTTACTCAGTTCACTTCCAACTTGCTTGAATCTTTAAAAGGGAAATGCCAGGTTGATCCCGCATACTCCAACATATGGGAAGCAATAAAAAATGGGGATCCAAATGAAAGTGCTTCTACTGAGGAAGGAATATTTGAGGATGTTCAACAAGGAAATGGAGTATCAGGGGTTGCTCAAACTGGATTCAAGTGGAAGAATTTTACCATTGATAATGGTTATTTACTCTACAAGGGTAGGGTATGTGTCCCGAAAGATACATAAATAAGGCGCTAGATACTATTTGAGTGTCATGATACCCCTAGTGCGGGACATCCAGGAGTTAATAAGACTTATAGTCTTATTAAAAGGCAGTTCTATTGGCCTGGAATGAATAAGGACGTCCTTGACTATGTAGTCAAATGTAATAAATGCCAGGTTAATAAAGCTGAAAGATTAAAAATGGGAGGACTTCTCCATCCACTAGAAATTCCTTCGAGAAAATGGGAGAGTATCTCCATGGATTTTATTGTTGCTTTACCTAGAACACAGAAGGGGCACGATTCTGTGTGGGTAATTGTGGATAGGTTAACCAAAATGGCTAGGTTCATTCCAACTTCAACTGATGTTAAAACACCAGAATTGGCTAGATTGTTCGTAGAGAACATATACCGATTGTATAGCCTTCCGGCAAACATAGTTTCTGATCGGGATAGAAAATTTGATAGCCATTTTTGGCGTGCGGTATTTAGGAAATTGGATACTAAACTTAGCATGAGTACGGCGGATTACCCGCAAACAGATGGGTAAACTGAAAGGGTTAACCAAATTCTTGAAGATATGCTTAGGGCATATGTAAGTAAAAGGCAAACTAATTGGGAAGAGTATTTACCGATAGCAGAGTTTGCATATAATAGTGCCAAGCACTCTTCCACTGGATATAGTCCATTTATGTTAATGTATGGGTTTCAGCCCAAAGCTCCTTTTGCAGTAGGACTGCATAAGGAAAAGGTTCAGGCAGCTAAAGACTTTTTGGAGGATATGAATAGTATGTTAAAATTTGCTCAAGAAAATATTAAAAAAGCTCAAAATCGAGCTAGAGCATATGTAGATCCTCACCAAAGAGACATCTCCTTTGAAGAAGGAGAATTGGTCTATCTTAAGGTGCCTGAACAAACTAGAGTAAATTAAGGAAGAAGCTGGGTGATTTGGATAATCTAATCTTAAATGATGCTATTGAGGAGCTATTCTATGACCAATCTAATCCACATGAACCAGAAAAAATATTAAATGTTCGTAATCGACGAACAAGGAATACTATTTATCAGGAATGTTTGGTTAAGTGGAAAGATTGTTCAGAAGAAAGCTCAACATGGGAGCGAGTTAGTATCTTAAAGAAAAGGTTTCCCGATTTACAGTTAGACCTTCCAAGTATCGTTTTCGAGGACGAAACCGATTCTTAAGGGGAAGGAAATGTGACATTAATGTGACATTAAAAGTGATATTTAATGTCATGTTAAGGTCATAAATATGGAATGTGACATTAAAAGTGACATTTAATGTGACATTGAGGTAAATCTAGGGAAACATGTATGAGAATGACCGTCCGGGCTCTTGGGCGCCCGAACGGGGTTAAGGGGAGCCTAGAGAGTAAGAGAGTCCAAGAATAGTAGGACTCTAGAGAAGTGGACGGCTGGCAAAGGAATACGGGTGAGAGGTGCCAGCACTTATCTAGGCGTGGTTGGGAGAAGAAGAATCACTCGTGCTCAGGATCTTTTTCATTGTTTTCCCTCTGTCTTTCCGAATCCATCTTTCAGTGACCACAACGAATAGTTCAAACCGTTTAGTTTTTCTTCTTTGGGTAATGAAGGTAAGACAAGCTCTTGTACCGAAGGTATCAAGGATGACATCTTCACTAAGGATGGAGCCTTTTGTGAAAGATGAATAGAAGGGGGCCGAGTGCGAATGGGGAACTCCTCATGCCAACCATAATCGTGATAATCGCGTCTCTGCTCAAAAGAGTATTTGGAAAGAAGCTCCTTCTCTGGTTCATTAAAGCTCATGATTTGGTAAGACATCTTCGAATTTGTAATCACTAGAAAGCTGCATTTGATAGAAAAACAATTGTCGCTTGTTACTAGGAGACTAGGACTTGCCCAAAAACTGTCATTCACAGTATTCGTATCGTGAACCAATGGCTACTTTTGCGGTTGCTAAAAACGAAGGCCAATTATTAAAAAAGAGTAACTACTACATAAATAGCAGAAAGCTATTGCCAAGGTGGAGAAGTTGTCGTCTATTGAAATATGTTGACGCCTATAATTGTAACAAACCTTTTGTACATCAATTGTTACCAAGATATATTGGCCCAATGATTTCAAATTAATTTGATGCTCATGTACTTTGAAAGGTGACTTGTATTATTCAAGTGTTTCAAAATATGATTAAATGTTTATCTTTCTATTTACGGCTAGCCAATTGTCAGAACACCCTATAAGTATACCTTGGTCGTCGTTGATGAGGTGCCTAAGAGAAATTAAAAGTTTAATCGGGTGGTTAGATTGATCGAAAAGCTTAAATGACCAAGACTTTTACACTGAGATAGTCACATTGACTAGAAGCCTATATAATAAGTGGTTTTAGAAAGTGAAACTAGATGCTCATGATTGAACAAACAAACCATGAACCAGTGAATCTATATAATGAAGCTCTTCAAAATCTAAATTTGGCAACTCCTAAATTTTAGGAGGTTACTATTTTGGAAGTTGCTCAAATGGAAATTCTATTCGCGTTAAAGGCTTCAAAATTTCACAAGGAACAATTTTGTCTTTAATAGCTATCTCAAATCCTTAACCGTTTTAGAGATTTTTAGAGTAGAAGCTTTGGAAGCTTTTTTCTCTAGAAAAATGATATGTGACATCTAGAAGAGATTACATGCCATTTTGAACAAAGAAGTGTTTCTACACTTGTCATTTTCAGCAAACACATGTCATTTGTAGGCTCTACTTTTCACTTTTGAGCACTCAAGCTTCACACCTGTATATTGGAGGTCTCTCTCTTCATTTCAAACAAGCTTTCATGCTGAAATTTCAGCCACATGCTTTGTACTTTCCTATCTATCTCTCATACAAGAAACACTTACTACTTAGCTTGATCTAATCCAAGTACTAAAGAAGAAAATCAAGGTGGTGCTCAGAGTTTGCAGAAATTAGGGTTTCAAAATCCTAATTTTCAGATTTGTAGCAAATCAGCTCTTTTGTATATGGTTTAGATAGTTGGTGTTCGTGCTTTTGTTTCAATAATTCTTGAAAAGGGGGAGGGGTCGGTTTCCCCTCTTAACATAGTGTCGACTCTTCTCTCTCTCACCCTCTCTCCTCTCGCTCTCTCTCTCTCTCCCCTAATTTTCATGGTGAGAATTAATCAAGTTGATTAAGTTCAAAGTATTGTTATTCTCACGTTCTTCCTCGCACTTACAATAGCAGGGACTGAAGATTAGCAAAAATGCAAAGTTGGGTTTTGGTCAAAACACAAAAGTTGATGCCACCTAATGCAAAAAAGTTGTCGCCTAATCCTTGGAGAGTGTCATTTGGTTGCCTTGTGTGAAAATGGGCAGTGGACCACCTGTTTGGGTTATAGAAGCAATAACTGGAGGCGGAAAATCTGCGTTTTGGAATTTTGGGCTGCTCCTTTGCGACGAAAACTTGCGCTTTGAAGAAATCTCCAAAGTGTGTCCTCATTTAGGGGATGATACCATATGAGAGTGTGCAACAGAAGAGAAACACACACACACACACACACAGAAGAATATTGCATTGACTGAATAAGAATGCTAATACAATGATGATGGACTGATTAGTTCCTACACGTAGTCCAAAGCGTTAGTGAGGGCACTGGATTAGGTTGATAATGATGGCAGCGCCAAGCATGGAGAGTCGGAGTGTGTACTTGCAAAGGGAAGATTGAAGATTGAAGAGTGTATATATCTACCAAGTGGGGGGTGTTTCTATAAATACCAGGAGCACCAAAAAACTGGCTGACTTGATCCAAGAGAGGCCATAAATGCTGGCGGATCAAGATTAAATGCTAGTCGCATAGAAAGAAATGCCAAAAAAAATAGGGAACCCTCCAAAAAAATCCTAGATGGCAATGACAATGTTTGTAGGTGTAGGTAGACTGTGGAAGGCAGTAATTGGCCTAGTAATGCTCATAGGAAGCCAACAAATAAAGAAAATCCACCTAAAATGCCAGAGCTCTTATGTCTCTATCAGACTTTGATAGGAGCTCACAATCAGGAGATGATAGATTGATATGACTAACATAGGCAAGCTAATAGAAACAGGATGAAATGTTTTTGGTGACTATGCTGTGGATTGACCCAAATTGATCTTTGTACTCTTAGATTTGCCCAAAATGACTGCGCCACCTTGCATGACTTTCTAAATGGCTGAATGCCAAGTTTCAAACCTGCCTATGCAAAATTTAGCTTCTAAACTGAGTAAATTCATGGTCTTGCCTTAACTTTGGCCATGCGCAACCCCAATTTAAATTCCTAACCTTTTTGAACTTGAAAGTGTTTAAACTTTCCACAAATCTTAGTTAGAGACATTAACCAATTAATTCCGTGACCCCCATGACACCAAAAGTCATTTCCAAGGGGCTATTATTCGATGTCCTTGACAAAGATCTTGAGCTAGGTACTCCATTGGCACCAGTCCACTACAACTTCTACCAATGTCCCCCTTGCCCAAGCTAGGATTGTTTCTCATCATGGTGACTCACATTCAACTTAGGATTGTTTGTCATCACGGTGAGTCACATTCAACTTATTCTCTCACATGCCATAACACTTGTGCACATCTTAAGTGTCCCAAGAGCATTAAGTTAAAAATTCACATCCTCATGACATTTGAGACATCAAAAGTTAGTCCATGTGTCGTCTTCTAAACTATAGTGGCCCCCCACTCATCCCCCCTCCCTCCCTCCTTCCCCATGTGCCCCCTCGGTGCCCTTGTATAATGTATTGTCAGTCAGAAATGTAGATCTTGATATGCAAGTTAGAACTGGGCTTGTCCTTATTGGTGTTATAGCTCAAAGTGGTTATCGTGTGCATTTCTTGATGAAGTACTTAAAGTAACCTGCTCTGTTATTTAATTGTCTGTGCAGAATACCTTGCTGACTTTAACAGATCAAAACTTATCTGACGTAATCATGAAAATGTTGAATTTGTTCTTTCTCATTTTGGTTGCAAGTCATGTTTGGTTTATTTAGGGAAGCTTGCTTGTGCTTCGATTATATGCAGAAATGAAAATGACTTAGGCTCTGATATTTCAATCTTTAATGTAAAAGATGGTCTCATACCTTTTGCTTGTGGTGATGCAGGATAACAACAACTTACGAGATGCATTGAAATTTTCTGCTCAGATGCTCTCGGAATTGAGAACATCAAAGTTGTCTCCCCAGAAATATTATGAGCTCTGTATCCACCAAAGATATATTAAAGTAGGTTTTAATAAATTTGAAAGGCAAGCTGGAACTTCTCAAATACCTTGACGGACTAATGATACTAGATATGAGGACATTTGATGAGTTACGTATGCTAGAAGTTTTCTTCAGGGAAGAAACTAAAAGGGGATGCACAAATGCATACCTTTATGAACTCGTCCAACATGCTGGAAACATATTACCTAGATTGTGAGTCTGTGGCTAAATTTCAAGTATTCTTAGGAAATATATGTCAGTCAGGATTTGATATAAATGATACATCAACCCTTTGCATATAACTATTTAGTTGAAGATCATGTGCTGTTAGAGGTATATAACCTTCTTAGGCCTCCTTTTGCCCCTACAATGTAGATTATGAAATTCTACTTATGCAGATAGATGTCTAATGTTCTGGAAAACGTGATTATATTAGCCTGTTTCTTTAGGTAGTTGTTGCCTCGTTAATATTTGTTTTTGGTCTGTTTACAGGTATTTACTTTGTACAGTGGGCTCTGTATACATAAAGTCAAAGGAGGCACCTGCAAAAGAAGTATTGAAAGATCTGGTGGAAATGTGTCGTGGTATACAACACCCAATTCGTGGATTGTTTTTAAGAAGCTACCTGTCTCAAGTTAGCAAAGACAAGTTACCAGATGCAGGCTCAGAATTCGAAGGGTAAAGTAAAGTGCACATTACCTTTACACTCTTTCAAATATTTCCGATACACACCTTTTTTGTGGCTGAAGCAAAATCTATGTGTTCCAAGCCAACAAGGATGAATCACCAAAGCTGCTGTGGAGTTTAAATGCTGAGTTAAGTACATGTTGTTTGTATATTGTGCTAGCTTAGATCATGCTGTATCATGATATGATCTAAAGGGATGCATGTGCTGTTTGTTTATTGAACAGTTGAGGCTTAGGAGTCTAATAGTCATGAGGTGGCCAGCCATGTATTTGACTGTGTCCCTATGTGATAACCTTTTGTGTGTTTTAGCATGTTTCTGTGTGAATGCACCCTAGGCATTTTTTGAGGGTCAAGGTGTTAGGTACATTCTAAAACTCATAAGATCTTCTGTTTGCTGTTATAGCAATCAAGGTGTTTAAATCTATCATGCACTTGATGCATTCTGTTATGGCACTTTGATTAGCAATTGTAATTCACCCATTAGATGCTCTTCCTCTCAGTAGTGCCGTGTTTGATCAGCTGCTTTGCTAGAGATTGTGCACATTAGTAGCCAAGTTTTTAGTATATTTGTATGTTTGAATGGCTTAAAAGCATTTCGAGGGGTCAAGGTGTGAAGATATGCTAGGGTTTGCATTGAGGAAAGATATAATATACGACCACAACTGAAACACTAAGACTCAGATAGTGACGTGCAAAACTCAAATCCTAAACGCAAAATGCAAAACTTCAAATATAGACAGAGAAAGAAGAGAACTCTAAAGTGAGTGAATCAATGCAAGAAATGAATGTAAGAGTGTATAGAATGCTCAAGGGTAGAGTAGGGAGTGTCGGAGTGTGACGTTCACCAAAGATAAATCCTGAATGCTGTAACTAGTAGTTGGAGAGTGGGAAAGAGCAAAATGCTGATCATCGAGGTAGTAGTCAGCTGGGCGACAACAGAGAAAGGTGTCTGATGATTGAAACTGGCAAGGCAAGGTGGGTTTGAATGGTAGTTTGGGCAGCCTGTCTATTTATAGACGTGGAAGGATCGTTTCAAATTAGGGATTTGCATGTGGGATACAGAAACTCTCTAGAACTGCTTCTTGTTTAGTGAAACTTCTGGTAATTTACTGTTTTGGGGCTGTTTTAAAGAGCTAATCAGCTGGTAATGAATTTTTAGCTCAACACAAGGAATTAGTCATATGTAGAATCGATAGTGTCTTATACTTGCTTTCGTATCTGTGAAGCCATTTGACTTGATTGTATACTTGGTTTATTACCTCTCTGGCAATCTCCTTAGTAGTGATACTTTGTTTACCTCATTTGTCTTCTTCAGTAGTCTTCTCTCTCTTTAGCTCACTTGCCTATCATAACATATCTTACTCAGCTCCTCCTCTTTGAAACTGTGAGGCATGTTTGAGGTTTTAGCAAGATAGCCTATTAGTAGTTGGGGAGTCGTTTCTAGGTATTATTATTCATCATAACTTTGAAGCCATTTTTGCATGTATTTGTTGGCAACAAGTGAGATTATCATGGCTTCTTAGGGTCACTTTATTCTAGGGGGAAAATCTAGGGCTAGTTGACCAATTACGCTTGGGCATTTCTCATTTGAGTGACTAGTTTGTCAAAATGACTGATTTGCCTATTCCTTGTGCTAGGGAAGATTTGTAGGAGTTGAGCCCAATCTGTTACTCTTTTTAAGTGTCCTATAAGGCATTTCTTGTACAATGGCCATTACAATTTTCTGAGATTGTCTCCTATGGCTGTTCATGTTCAGCACTAATATTAGGGTCTGCACTCAAGATATAATTATGGTGCACTCAGATATAATGAGAATTTCCTCAGATTGTGTTTTATGGTTGTTTGCTGTCTTCATCTCTATAGTTCCCCCCCTCACCACCACCCCACCCCCACCCCCACCCCCACCCCCACCCCCTCCCTCGTGCCTCCCCTTCCCCCAATTGTTGGCCATACATGGCTCCACATGAGTTGCACATACCTACTCTGTTGTATGGCTTTGTGGATACAGATTCCACCACAAGCCTTAAGGAGATCATATTTTATACCTCTTGCTCCCATTTCCCCTCCTTAATATGGGTAGGTCACCTTTGGTACTTGCTTAGAGGACTATGTTTCACTCCCTCCACCGTTGTGCTAGTTCTAGATACCTTTTGTGGCACTCTTGGTAGACGTTCCTTCTTCTTTGGATTCTCCACTAGGCCTTTATTCAAATTCTTTGCATTTCCTCTCTTTTTCAAATGGAAATTTAGAGGGGGTTCCTCCTCAGCATTGGCACCTAGCACCTATAGATTCTCTAGGCTGGATCCTTGGATTTTCAGATATGTTTGTTGGCTATGCCTTTGCATCTTGTCCAACATGGAGATGGGGATAGTGCTCTCTTCCTTGATGCCTAGGAGCAGATATGCCTTTATCTTTTTACCAAGAGGGAGATGGAGGAGTTGGCTTCTTTCCAAGGATGAGTTTTGGGCACCTTCAAGTACCACCTTGGCTATTGTTCTTTCTTGTAGGTTTCAGCTTGGTGGAGCTCTATAAGTGCCTCTTTTCCTTATTTTTTGTGGGAAGTGGCAGAGTGCATTTTGCTCCCATCTTGGCTACTGATGTCATCTTTAACAATGAAACATGAATGTTTCCATAGGATACTCATAGAGATGAATACATTGGGACATGTGAGCCTTGTCCAAATGTTGGTTGGGCATAGCAAAATGACCACAAGCCCCACTAGATAATGCCATGGTAGCAAACCGTGGAACCAACTTATCCATGCTCGGTAATGGTTGGGTGGTATTCCTAGGCCGTGAAAATCCTAAAAGTGTGTGGATGGAAGGACTAGCCTCCATCATGGGTACACCACCTAGTTGAGGGAAGGAAGGAGACCTAAAGGTGTATCTAAAGGTGAAGGACCCTTCGGAGTGATATGAGATAACATGTGAGATGTACTTAATGAAGATGGAAAGGAAGGTCTAGTGGAAGTAGAGGGTGGGAGATTAAATGGATTGGTTGATGCAGTTGTTGGAAATGATTTTGGTTCCTTTTAAAATGAGGATGGTTCATCTATTTCAAAATGACCTTGAGAAGGAAAAATTAAAGGAAGAGAAGGGAGAGAACTTACAGGTGTTTGAATTAATCGTTTGTACTCATCATCTTTCTTTGAGTTCATGAACAAAAGTCTATCTTCTCCAGGACATATGAACCAATAGCATGATTGTATAGTCCCCTCTTCATGAGAATCACCTAGATCTTGCTGGAGGAGGAAGTAGACTCAAAAGATGGAGAAGTGTAGTATTGCATACTTGACATATGAGTGAATGAAGGTGGAGATGTAAACGACATAGATGAAAGAGGTAGAGATGGAGATGAAAGTGGTAAAGAGATGAAGGGTTTGTACTCCATGCGAGTTTCCATGTTAGGATGGCTAGTCATTTGTGGAGCTTTTGTTCTTTGCACAAAATCATTAGACTAGTGCACCAAATCTAAAGGGGAAAACTTAGATTTAACTTTAATTTGTTATTGAGCCCAATACATGAGGATGAAGTCGGATTTGACTCTTGAAATCTCGTAGGGTGTGTGGACTCCATGGTAGTCTATTGTTTCTCTAGCGATGTTGGAAGTGGTAGAGCAGCTTGTTGAACCCACTGTGACTCATTTCTTGATGGATTTGGTTAGGGAGAATGAAGTAGTGATGTCATGCTTGAAGTCATCTTACGGTCTTGTTGTTCCTACTTGTGAAGGGCTTTCAGATCAAAGGCCTAGATCTCTTCAGAGAGATCCTAGCTTTGATACCACGTAAATAAATATCCTAATATAGAAACACAAATACAATTGTATGACAAAGCACAAATTGAAGAGAACACAATTAGGGTTAGGGTAACTCCGAGATAATGAACACATTGAATAGTGTGAGTTGAATGAATCTGTATAATATAATGCTCATGTAGCAAACACACTATGCAATGAACAATTATTGTACCTCGAGCTCTCGTGTTTTGAGGACCGTGGTAGAGGTAATGAGCTGGAGAGTGTGTCGTATGTCGTACTTTGATGGATCCCAAAACGCAACAAGGTCGTGAAGAAATACTCTGACACATAAACACAAATAATAATCATACGTCAAAACACAGATTGATAAAAGAACACAGTTAGGGTTAGGGTATTTCAGAGACAATGAACACAGAATATAACCGAAGTGATATAACTGCTGAATATACAATGCTCATGTAGCAAACACACTATGTAGTGAATGAATACTGAAGCTCGAACTCTTGTATCTCAAGGTTCAGGGCAGGGGTAATGAGCTAGAGAGTGTGTCGTACTTTGAACGGATCCTGAATCGCAGCAAGGCAGTCTTCGGATGTCGAACACCAGCAAATGCAGTAGTGAGAAGTTGGATTTGATGCAGACAGCAGTGAGGAGAGAGAAATTCTAAAAACACAGACTGTAGGAGAGAGAAAGACAAAGAACAGAGGTAGGACAGAGAAAGACTAAAAACGCAGACAAGACAGCTTGTAGGAGAGAGAAAATTGCCAAACGCAGGCTGAACAACCTAGTGACAGCTTGTAGAAGCTAGGCGACAGTTGGAGGAGAGAAAACTGTCAAACGCAGGTTGCAGATAATGTGGCAGGTAGTACGACAGCAAGGTTGTGCAGTAACAACAGGCCCCTGGCTGGGATCAGCTCCAAATTGCGAGAAGAGGGCTATAAATCATGCACCAACTGATGTAGATAGACAGCTTTGGCTGAGATATCCTTTGTGAACCAGATGTGGGCAGCAAGTTGAAACACTTGAAATCTACAAAAACGAGATTAAGGTTTGAATGGAGGGTAGCATATGTATTTATAGAAAATTGGGGCCCTTCCAAGTGGGTTTGTGCTTATGGGACATAGAAACTCTCTAGGGTCGCATTTCTTTTAAATAAATAAGGTTTTTAAATTAATTAAGCAAGTTTTAGGGCTATTTAAATAAAGCTAATGCATTTTTAGCTCAACATCCCCTCTCAGGCCCAACAATGGCGCCACGAGAAAGATCTTTTACCCCAAGGCGTACACCCCAAAGCAGCCAGAGCATTGGACAAAGGGTGCGCGTTGGCTGCCCAGTGGCCTACTAAGATTACAGAGGCGATGGTTATCTTACCAAGTGAGCCTAAGTGATCACTTCAGAGAGGACAAGGCATCGGACAAAGGGTGCACGTCGGTTGCCCAGTGGCCTACCAAGCCCTACAAAGGCGGATGGAATTAGCTATGCACTTTTTTTGTTGTTATTTTTACGGTTATTTTTTTAAAATTTACCATTAAGTGGGGGTTCAAATCAGAATTCATCCTATTGAGTCTGTATGCGATAGTGCCTAGCTCAACCTGCTCTCTAGAAAAATGGAAGTGGACTCTCACATGTTGCATCCGTGGTGTAATGATCGGAGGAATAGGAGTCCCCTCTGAAGTTGCAGTAGATGTAGATTCCCCTTGGAGGATAAAGAAAGATCATCCCCCTCTGAATCCCACTTTGAGGTAGATAAGGAATCCAAAAACTCATGGATTACGGACTCCAAAATGTTTGAGGATGAAGGAAGTGCCGACGGTCGTGCCAAAGAAGGCATCTGGGGTGGTGAAGAACTCCCGGAGGTGGCCTCTTGAACCTGGGTAGGCGACGGTGAAGGGTGGGGCTCAGACTGAGCAGTGAGTGGGCAACAGTCACTGCTTCTCAATAGAGTAGATTGTGAAGGAGATGTGGGCCGTTGAAGCCACTGTACCCAGAAGTAGGTCGGGGAAACCTCCGCTCAGTGGGGTGGTCTCCAGGAGGGATTATCACTTAATAAGGTCTTAGAGCCTTTGTGTGCTCGAAGGGACTTAGTGTTCGTCGGTTGTGGCTTATTGTTTTGAGGATAATACTCTGACAACCAATGGTGAATGATCTCTGTGGCCCAGAAAGAAGAGGTGGCACAAGGAGTGCCTGGTGGAAGACGCGTATACTTTGGAAGGGTGGGGAGCAAAGGTTGATGTCAACAGTCATTGGTGGAATGACCGTTCTTGTCGGAGTAGGAACATCCAGTAGAAGGGCAATTTGTCGGTGGAGACGCCATGGTACTGGTGTGGCAAATTGGAGAAGGAAGGGTGGGAGAGAGAAAAAGAATATCTCCCAATGCGTAGCAAAAATGATAAAGAAATCAATTTTTGATGCCAAATCCGCCACTGGTCTTTGTCTTCTTTGATGAGGAGGATCTTTGTGGGAAAACACAGCCAAGGAAGGCTAGATTTGATGTAGACGACAGTGCAGGAGAGAGAAATACTAAACGTAGGTGAGGAGAGAGAGACAAAATGCAGGCTGCAGGAGAGAGGAAGACTAAAAACGCAGGAAAAACCATCAGTAGCAATTAGTAAGCTGAAATCAGCTCCGAACAGTGTGTGGTAGGTTGGAAACATGCACCAGACTGTTATAGACAGCAATGGCCAGCTTGGACCACGATGTCCTCTGCGTCTAGGGTGTGGGCAGCAAGCTGAAATACCTGAAATATGCAAAATTGAGATTACTTTCCGAATGGAGAGTAATCAGCAACAGTCGCTTTGCTGTAAACAGCTGCAAACTGCGGGCAAAAGGCTGGAAATAGGCGCTGGACTGTAGATGACAGCAAGGGACAGTTGAGACAGCGATGTCCTCTGCGAAAGGGGTATGGGCAGCAAGCTGAAAATACTTGAAATTGTAAAAACGAGATATTGATGGAGTGGAAGAAGAGAAGTGGATGTTGAACCTGCCACCGGTCTTTGCCGTCACTGGAGTGGAGGATCTTTGCCAATGTTTGAGTAGATCCAGCTCTGATACCATGTCAAAAGATGACGTACCAGCGAGACAGATGGGTTTGCGGGGAGGAACACAAAGTGAACTCGGCAAACATGGAGAAGAGAAGAGAAGAGAGAATAAACTTTGATGAATGGAATGATGAATATCTGAATCATGGAGTGAATGTGATACAAGGGAACAAGGGTGCCATAGCACAAGGAAGATGATGAAGACAACCACGAACCACGAACTACAATGTCCTCATGAAGGGGTGTGAGGGCAGTGGAGAGGTTGGAGAGAAGAGGTGATGGATTGAATGAATTAGCTGTGAAGAATGAGAGTGAGAGTGGCCTATAAATAGGCACAGTCAGTCTAGGATGGTGCCCCTTTTTGGGGCTGCAAACCCTAAACACAAAAACACAAAAACGCAAACTGCAGGTGAAGGGTTTCTCAACAATGGTAAATTTTGACTCATTAAAATGAGTCTTATCATTGAAAACATGCTTGGCAGAAGATGAGCCGGAACCATGGAATGTCGGGAAAGTGGGATAAGATGGAGGTGAAGGGTAAGATGGTGGTGGGGGGTGTGTCGGATAGGAAGAATGAGGGGTAAAAGGTGGGTAGGTAGAAATAGGCTTGGAGTGTCCAATGAGTGCCGATTGATGCAGAGACACTGGAACATGAATGTTTCCATAAGGTGCCGATGGAGGTGGAGGCACTGGGATACGAAAGCCCTGTCCAAAGCTTGGCTGGGGCACAAGAGAATGACTAGGAGGTCCACTAGGTAATGCTATAGAGGCAAGCCATGGTACCAATTGATCCACACCTGGGAGAGACTGGGGGGGATACCCAGGCTGCAATGATTTCGAGGTGTGTGAGAAGAAGGTGGAGCACCACCCAATTGAGGAAAGGATGAGGTCCTGAAGGCGGTGCCTATGTTTCCGTAGTCCCCCGGTGCGGTGTGATGTGCAACATGAGGTTGATAGGGGAATGTAAATGGTGTAAAGGGAAGTGGAGAAGCAATGGAAGAATGTGGTGGGATGGGTGGGTTTTGAAGTTGCGGTGTGAAAGATGCAGATGCATTTAGTTCATTTTTACCTTTTAATGGTTGAAAATGAAATGATGATGCACCATGCAATGTAGAAATAAGAACACCAAATTCATTCTGATTTTGAGAAGTAAACTGAAAAGAAAGAAGATTAGAAGAAGAGGTACCTGGCTTTTTCTTATAATCCCCACGACGTGTGTTAACATACAAGAATTGGTCCTTAAGAGAACCTTTTCCGTAGTCAAGGGTTTGTACAGTGAGAGTGCACTGTAGAAGAGGGAATACGAACACGGAGGGGGAGAGAGAGAGGAAGCAAAAAATAAGGAAGAGAAATCTGCACTGACTGAAATGAATGCTGAATACAAACGGGAAGGCGGAAGGAGATTGATCAGTCCCTGCACGCAGCCCACAACGTCAGTGAGGGCACCAGATCAGGCTGATGATGATGGCAGCACCACCACGGGGGAGAAGGAGTGTCGGAATCTGCAAGAAGACAAGTGATGTGGGAAGGGGGGCTGCCTATAAATAGGCAAAAGGACAAACCCTAACCCTAACCCTAAAATGGGCGCAAACCCTAAAAATGCCCTAAAATGGGCACCCCACAACAGTGACCAAAAAGTGGCCGGGCAGCCAGTGGCTGCCCACTAAAAGAGGCCAAAAAGAAATACACATCCTAAGACAGCCAGTTGAGAGTGACTAGCCTCCCCCATCATAACACATGAGAGACATGTCAGAGCTCCTAATGTCCTCGTCTGACTCAAATTGAGGCTCACAGGCAGGAGATGACAAGGCATGACAAACATGACTGTAGCTCCTCACGATCCTGGGAATCCCCCTCTAAAACACTAGGGGCCAGGGAATCCACAGCCGCATCACCGAGATCGTCCCCCACTGAAAGGGATGGGGGGTACGAGGGAACCACCGGAGGGGAAGGTGGGGGATGGGAAGGAACCTGTGGAATAGAAGGTGCACGAGCGGGAACGGGTGTAGCAATAGTCTGCCTCAGAGGACCCTGCATCTAAGAAGGGAAATGGAGCCTGTAAAGCCCGCTCTCCTGCCAACCTGTAGATAAGACAGCTCCTGTAAAAGAATCCTCAATAACAACGGCATGCTCGGTGAAGATCACTTGTGTGCCAAGCCTCGTAAGGCCATAAATTGAGAGGAGGGGAAGGCCCAAATCCGAAACATGTAGGGCCTGTGAAAAGGAGCTCGAAGGTCGGTCGGTAAACAAAGGCAATGTGCCAACACCACTAATAGGCACCGATAAAATGTCACCAACAGTGACTGAATCCTCTGATGGATGGAGATCTAGTAACAAATCACCTCGGGAAGTCATATGACTCGAAGCACCACTGTCCACTAACCAAGGCTGCGCAGAAGACACTGCAGCCACGGAAGAAGGATCCTCCTCCAAAGCATGGATATGAAAGAACACTGACTCATGGGTAACAACTGCTGTAGAGGTAGAAGAAGGCTTCGATGTAGATCCACCCTTCACTCCCGGACGAAGGTGAGGGTATTTCTTCCAGCATTTCTCCTCGGGATGTGTCCCTTTCCCACAGTGTGGGCACTTCGGTCTCTGTGAATCTGAGTCAGAGCTTGAAGAACTGTCCTTCTTTTGAGCCTTTGACTTCTTCTTCTTCTTCTATCCTCCTGAACCAGCAACAAAGGCTCTAGTGGAGTCGGAGCCACTAGCACTGACCTCTCTGAGTCGCTCGTCATACTTCAAGACAAGCGGGGATAGCTCCTCCCATAGAAGCTGGGCACGGGTCCTCGAAATAAGAAGGCTGGTGTAGAAGACATCAAACCGAGGTGATGGCAGCTGAATCAAGAAAATCATAGCCATGTCTTCAGAAGATATCGTCCGACCGAGGGATGCAAGCTCATCCCTCATATCCTGTAATTTGTTGATGTGGTTCTTCATGGAAGGACTATCATCAATAGCGAGCATCCGCAACTTCTTTTCGAGAAATATTCGGTGGGCAAACGTCTTCTGTTGATAGAGAGACGCGAGCTTTCTCCACACGTTTGCTGTAGTCTTCAACCTGTGAACATGAACAAGGACAGAATCCTGCAAACTCAGAAAGAGGAAAGATCTGGCTCTAGAATTGAGCCGATCCCATAAGGCTGCACGATCCATAGATGTCCCATCTGCAGGATCCACCTTAGGCCGGGGAATAGGAACAGAAACAAGCTCCCAAAGATCGAAGGAGTCCAAGATACACTCCACCTTGCAGGACCATAGAGAAAAGTTGGAGCCATCCAACCGGTCCTCTTTGGGCAGCTGAGGAAGTACGGGTACCTGTACAGGGGGTACCAAAGGCTGCATCTTCAGCCCACTGGAAGGGGCTCACCGAGATACATGAATAGAAAGGGGACGGGAAAGAGGAATAGACTCCGGACAACGATCCTCATGATAGAAATCACGCCTCCGTTCAGATGAGTGTCGAGACAAAAGCTCGTCATCTGAGTCCTCAAAGCCCGTAAACTGATGAGAAGATATCTTCCAATCTGCAAAACACCAAACACCAAAGAAAACTTTGCGGATGCCGAATAATGACCAGCAGTATGGTCACCAATCACCAAAACGCAGGCGGGGGAGGCCTACAGACACCTGGAGTTGCAAAACGCAAGGTTGGCTGATGAATAGTACCAAGACAGAAGCCACCAGCACCAAAACGCAGCCTGGGAGTAGGTCGCCAGCAGGAGAAAAGCCGCCTGGAGATGGAACGACAGCCAGATCAACAAAACGCAGATTGGAGGAATGTCGCCTAGCTGTAGGAGTGGCTGCCCTGAATGAAAACGCAAGCAGGAAGTGGTGGTTGATGATGTGGCAGCCTCTAGAGGGGGCGCCTGCAGCAAAGCAAGGATGGTGTCCTCTTGGAAGGGCCGCCTTGGCTGTTGGGGAAGAGACGGCAACAAACGCAAAGATTGTGGGTGTTCTCCCGCGTAAATCTCAGCTCCGTGTACTCTCCTTCGGCTCTGATACCATGTGAGAGTGCGCTGCGGAAGAGGGAATACGAACACAGAGGGGGAGAGAGAGAGAGAGAGAGAAAGCAAAAAATAAGGAAGAGAAATCTGCACTGACTGAAATGAATGCTAAATACAAACGGGAAGGCGAAAGAGACTGATCAGTCCCTGCACGCAGCCCATAGCATCAATGAGGGCACCAGATCAGGTTGATGATGATGGCAGCACCACCAGGGGGAAGAAGGAGTGTCGGAATGTGCAAGAAGACAAGTGATCAAGTGGGGAGGGGGGCTGCCTATAAATAGGCAAAAGGAAAAACCCTAACCCTAACCCTAAAATGGGGGCAAACCCTAAAAATGCCCTAAAATGGGCGCCTCACAACAGTGACGCCGGGCAGCCAGTGGCTGCCTACTAAAAGAGGCCAAAAAGAAATACACATCCTAAGACAGCCAGTCGAGAGTGACTAGCCTCCCTCATCATAACACATGACAGACATGTCAGAGCTCCTAATGTCCTCGTCTGACTCAGACTGAGGCTCAGAGGCAGGAGATGACAAGGCATGACAAACATGACTGCTAACATGTACTCTATGTTCCTTATGATTTCTACCAGTATTTTGCAAAACAGAAGAGGTAAAAGACGAATCTAAAGTACCTTGCATTGGAGTGGATAAAAGAGGATGAAAGAATGGAACATACTCGGGATCTCTTTCTCCAACAGGGGGGCCCATCCCTGAGGGAGGTCTCGACGACCTTGCAATATCACCAGATTTATGTGCAACATCTAAAGAGAGAAATTCACGCATACCTTCATTGAGTAGCTTCTCCTAAAGGGCAATCCTTCGATTGAGCTCCTCAATCTTCTTTCGTCTAAAGTCCATGATCACATGATATTCTTTAGTGAAAAGCTCGTATAGCCTTTCTTTTGTGTTATCAGAAGTGTCTTCCACCATGTCAGAACTTTGTGGAGCAAGCTGTTCTACCCACTCTCGCTCGGTTCTAGGCATAGGTTGTTCTGGAGAATGAATTGGTGTTGATGTATTCGAAGTCATTTGAACCTATTGTTATTCTTGCTTCTTGCGGAGATCTTTAAGATCAAAGGCCTAGGTTTCTCAAAGAGTACCGGGCTCTGATACCATGTGAAGAAATACTCTCACACAGAAACACAAATAACAATTATACGACAAAACAGACTGATAAAAAAACACAGTTAGGGTTAGGGTATTTCAGAGACAGTGAACACAAAAAACTGAAGTGATATAACTGCTGAATATACAATGCTCATGCAACAAACACACTATGCAATGAATGAATATTGAACCTCGAACTCTTGTATCTCAAGGATCATCAGGGCAGGGGTAATGAGCTGGGGAGTGTGTCGTACTGTGAGCGGATCCTGAATGAGAGCAAGGCAGCCTTTGGATGTCAAACACTAGTAAACACAGCAGTGAGAAGTTGGCTTTGATGCAGACAGCAGTGAGGAGAGAGAAAGACTAAAAACACAGACTGCAAGAGAGAAAGACTAAAAATGCAGTTAGGACAGCCTGCAAGAGAGAGAAAACTGCCAAACACAAGCTGAACAGCCTAGTGACAGCCTGTAGAAGTTAGGCGACAGTTGGAGGAGAGAGAAAACTGCCAAATGCAGGCTGCAGATGATGTGGCCGGCAGTACGGCAGTAGTTCCGTGCAGGAATAGCAGTCGCCTGGCTGGGATTAGCTTCAAACTGCGAGAAGAGGGCTGGAAATCAAACGCCAACTGATGTAGACAGCAATGGACAGCTTCGGTTGAGATGTCCTCTATGAACTGGGTGTGGGCAGCAAGCTGAAACACCTAAAATCTGCAAAAATGAGATTGAGGGCTGAATGGAGGGCAGCATATGTATTTATAGAAAGTTTGGGCCCTCCCAAGTGGGTTTGTGCTTATGGGACACAGAAACTCTCTAGGATTGTGTTTCTTGTAAATAAACAAGGTTTCTTCATTAATTAAGCAAGTTTTGGGGATGTTTTAAGTAAAGCTAATTCATTTTTAGCTCAACAAAGGCAACTTTTGAAGACATAGAGTAGCAGCAGAAGGATTAAAATGCAGCCTTTTGTGTGATGTGGAGTGTTGGGCAGCTGTTGGTTAGTCAAAACACAGCTAGAGAGAGGTCGCTTGATGCCCAAACAGCTGCCAGCACAACAAATGCAGCTTGGGGCTGATCGCCAAATGCAAACACAGTAGTGTGAAGAGTTGGGTCAGTTGGCAAAGGCAATAGAGCGTGTGGACAGTGAGATGGAGGCTGGAAACAAACGCCAAAATGATGTAGACAATGTCGGGCATGTTCGGCTGAGATGTCCTCTGCGAAGGGGTTTGGGCAACGAAGCTATAGCACCTAAAACTTGCATAAACAAGATAAGGTTGAATGGAAGAGCAAGCTGTCTATTTATAGGAAATTTGGGGCCTCTTAAATTAGGGTTTACATGTGGAATACTAAAATTCTCAAAGTGCTGTTAGTTCAAAAAAATGGTTAGGATTCATTAGTAACTTGAGTTTTGGAGCTAGTTAATAAAAGCTAATGATAATTTAGCTCAATACTTAGTTGTAGTGACATGTGGCCGGGAGATAGGATAGTCTCCCCATTCTTTCATATCATAAATCAAAGAGGCTATGCTTACTAGTTTGAAGCCTGCCTTGTTAAATGAAGCAAAGGCAAACAATAGAAAATCGTACTTTGATCAGCATTTCAAACTAGTTACATATATCTTCAATAGTGCAATAGAATCAACCGTTGATGACTTGTCAGAGGTTACGCTTGACTCGTGCAGTGGGTTAGAACAAAGACAATGCACACTTCCACATTTCCACCTATATGCTTGTTAGTAGAATTCAAGCATATTAGGGTTAGAATTGCACACAAAAAGAGTTGATGCCTTGGAGTGGGAGCAGCTTTACGAGAATAGACAATTCCAAATTCCAATTAATAAAATGGCATGATCATGAAAAGTTTGTGCAATGTGCACGTATAGGTTGAAAGTTAGAATGCAGGCATCTTTGCATAGAAATATCATATATTGATTCTAGATCTGTTTTGCAACATGCTCAAAAAGAGCTTTCATATGATACCTATATTGGCAGGTGCATAAATTTTATGAGAACCCTTAAATTTTAGAAGCCTTAGATTGACCTAGAAATGCTCATCCTAAAAAATAAGGATGATATGTTAAAAGTAGAAAGTCTACGTCTTGACAATTTTAATTTTTCACTAAGTATTGTTGTTTCTATTTTGGACAGTTTTTGCTTTACATATAGATATGATGCATAGTCATAGTTTGCTAGAATTACTCAAGGCCGTAACATTTGGTCCAGTAAAAATTGTATCTCGTAGGTCAACCATTGGATGCAAGTGTCCAAGTCATTAAAAAATCACTAGCTGATGTATGATGCACTCATATCCCTTGGATGGCATATGAGTATTGTCACAAAAGATAGCCTATACTTGCATGCCATCAAAAAGCACTTGATGATGTAATGCACTTGCCAACTATTAGAAAGACTGATTAAAACACAAAGTTAGGTGCCCAAGCAAGAGTTTAAAGACTGGCCAACTATTAGAAAGATTGATTAAAACACAAAGTTAGAACCCAAGCAAGAGTTGAAAGGCATCAAATTGGCTGATGCTGCAGTTCAATACCACTTGATAATGATCAGGAATTATATGATGCTTTTCCACCCATATATTCAGCAGGGATAACCAAAAATAGTTATTCACATGTACATAAATTCTACTCAAATATGCCCTTGGCAGAATGGTGTAGAGTGACATGTATTTCTTGACATAAGGGATGAAGCCAAGACTGCATATCTTGCTTGAACAAGGAAGCTGCCTATGCATCCCAAGCATAATGTTTAGGACCATTCATCGCCCAGTGAGACAGGGTGGCCTGAGCTAAATGCTTGCATATGTTAAAGCCAGACATGATAATGATCAGGAATTATATGATACTTTTCTACCTGCATATCAGCAGGGATAACAAAAAATAGTCATTCTCATGCATATAAATTCTGCTCAAATGAGCCCATGGCAGAATGCTGTAGCATGACAATGGACATGTACTTCGTGACTAAAGGGATGAGGCCAAGGCTGCGCATCTTGCTTGAAAGAGGAAGCTGCCAATGCATCCCAAGTGTAATGCTTATGACCATTTATCATCTAGTGAGGCAAGGTGGCCTGAGCTAAATGCTTGCATATGTTAAAGCCACACATAACAAAACTGGATTGGCCCATCAAAACACACTACAAAGTCCTCCACAAAGGGCTTGATCCCTAGCCATATTGAATATTCAGAGCATAAACTGCGACCAGCCAAATAACTTCTCCATACAAGATCTAACCATGAGTTTGCTGCGAACAGCACAACATAACCTTAGCCTGTTCATGATCTAATGCAGCCAGTATGTATGCTCTAGGTCTGACCACTTTTTTAAGATCTGTAAATGTTTTTTTTTTTTTTTTCCCCCCCTTGAGTCTTCTTTGTAAGAGCATAAAATGAGATGCCAATTTGAGGAATCGTTCTTTATCCTTGGCATAACCTTTACAATTTCTCTGTATCAAGGCATAGCATGTAAAATTCCTGACATGCTTTATCTTTACTGGGAGTATAGCTTGCAAAACTTCTAACATCATTGAGAGATGTGAGCTCTAGCCATTCCATCGGTGGTTTTCTTGGATACATCACATACCATAGAAGGCAGTGTACTGTGTAGCTCAAGAAGTCCTTTGAGTAAAAATTTTAATATTGCCCCATCAGTGTGGATCTTATAGCCCATGAGGTCTTTGAACAGTATCTGCCAATAATAAAAGTGTTTTTTGTCAGTTTGGAATCTGGATACACCACATGACAGAATGTCCAGAAACTTTCAACCAGATGATGGATAGGTTTCTTGGTCAGATAGGAAATTCAGAGAACTATTTAGAAAGGCAAGACCAAATATGTTAGAATCTTTGGAAATTGTTTGTGGACTTGACATCCAGATTTATACCTAACAGAATTTTATTCCTTGAATGCTTGAACTGTGTTCAGAGTTGGACAATGTCCTCTATCTTTCTTGTTTTATTCCCTTGCATTCTACTTGTTGAATGTTCTGGCCTATGTGCTTCTCCTTGTTGCATTCTCTGTTCTCTGAATGGATTTCAAGTTATGACAGCCTGTATTTGTTGGAATGTATTTAATAATGTTCGTTTGTTTGGCTACAGGGAAGGGGGGACTGTTGGGGATGCAGTGGAGTTTGTACTTCAGAATTTCACCGAAATGAACAAATTGTGGGTTCGAATGCAACACCAGGTAAGGAATCACCTTGTGAGTTGTAAGGGTCCATGCATTGCATGCTTTAAATGATTAGTAGGGGAATGGTTACCTTTTGTGGTTAGAAAGATTGGTGTGAATTTGCCTGCTTGTGCTATAGGAATGGGGAGAACACCCCATGGGGAGTGCTTCTAAACATTAGTTGTGCTCATGCAGGCAGTGTTATAATGTGGTGATCCTGTCAGTGGCAAGCTCCCAATTTGGAAGTTTTCTGGTCTGCAGGGACCTGCTCGGGAGAAAGAAAAGCGGGAGAAGGAGAGGAGTGAGCTTCGTGATCTGGTGAGAGATTCATATGCCTGTTCTTATTTCTAATGTTGGATTGGTAAGCCTGTTGTCACAAATACAGCAATGTTGGAGGTGTTTGATGTTGAGCAGTTAGTTGCTACAGTTATGATTTGACTGATTGTTGTCCTATTGAATAAAATCGAGTTTCTGCTTCAAGCTATCTGGCAGAAATGCAAGAACATCAAGCTTGATCAAATGATCTTTTTTAGGTGGGAAAGAACCTTCATGTGCTCAGCCAGCTTGAAGGTGTTGACCTTGGAATGTATAGAGATGTGGTCCTTCCTCGTGTTCTGGAGCAGGTACACTGATTTGAAACTTTATCCTTGCTGCCCGAGAGTTTTGCAAAAGAAGTGAATCTTATGCTTTTTAAGTTTTTTAATGATGTGTTTTTCCAGATAGTCAACTGCAAGGATGAGCTTGCTCAGTATTACCTCATGGACTGTATCATTCAGGTCTTTCCAGATGATTACCATCTTCAAACCTTAGAAACCCTCCTGGGAGCTTGTTCACATTTACAGGTAGATAATTTGGAAGCACTTGAGATTCTTTCATGAATGCTGGGAGATATTTGGTATATTAATACTCATGCTCAGCAATTTCTTGTGAAAGTTGAGTGGAATGAACTTAGAAAGCATATCAACCCTATTTTCTTTTTGGGTCCAGCCTACAGTAGATGTCAAAACAGTTATGTCTCAGCTTATGGAGAGGCTTTCGAATTATGCAGCATCTACCCCTCAGGTAGGCCCATGGTGGTGTTGTGCATTTTATTTTTGATCAGATCAAGTCAGACTATATAATTTACCTTTTGAATGTATAGGTGCTTGCTGAATTTCTACAAGTGGAAGCATTTTATTTTTTATCAGATCAAGTCAGACTATATAATTTACCTTTTGAATGTATAGGTGCTTGCTGAATTTCTACAAGTGGAAGCATTTTCAAAGCTAAGTGATGCAGTAGTGAAGGTAAGTTGCTCTACGTTTGGTTTTAGTTAGATGGAGGCAATGAGGGTGGACATGGGGTTCTCATTAGTCTTGTATTAAATGGCAGTTTTTGGGCCCATTGTACATTGAAGTGCTGTCTTAATCTTAAGGGTGAAAATTGTAAGTGTGTGGTAGTCTAAACCAATTTGAAAGTTTCATCAATTTTAAAACCACAAATGCTGTTTCATGTGTTCTCAAAGTAGGGGCAGTTTTTTGGCCCATTGTACATTGAATTGCTGTCTTAATCTTAAGGGTGAAAATTGTAAGTGTGTGGTACAGTCTGAACCAATTTGAAAGTTTCATCAATTTTAGACACACAAATGCTGTTTCATGTGTTCTCAAAGTAGGGGCTAAGTGACTATTGCAGCTCAAAGTTAACTTGTGGCTCAATTACAGGACTTGATCACCTATGAGACCGATAAGCTTTATGTGGCTTGTGTAACCATATTGTTACTATGAGAGCAATGTCAAGAAAGAAACTTTTTTAAAAGGCTAACGAGACTATAATTCGTACAAGAGCTTCAGAACTAGAACACAGGTGTACAATGTGTACTTACATGTGTGTATGGTTGTCTATACTGCCTAGCCAGTATGCAAGGTCAAATGAGAATGAAAGTTGTATGTATTCTGGGAAGCCTGTTAAGTGTGTAGTTATAACTGATGTATATCCGGATGTCTATAAGCTGTAGTTTTTGTTACAGGTAATAGAGTCTCAGCCTGACATGCCCTTGGTTGGTGCTGTAAGTCTTCATGTCTCTCTGCTTACTTTTACTCTCCGAGTGCATGTGGACCGGTTGGATTATGTTGATCAAGTGCTGGTATGTCTAGTCAAGCTTGAAACAACAAGTTTCTTGCTCTCTAAATTATGCAGTGGGCTTTAGACTCCATTCTGTATTTAAGAATTTGCAGTCGTCCACATTTTACAGGGTGCATGTGTTAAAAAGCTTGAGGGAGTTGGCAAGGTGAAGGATAATAAGGCAACAAAGCAGATTGTTGCCCTCTTGAGTGCTCCTTTAGAGAAATATAACAATGTAGTAACTGTTTTGACGTTAACAAATTATCCCAAGGTCATGGAACATCTTGACTATGGGACAAATAAGGTCATGGCAGTTGTCATTATCCAGAGTATCATGAAAAACAATACATTTATTACAGAAGCAGACAAGGTAAACCAAAGTTGAATTCTGAATACAAACCATTTTGCCATCTGAATTCATGCAAATGTCTGTATCATGTTTTAATACTTGCTGAAGTCAGGTTGAGGCATTGTTTGAGCTGCTTAAAGAGATTATAAAGGACAGTGAAGGTGCTCCTCCACTTGATGAGGTGAGCTTCTGCCACATCTTTTGCATAGACCTTGCATAGGAACACTTGCAAAGCAGTAGGTTGTTCATTACTCAGTGAGAGGTGGTGAAACCATGATTCTTGCACAAATTTTAACAAATTCAAAGCACTTCTTACTTCTCTTGAAGAGATGCAGGCATTTGCACTGTCTTTTTTATTTTATTGGCAGGGCCTTAGAACAACAGGCTCTTTAAAGGAAACCAGAAACAGCCTGCATCCTTGGAATGCAGGCTGTAATACTACTGTTTGTTTGCTTGTATATACACAGACTCGTCATGGTGTTAGGTTGATATTGACGAAAACAATGTCATTGGATGTGTGCTTCACATAGATGACAGCATTTGACAGCATGTGCACGTGTTTGATATCTGCTGGTGATCATGAAAAGTGTGTCTTGTGTTAATGCATAGAATGTGAGTTTTGTGTATGCATGGGACACTATTCTTCGAATTCGTCTAGCTCATCTGCCCTTTCAGGTTGCGAACGGGCTAATAAAGTGCACAAGGAATATGAAATCCTAAGAAACAAATTCAAACCACTTCTTACTTCTTTTGAAGAGATGCAGACATTTGCACTCTCTTTTATTTTATTAGCAGGCCTTAAAACAATAGGCTCTTCAAAGGAAACCAGAAACAGACACATCTTTGCGGAGCGTTTCTGGGTTTAAGAATGCAGGCTGTAGTATTACTGTTTATTTTCTTGTATTTACACAAAATTGTCATGGTGTTAGGTTGACATTGACGAAAGTAAGGTCATTGGATGTGTGCTTGGCATAGGTGACAGCATTTGTCAGCATGTGCACTATTCTTTGCATTTCGTCTTTCGGGCTGCTAACATGGCAGACGAACAATGTGAAGAGATGAGGGCCAATAAAGTGCACAAGGAATGTGAAGTCTTTAAAAGAAACCTGAATGCTTGGATAAATGGAATGAGAATGGAAGAATAGATATAACCATCTCTGTGTATTGGACTATGTTTGGTTTTAGCCCTTTATAATGCAAATCTCCTATTGTACTTTGAGGTACCTATGGAAGGCATTGATGACTGTTCAAGCTTATTCCACAGTTCAAATGTTGTTCCTTTTTTTGTGCTTACAATTTTTTTGAAGTTCAATGCTTTGATGTTTGCAGATGTAAGATCTCTGCTATCCTTTGTTCTTTGGACTTACTGTTATGTTTGTGCCAGCTTGATGAGGAAGACTTCAAGGAGGAGCAAAATTTAGTGGCTCGGCTTGTACACATGCTTGTGAACAAGGACAACGATGAAATGTTTAGAGTGAGTTGTGCATTTTGACAACAATGAATTATTCAGAATGGCGACCACGTGCACTCTCTAAATGAACAGTTTACACGTGAAGTTGCTCTTTCATGATATGTGTGAAGAGCAAGTCAGACCCACGCATCAGATCCTTATATTATTCATGGGCATTGTTTTGTATTCTTTCCAAGTCAATGTGCTTTGTTACTCCCAATCATTATAATCATCTTTCCATTTGTGTGCAAAAATCCCCTTTTTTTTTTTGTTTTGTTCCTTTTTTTTTGTTGGGGGGAGGGGGGGTAGTGTGTTGGAACAAACTATTTGCGGGTGTTCAAAAAGATCACCAATGTTTGGAGATGGGCTGCATGCTAACAGAAACTAGAATTTCTTCAGATACTTACTACTGCCAGGAAGCATTTTCTGAAAGGTGGTCCAAAGCGGCTAGGCTTTACTCTTCCACCACTCATCTTCTCTGCATTGAAGGTACTTCAAAGCATTTCTCAGATCTATGATGAGAATTTCCAAAATTGTGACAAATTTGTGAAAAAATGTGTTGCATGAAATGCAGCTAGTCAGATTGTTACAGCAAGGTGATTGTGAAGTGGAGGAAGGTGCAGTCTCATCTCAAAAGGTCTTCCAGTTTTTGCATCAGGTTTGTAGATTTGATCATGGCTCAAGTAGTAAAATCTACAGAGATTATCTTGTTTGCATGAGCTCTTGTAGGGTTTGTTGTTATAATCCTGCTTATGCCACAATTTAGGCACAATTTAAAGGTAAAATTTTGGGTGAAGCTCCGATGCAAGACCTTTTCAAGGTATTCTGATCTTGACTTCAATGGTTGAGTTTGAAGATGCAATGTTCAATATGTTGCTACGACTATCTGGTTGTTTGTAGTATAAGGCCCAGGATTGAACCCGCTTTAAGTTCCAAAGGAAAACAAGTTCAACATTACACTCTTTATGACAATAATCTGATCTTGATTTCATCCCTACCAGATGCATTTTGTATGTGCCTGGCTGGCAATGAAGTAAACATGTTGAGGGGGTGATTGTTTTGATCCTCTGAAGTATTAGAACAAGTTATATAGAGAAATGTTGCAGAGCTGAAGGGGTTGAATTTCAATCTGCTTTATTAGTTCACTCACAATCTCACGAGTTTAAAAATTGTCATGTGCCTGCAGACTGTGGAAGCACTTTCATCAGTACCTGCTCCTGAGCTTGCACTGCGTTTGTATTTGCAGTGTGCAGAGGTAAAAACATTTGGAGTTTTCACTGCATAGGTTGCCCAGATATTACTGAAGTTGCAAAGGTCCACTGCAAATTGCACTACTTTCTGATTGTATTCCTCGTAAATTTATGCCAGGCTGCTAATGATTGTGATCTGGAGCCAGTTGCATACGAGTTTTTCACCCAAGCATTTGTACTTTATGAGGAAGAAATTGCTGTAAGTTCATAGAGATCATTGTTAGTACTGTCTATTTGTGAGCTCTATTTAGAACAGAAAGGAAAGTGAGGTTCTGAAAACATATTTCACTCAATTTTTCATCATATCTAGTGGACCCTTCTGAAAGTTCAAAGCTTAGGATCTCTCTTTGCAAGTGGAATGAAGCTATAAAGAGTTTTCAAGTTTTGAACTCTCAGAAAGCAACTGCATCCTGATGAGATATTCAGATTAAAGGAAGGTTCTTTTCAACTTTGTACACCTTTCCTCATCTTTGCTGGGCATTGTAATTGTATTGAAGCACTTGGTATTGCTAAAACTCAACAGTAATGAACATTGTTAAGTTTCGAGAGATGCCAACTGCAGCCTGGAATGGCATCTGCACATTAGGTGGTTATTTGTGTCAGTGTCCTGTGAAGAATGTCTTTTCTGATTCTTTGAATACTCATTTGTGCATTGGGAGACTTTTTCTAACAGGCAGAAACGCTATTAAGGAATGATATTCAAGGAAACTAAAATATGGAAGCTGTGCTTGCCTTTCAACAGGACTCTAAGGCTCAGGTTACTGCAATACACTTGATAATTGGTACTTTGCAAAGGATGAATGTCTTTGGAGTTGAGAACAGAGATACACTCACGCATAAAGCAACCGGGGTGAGTTCCCCTGCATCTTTTGGCTGATTGACTACAGTAGAGAGAACTCTGAAGACTAGACTAAGGCCTGTCATTGACTTGCAGTACTCAGCAAAACTGCTGAAAAAACCAGATCAGTGTAGAGCAGTTTATGCATGCTCACACTTATTTTGGGTTGAAGCTGAAGGAGGTGTTCGGGATGGTGAAAGGTATTCATTAATCTTTTACTCCCTTTTTGACTTTTGGGATGAAAATACAATTTGAATGTAATAAGCTGATGTGAAGTGAGGTCAGTTTCAAGTGTGTTAATGTACTGCCAATCCTCTAATCGGCCCCAGACACTCAAATCAGGCACAGGCTTCAATGGCCCAGAGGCCACAAAAAGTTTTGTTCTTCACCATATGCCTCTTCAATTAAACCCATGGGTACACGTGTGCATGCGCAGTGCCCATGATGTACATGTGCACATGCATGGGCACATGCACAGAGGCATAATTTAGCGGAGAGATCTCAAATTGTTTATTCAAAATAAATGTTTGTGCTCATGCACAGAGACAGAATTTAGTGGAGAGATCTCAAATTGTTTATTCACAATAAATGTTTGTGCACATCCACAGAGACTGAATTTAGCAGAGAGATCTCAAATTGTTTCTTCAACAACAATAAATTTTCATATAGTAGTCACTTGGGGAGTAGTGGCATGGGACCATGTCCAACTTTTGGTTACAAGGAATTCTATTGAGGTGGAAGATGAAGGAGAGTTTGGGGTGGTGAAAGGTACTACAGTCCTCTTATCTTCCAAAAGCATCCAAACTGGGCACAAGCTCAAATTGCCTAAAGTTCTTGAACCTTATTCCCCATGTCCCTCACTGATATAAATGAAGTGGGTACACCAGTTACATAGAGCATGAGCTCATTGTGACTTTGGGTAATGAGGAATTCTAGCAGGGTAGGATTTGAGATATTTTCCAATCGGTACTCTTCTGACCCTTCTGTATGAGTATGAATGATAGATCAGAAAAAATTGGCCAGACTTTTCTAGCTTTTTTGCTCAGCCACTTAGTTGGAAATTGATAGTTATTGAGGACATGTTACAATTAATTTATGAATGTTCTTACATTTAGCATTTGGAATTTTCAGGCCATTGACAAATTCTGTTATTAGTTGAAACTTTTTATTAGACAGTTGATAGACAGTTGTGGAAGAATCATTGATAAATTCTGTTGTTCAATGATCCTTTTAGTAAATACTTTCAATTTATCTAGTGATTGTATTTATCATTAGATGCTGGTCTGCATTCATGGCTCTTTTGGGCCAAGCTTGCATTCAGCAACAATCTTAATTCCTGGGGCATGATGCTAGTTTAAGTTTGAGGTTAAGAACTTATGTGTCATGTGTTAACTGTCCTCATAAAGAATCACAAGTCAATACAGTTTTTTATATTATCTGAAAACATGGTGACTATTTGTGCGCATGCATGAGTGTGTGAGACACAGATGCTGATGGTTCAGACTTTGTAGCACAACCTTATACTGATGCTCTCGTTGTCCTATCATCATCTTGGGTAAATTACGAGGGCTTAGTTGGGAATATGGGCAAATACTGAGATACATTTTGGGAATTTTGGCCAACATGGAGTGGTAATAGTAGGAGTATGAGTTTTGACTGGCAATCTTTGAACGCTGTATTTTGGGAATTCCCACCAAAAGCAGGCTTGAGGGATATTTTCATAATTTCACTTGTTTAACAAGGCAAATCACATAGTAGGTTTGTGAGATACCCTTTAAGATGGAATGCTTTGCTCTAAATAATCTCTGATTCAGAAGTTTCATGGCTAACACATATGGTTGTCCTTCCTCCATCAAACTGATTATGAGCTCGAAATAAAATAATGGTGGAACTCTGTGACAGGAGGGCAATATTCATATGCCTTCCGCTGTTCAAGAACCTCAGAGCTTGCTTATATGTAAGATGCAGTTGACACAAAAGGTTATATGAATTCTTTCTCAGCAGTCTGTAAACAGTATGGATTGGCAATGCGTTACATGCATTTTGGAGCAAGATTTCTCAGGATCTTTTGAGCTTGTCCACTGCTGGACACACGTTTTAATCGGCTGATTGGGATACACAGCCTGACACATCAGCAAGTAGGCCTTTCTCTTTGCAGGTCATGTCTGCAAAAACAGTTTCTTAGCATGTTGTTCCTCTTCTCAGATAATGCTAATGCCTTATGGCATGTCACAGAGCATCTGACATACGCATCATGAATCCCTCCCCCATTCTGGTTGGGGAGAACACTTCTTTCAGCTGTACTCTGTGAGAGTGCACAACAGAAGCAAAAACAAGAAAGACACAAGGCATGGACACAACACGATTAACAGCGAACAGGAAAGGTGGAAAAAACTGATTGTAAAGAAAGTGGAAGTATGAGTACCAACAGGATTACTGGCACTTGATGACCAGCCACAATGTCTCCAGTCTCCTCTCGCCAAGGATGCCAGGCGATGCCAATTTGATGATAGGAGGGGTGGAAGCTTACAAATAGCTAGCAGTGGGAGAGAGCCAAGAGGATCAGGTCAGCCAGTATTCAGGCCCCCAATAATCAGCAGGTTGGCCATAAATGCAGCCACCCAGTGGAATTATAAGCTGCCCAGCTGCCCACTAAAGCCTTGCTTACAGATTGTGCAATTGTGTAGGAGGGGTGGAAGCTTACAAATAGCTAGCAGTGGGAGAGAGCCAAGAGGATCAGGTCAGCCAGTATTCAGGCCCCCAATAATCAGCAGGTTGGCCATAAATGCTGCCACCCAGTGGAATTATAAGCTGCCCAGCTGCCCACTAAAGCCTTGCTTACAGATTGTGCAATTGTGTAGGGGCAATCTATCTTCATTTGTGTTGTGGCTTTTTAAAATTTTCAGTGCTGAACGTTGACTTCTAGTGCCCTTTGTTTATGAAGGCCCTTTCACTGTCTGCTAATATTTGGGGTGGGAACTATGCTCTAAATACAGACCAGACACAAGATAGGATTGGCTTTCCTGAAAATCCTTGTTCACACATGCTGGGCCTTTGTCGTGACCCAAGCTAAGTATCCCTCATGTTGCCTCACTATCACTGTCTCAGTTGTACCATGGAAGACTATCCTGAGGACTCGCGAAACCTAGGCTGTCAAGTCTGTCTCACCTCTGGCTCTTGTGGGTGAGACAAGCTACTGGTGGGAAGTCAATGTCTTCTAGCTTATGTCCAAACAAGGTGAACATGTGTGAAATGTTGGTATTTATAGGTGTGAATTGTGGGTAGATTAAACGCTGGCAATCTCATTATTGTATTTTATCACAAAGGTTTACATGGTCTGACAGTTTCTGGTGCTTATGTAACTATTTACATCCTCGTGCCCAAGCAGGGACTTGGAGTTCCTAGTTTTTTTGTCAGCAAATATTTTGGCATCATCTCTTTCACTTATTTTCAATCTCAACTAGGCTGCTTGTGTCTGCACACTGAGCATGCATCTGTACTTGTGTGTGGGCACATGCCTGTTCCCGGTGAGTTGGTGATCCATGCCACATGCGGTAGTGGATTACTGGGTTCCTAAAATGCTCAAAAGGACTTCTCAAGGAATAGGATTGCCCCTTAGAGTTAGTCTTGAACACTGTTGTTTGGGTGCAAAAGCTCCATTTGAAGCTCAGGAGGTTCTTGCTAGCATCATGATATTACCAGTTGCAGATCATATAACAGCAAGTTTTTCCTATCAGAGTTGTGCCTACTGGCTTGATACCAACAGCTCCATGGTAGAAATCTAACTGGCACTTTCAGGTGCATGGTTGTCTAATGGGATTCTGCTCTGTTGCCTATTTAAAAAATGCTCTTTCTATCATCTGGGTACATCATCTAACCTTGTGATTGTGGGGGAAGAAAGGAATTTATATTCAAGAGTATCTTTGAGGAAAACAATTGGTTTCATTTATTTTGATAATTTGTTGTGCCCATGATGTGGGCTAATTTGTTGCTTGTTTGGTTCTTCAGGGTACTTCTGTGCCTAAAACGGGCCTTGAGAATAGCTAATGCTGCTCAACAAATGGCAAGTGTAACAAAGGGAAGTGGTGGTCCAGTTACACTATTTGTGGAGATATTGAACAAGTATGCTTATCTGCATGAAAGTACACCTGTATTTCTCTGCATGAATTTCCAAATATTTTGTGTTGTGTAATACATGCTGTATCCAATCTAGCTTTTAAAGTATCTTCTCCACTGATGATGTCGGTATGCTTTGCCTTGTTTGTGGCAGGTACTTGTACTATTTTGAACATGACAACCAACACATAACAGCCAAGGTCATTCAGGGTCTTATTGAACTAATTGTCACAGAAATGCAGAGTGAAAATGCAGCCCAAGACTCCCTTGTAGATGCTTTTTTTTCAAGTACACTGCGTTACATTCAGTTCCAAAAACAGAAGGGCGACAGTGTGGCAGAGCGATATACTGCAATTGAAGTGTGATCCATTTGCCATGTAATTGCATCTTTCATGCATAGCATTCTTTGAGACAAGTTCTATCTACCTGTAGCCTTTGCTTGTGAAGTGGCACGCTTGTAGGTGACATCAATTTTTGGGATGCTTCTTTCAATGTTCGAGTGCAAGATGAGGATGTATTCTTTGTAGCATTGAGAGCCTTGGTATTAATATTGATTCACAAGGGTTATCACTTGTGGACACGAGTAGTGGTTTATGCTTCTAATGATCCAATTCCAGATAACATTGTTCTCTTCAGTTGTCTTCTTTGCCAGCAGTCTGAATCTACAACTCTGTCTCTAATGTGAATTGCCATCCTGAAACTAGTGCCATTAATTATTCAATGGCATACCCTAACCAACCAAGTTACATCGTGAAGTTGAATAATCACTCAAAGTTTACACAGGCACATTTGATGGTGTCCGATTAGTACTGTCTGATACTAGCATGGTACTAATCGAACTAATAAATCTTTGACCTATGTCCGATTAAAAAAAGTTTACATATAATTTGTGTAGTTGACAATCTTGGACTTAAAACATACATTTAGAAGCTTTATTTTAAAGCAAATGCTAAAGAGTTGAAATTTGAGGGATAGAGGAAAGGTAGAGAGGTTAAGGAAATAGAGATAGCGTGAGGGAGTCGAGCTTGAGATGTCAAGAGTGCTTGAGGGAGTATAGTGTAGGAAGCTCAAACAAGTTGATATTAGAAAGAATGAACAATATGGGGAAGGGCGAGAGATTTTTATAGAGCGTTTTAGGATTTAGAATTGAGAGAGAGAGAGAGAGAGAGAGAGAGAGAGAGAGAGAGAGAGAGAGAATGGGTATAGGTATGCGTAGGTTGTGTATTGTTGGGTTTGGGGAGTTTAAATTTGAATGTGTAAATGATGAGAGAGAAGGGGACTACATTGTGTACACACACACAAAGTTGAAGTGCTGGAGAGAAGAGGAGAGTTGGAACCTAGATGGTAGAGAAGTGAGTTGGTTGAAAACATGCAAAAAATGGTTAAAGATTGATCATTTTGATCTTGGCTTTGGCATATTTGATTAGTGCAATGCACCCATTGGATGCCTTTGGATGGAATTGGACAGGTCGTCTGAGACAGTACATATAGGACAAGTCAATTTGTCCAGCGGATGTGGACAACCTTGAGTTTACATTACCAAGTTAATACCTCTAATATAATATAAATTCTAGAATCACCAACTAGAGAGTTTTGGAAATGATATTTACATAGTATTGTGTGGCTTTTCTAAGTGTAATATTGTAGTGCCTAGACATCACTTGTGATGGTCCAAGGTAGTTAATTGTGCTTAAAACATAGGTACCTAAATCCTGACAAGATGCTTGAAAACCTGTTGGCTAGATGCACATTAATGTAAGAAATTGAGTCTTGAGCATGTAAAATGTTTAACCAATGTGATGGGTGTATAGTGTAATTGGTAGAATCCCTTAAGTTTCGGCATAAGGTTAAGTTTTGGAGGCAATCTTGGTCTTTGCCTTCCCTTTGCAATGTATCCAATTGCCTTGCATGAGTTGTGATGCTCCCTTTCAATTCACACTATTCTCTATTGTATGCTATTTATGAGAGTTGGTGTATTGCGACTCTTATGTTCCTTTTTTTATGTAGTTGATGCTCATATCCAAAGACTTTCTTGCTTAAGTTCCATAGTACTAGTAGCACAACATAATATGAATTGGACTTCTAAACAAGTCTCAAAGTTCAAAGCAAGTCTTTCACTCTATCTAGATTTGGGCTTCTAAAAGGACAACTTGTTACATTCAATTGCTCATAACCATTTCTAGCTTTTGCCAAACCAAGTCAAGCTCAACCTTTGCCTTGCAAGGTGAATTTGACTCAAATCTTTATATGCAGCCTTGAATGATCATCATATTGTAGGCTTCAAAAAGTCAAAACATTTTTTTTGCTAGAGCAGCTTGTCAAGATATATTCTTCTAGTTGTACTACTTTGATGCATGTGCCATTAACCAAGTGATAAGGGGTTGTTTACTATTAAGTTTACATGAGCCCAAGTTGTTCTAACATTGTAACTATTTCATCTATAGAGAATGAAAAGGTCTAGTTAGCATTATTCATGGATTGAAATTTGTTATTTGTGGGTAGTAGTTGTAAATCAACGAAATCACTATCGAGCAAAGTGAAGGTGTCATGATTGTTCTTGGAGGATCTACCCAAGTTTTAACTTGCAAGTGTCTTAGCTTTGACCTTGTTATCTTTAAGCTTTTACAAAGTATATTTGATATTGACTTAGTAATATAACTATTCTATGTAAATTTAGGGCTTTATTGGTGATAAACATTTTCAAATATAGCCAATGGAGGGTATATTCATTGAGACTTTTAAGATTGCAAAAATGGCCAAAACTCTCATATTCAAATTGTGCTACTTTAAAATTGCATGTCAAAGAGAGAATAACATATTTGTGACGGCTCAAAGGAACATGTGCTCATAATTGGGATTTTTGAAGCATTGATGACTTGAACCTTGCCATCAACCCACAAAGAGTTGCACCTAGGTTGCACATTGTGACTTTGTGGCTTGTGCTATCTCTACATTGTAGTTATCGATAGCCATGGGACCCTTGGCATCACCTCATTCACATCTTAGTGTGGTTTTCCATTGCCTCCTTGTTAATATGAATCAAGTTCTCAAAGTTGCATATGCTATACGTTTTGATGAGCTTTAATGGTTCAAAATGAAACTCCAATGGCTTATGGATGATGGATGGAGAATGATATCAAATGGTGTCCCTATGTTGTGAAGTCAAGGTGGTCTATGTACCCCATGGAGTTTATAAGTATGGAAGTTGCTATAACATATGTGAGGTACATTTGGCTTGCAGAATGTAATGACCTCTTATGAAAGCAAAAGATATGATAAAACATATTTTGAGGTTTTTATACATTTTAGCAACAAATTTTCCACATGATTTGTCATTGGTTCTTAGACTTGATATAATATCCATGAAGGTTTCTGATGTACTATGTTGTTGGTTCTCTTAGAATCATGAGCCATAATAATAGCATTATATTTGCACTCATTATATGATGTTAAGGGTTATCTGGAAGTGAACAGAAAAGGTAAAAGTGAAATTGGAACACTCTAGATGCATATATGATGCCCACCCCACTTTGAATGTTGATTGTGTCATATAAACCTTTAAGGTGGTCAAATGAGCACTCTATTCATGAAGACTTGCCATGAGCTTAAATCAAAATAACGCTTGATATATGATCTCAAAGAGCAGAGCAACTTGGAGGATGTATTTGTTGAGAATAGCAAATGATGCTTGATATGTATGCCCATAGAGGTTGGATGTGTGCCCAAAAGAGGCTTGCCCATAAGTGGCTTTGTATGGAAGATAGATATATGATGTATGCTCTAGGAAGAGATGCCCTGAATCCCATATGCACAGTGAGGAGAGTGGAACAACCCAACTACTATAAAGAATCGTACTTGACTATCGCTTTTAAGATGAGTAGTGCAATATCATGATGCTTTGCACTTTCAGTTAGTGTCATTGTTATTGTTAGTCTCTTACACAAGATTGTGTTTATGAGTTCAATCTTCCATCTTGGAACCTAATTCACTTGTGTAACAGTTAGTTCATGTCACTAATCTTCCAACCTCCATAGCTACCATGCTCTAGATCTGTCTTTTAACACGGTATCAGAGCTCAATCAAGCAAGGCTCAGCTCTTCTCTCACTCTTCTCAACTTTGCTCAACCTCAAGTCAGCTCAATTTGAATGCATGACTTTCATTTCTCACTTGAACTCATACTCACTGTTTGGCAGCCATAGCCAAGACTGAACCTATAGCACTTGGAGCTCTTGGATCCCCTCAACCAAAGCCTATCTCAACTAGCTCTCTTCTAGAGACATGTTCTCTTGCTCAGGGCACAACTGCTTGGCACGTCAGAGCTCAACATTGGCTGCTCTATACACTAGCATTACGAAAATTGGAGAGCACTGCATGTTCTGCGTCGTTTTCAGTCCGTACGATTGTTCTCCTTGCACGCGATGTAATCCTCCCTACAACCATAGGGCTTTTAAGGCTCCATACCCAATCTCTCTCCCCATAAAATATCTCAAAGAAATTCTTCTCCTACAAGCTGCACCAGAAGGAAAACCAATAGAGTTTCTTGCAAACCTTAATAGGGAAGCCATAGCTTCCTCATGTTAAGCTTAAAAATCTCTTCACTTTCTCACCTCTCTTAGCTCAAAGAAGTCCATGCTACTTTGATTCACTGAGTCACTTAGTTCCCAGCAAAGCATCGCTCCAAATCACCAAGAGGAATCAAACATCAAGCAACAACAGCATCAAGAATCAAGCTAGTATCTTTTGATATTGCATAGTGGGTTTTGAAACTACCGTTGCTTGTGGTATTTAGCACATTCAAGAATCAACTCATTGCTGGTTATTCCCAGTCGTTGGATATTGATTCCTAGTCATGTCAATGACAAACAAGAATAATTTTATGTGGATACCTTTCATGAAGATTTTTGAAGACATTCCAGCTACCTTGGTCATCATATAAGACTCAAAGTTGGTGGTACCTTTGCTTGAGGGGGACAAGAAGAGCAAAGTCAAAGTCAAAGAAGTTGCAAGCAAAGTGAAGAGCGAAAAAGCAAGCGAAATAAAGAACAAGATGTATTATCTCAAGAGAAAATCCAATGTAATGTCAAGCCATGAGTCAAAGCCATATGAAATCCCAAAGTTCTATGTATCCAAAGCTAATGTAGTGATGTGCTATCAAGTCATGAAGCCAAAAGAAAAATGTATCCATCTTGTATGCCCAAAGAAATATGATGACCTCACAAAGCCAAATGGAATTCCAAAAACTATGTATCCCAAGATCTATGTACATAGTGGATCTTTAATTCCCGTAGTGGATCTTGTTTCCCATAGTGGATATAAAAGCCTTTACCAAAGATGTAAAGTTTCAAGCTTTAACTTGACTAGGCTGCCTATGAGCTAGTCTCTCGGGCCATGTCATCATGTAGTGGGGGCAAAAGCCAGCAAGTGTAGGAACTCATCATTTGAGGGGGGGTGTTGAGAATAGCAAATCATGCTTGATATGTGTGTCCATAGAGGCTGGATGTGTGCCTAAAAGTGGCTTGCCCATAAGTGGCTTTGTATGGAAGATAGACATATGATGTATGCTCTAAGAAGAGACGTCTTGAATCCCATATGCACAGTGAGGAGAGTGGAACAACCCAACTACTATAAAGCATTGTACTTGACTATCACTTTCAAGATGAGTAATGCAATATCATGATGCTTTGTACTTTCAGTTAATGTCATTGTCATTGTCAGTCTCTTACACAAGATTGTGTTTATGAGTCCAAGCTTCCATCTTGGGACCTAATTCACTTGTGTAACAATTAGTTCATGTCATTATGAATCTAGTTTACATCTTCCAACCTCCATAGCTGCCATGCTCTAGATCTGTTTAACAATATTGACATTGCTTGTTCAAACATTGCAAATAATAAGTTTTCTATGAAAGATTTGTGGTAACAAATCATGGAAAGGCTACAAACAAGCTTATACTTGTAGGTAAACCAAATATAATAATTGTGGCACAAAGGTCCATCCACAACATTGTGCCTTTACGAATCTCAAAGCATCCCTTGGCTCGATTGTGAACCATTGAACATCTAGGATGAATGTCCAAATTGTATCGTAGTTCATCCTTGCGAAATCTCCCTTGTGCCTTGCCAAATTAGGTCATTGCTTTGCAAACCTAATCTTCCAATTGGTTGCAATCAATGGCACTATCATTTCATGTCCTTTCAAATGACAACCTGGTGACCTTGACATGTCATCTTTTTTAGACACTTGGATCTTCATACATTCAACATTGGTCCATAGATCTAGCATGTGTAGTGACATGTCTTGCATAGCAATAAAACATAACACACATACTCGAGAACAAGAGATAATGATAAACTATTGGACCATAGATGGAATACATTTAGATTTGTGCCATCCTTTTATCATCAAATTTGCTCACAATCATAAGGTCTCTATCTCATTAAGTAGAAGTTGAAGATAAAACATCCATATTTTTGACCTTATAGCAACCAAGAATTAGCTAGATAAAAGGTAGATGACCCTTCTTATTGATTAGCCACCATTGGATATAGTAGTTTACTGTGACCATTGGCCAAACACTTTATGTAGTTATGTCTTGGCCCACCATTGCATTATCACAATCTTGTGGCATGGCATTTGAAGCATGCTCCTTTAAGAGCATTAGCCAAAGCAATGAGACTCATTGATAAATATTAATGATATTTACATGAAACAAGATTAAGTGAAAAGCTAAAAGCTAAAAGCCTAAATAAAGGTTATGATGATTTTGTCACTCTATCTATTAGTCAATTCTCATTTCAATAGAGAAAGAAAATCCTTTTGTTGGATGTTCTTAATCCCTATTGGCTTGCTCTTTAAGGGCATCAAGCTTAGGGTCATTGTTTCTCAAAGAAGACCTCACTCATCTCATCCATTGCCCTAGTTTGATTACATATATTGTAGCTCATTTCCTAGTTAGAAGATGAGTAACATTTTTGGAAAACCATTCAGGATACTCTCCACTTCTAAATAGTTATAGTCTAATCACAAGTCCCTATGTAAGTCTCCTTCCTCCGCATTTGATTGGTTCCAAGACTCTAACCTTTATCCTAAAGTCAAAATCCCTAAAGCAGTGACCACTATACTTTTTAGAGCATGTGTAAAAAAACTTTTCTTATTGAAGTGCAAGCGATTGGTCCATCTTATTGATTAGTCATGTTATGCAACCAAATGACAATATTAATACACATGCAATAATGCAACAAGAAGTTGGTGCCTTAATGCCCAGGTGCATTCATTGCATGGACACCATTGTTTGAGCAAGATTTGCATCACAACCAAGCACTTAAGACTTCTTAGAACCATATGTGCTTGAGAAAATGTAGATTAAACTAGAACCTAAGTTAGGATAAAATGTAGGTTTGATTCCAAATTTCTAGATCTTACAACACATATATTGCACATGTGACATGTTTAAAAAAGTGATATTGTGTGAGGGTGGAAAGAGAGCAAGTGGCATTGAAAAGTCATGTTTGGAAACTTTTAAGGTTTGCCAAGAATCATGTGATTTCATTCAACACCCATTTGATAAGGTGTGTGTTTCATGTTTTCATTGGGTTGACCATTATGGATTGTTTTAAGGGGTACCCCATAAATTTTGGTATGTTTGTTGTTATTCAATTTTGTGGTTGCATTTGAAAAGAGTTGCCATTAATTTTTACCATTTTGAAACTTTTAGTGCCATCGTGTTGCAAGATGGGAAGACTATACCATTTAACATTTTTATGAAAGTGATTGCAAAAAATTCTTTAAATATTAGGCTATGCCATTAGTATATGCATTGAAATTGATATCTCAAAAGTAGCATTGAAATGAATTCAAAATGACAAACATTTTCACAACTATAATGGAATTTTGCAATGTGCAAAACAAGAAGTGTAGAGAATAATTTTTTTAAAGCAAGTATCTAGCTCTTACAAGGTCCATATTCTTGCTATAAGTGTCTATTATTCTTTCAATCATGGAGCATTCATATAGCATATCAAAGACCAACTAAATCACCCAAACCACTTGAAACAATATGTAAGAGTACTCAATGAATTGAAGAGAGAAAATTATATCCAAATACATTTGAGACAATGTCTAATACATGATAATAAAAAGATGAGTAATAGATGAGATAAATAATAAAACTATGATATAACTAATCCATAAGCACTAGAATGATGATGTACATGAGAGGGTACAAACAAAATGATACAAATTGATCAGTCAAAGATTATATCAAGCATAGAAGAATGAGATCATATCGTCTTGTGTAGTGGCTTATGGGTCCAATCATGCAACAAGAAATAAAAATAGCTTATAACTCTTGAATAAAATATAAGATCGATCCATGAGAATAGTACAACAATTATAAACCCCTAATATGTCCTCGTAGAGATAGACTCTTGACACGTTATTGAAGCCCACCTCATGCCCCATGCTCCTTCATCCTCTTTTTTGGATGACATATGGACCCAAACTACAAAAAATAGTGACAATAATCAATATTAGAGGAAATGAATAGAATAAAATAATGAATTATAAATCTAAACTAATAAAATAAACAAAATTAAGTATAATAAAAGCATTGCAAATCTAAAAGTTAGTTTCAAAGGAGCCTTACATCCAAAACTTAATTCATCGTTTAGTGCCACACATACAAATCCCAAGATACGATGCCAATCATGTCACAACTCACACACATATATAATGTGTCCTTTTTCTACTTCCACTTCTCAAGATTTTCCTTTATATGTCTTTTTATCTTATTCAAATAGTCCTAATGAAGTTGCCTAAGCTTTCCTAAGCCCTTATTGTAGGTGGTGCCTCCATAGTATGATGGGTTGGGTGTTTCCACATACATGTCTACATAAAATCATGGGAAAACCTAGCATTGTGGATAGGCTATGGAAAGTCCTCATGTAGGGTGTGTATGATATGCTCTTTTAATTGGGTGTCCTAGTCTCTCCATTCTCCAAAGATGTTATGCTTATACTTGCACAAGAAGAACATGAGTATACTTGCATGAAGAGCTCATGTTTAGACTTGCATGAGCTTCTCATGCTTATACTTGCATGAGAAGCGCATGCATCCTACAAATGACTCTCTTGTCCTCATCATCCATGATCAAATGACATGTATGGTTCTCTCTCCTATATGACCAACTAGGAGTCCTATGCAACCTACTCTTTCAAGGCGTAGTACTCTTTAACTGGGAGGGAGCATCACTTTGGGTTAGGCTTTGTGTACAGCTAGCACCATGCATGGCAGGACTACTATCATGGGGGTAAGGGTGCTCGTGGGGATGTGCATCATGTGGGGGGAATTAGATGGAGTCCAAGCAAGATGTAATAAGATTTTTTAATAAAGTAGTCATGAGACCATGAAGATGCTTTAGCAATAAGACCCACAACACCATTCTCATATGGGGCTGGCTAGTATACTACCCCCCAAACTTCATGAATCGAGGTGAGAGGGCTAGGCTAAGGGAACTAGTATAAGGGGTTGGTGAAATAGTTGTTGATGAGTGAAACTAGTGTGGGTTATTATAGTTGATGGTTATTTGAATCCCCTAAGGTATACTTCCAATAAAAGTTATGGTCTCCATAAGGGTTGGGCCTAACTAACTGTGCAAGTAGATCAATGATGTGTAATTGAGAGGTGGGTCTAACATGAAGAGATCTAAGGCTCCCTAAGCATGTCCCACACTCAACAACCTAATCGTGCAAGGGGGTGGGTGCAACTGTGGTGGTATCAAGGGTAATAGGTCTAAAAAGCAAGCCTAGGGTGTCCTTCTCTTGATGTACCCTGGGTTGTGACATGGGAGAAGGGCTAGTCGGTTTAAAAATGGAGCCAACCAGCTAAGGTCATTGACTATTTCTGACTTGAGGATCCCTAAAAAATGTTGATGCATGCTTTTGCTCTAAGGTGCAGCTTTTTCTTTGCCTTTCTTTTTTTTTTTTTCCTTCATCATTCTCAAGGAGTGGACATAATGTTGAGAGAGCCATGACCCATTCAAAAAATACTATTTTACTTCCAATTGTATATGAGTGAAGGTTCTAAGCAATGATGAAGTGAAATATAATGGCCACATCAAGCTTGACTTGGGTTGTTTTAAACTCCTCAATGGGTTGGTCTAACTCCTCTTCAAGCTTAGCACATTGAACAATATCTTAGATCCATACTAGGTTGAAGACATGCCATTTTAAACATTTTATTGACATGCTTAGGGCTAGTTTGGAGAAGTGGTTGTTTCTATTATGGGATGGGTTATTTCCTAGTTAGTGCTACATGACGCACTTGGGGTTGCTCCTCAGATGGCTCTAAGGGTGTGGGCGGTTTTATTTCCCAGGGATCATCAATAGCGGTGATATGGTCACATTCTTCTCTTTGAAGAGCAATGCTAACATTGTTGAACAGAGCATATTCTATGGTAGACAACTTCCTTTTTAGACTCTCAATACCTTCCTCCTTCACTAGTGTAAATCACTTGCCATTATAATGCCACAAGCCTAGGGGAAGTTGTCTCCATTAATTGTGGTTGGTATGGAAATGATATAGCTATTTGCTAAGCCCAAAAGAGACTAGCCTATCCAAAACCTTTAGAAAGAAATTCTTATCTAGCCAATCAAGTGTCATCATATGGAAGTGAAGTACCTTAGCATTACTTCCACCAAATGGTCAAAACCCATGACACCTAGGGGTGACATAAATCCATCACAAATCCCAAATCACCCTAGCCCAATAATCACATAGTTGCCAACCAATCCACTATGTGCAAGAATAATTGAAAGATCGAGTCTACATAAATCTTTATGTCGCTTATGGAAAATGCCATCTATAAACTAGCTATAATAATGGTGCTTGGGTGAGGATGAGGCAGTGGATTAATCCATCCAAGATTTCTTATTGCCATTTTGATCAACCTAAGCATATAGTATCTTGTTTCTTAGGAAAGGAGAAGCAAAATAAGGAAGAACAACACTAAACAATGATGATAGAAATGTGGTATCAATGCCCGAAGCAAAAAGCATCCAGTAGTAAGGAAAATGTGCCCTCAGTATCCTTGAGTCTATTTGACACTCTAGATAAGGTTTTTGGATCCTTGAGCTTATCTAAGGCCCCTTGTATCCTTGAGCCTATTTGAAATTGAGACCTTGGATCAGAATATTGGATCCATTTCCTTGAACACAATGACTAGAGCTCAAACAAAATGGGTAGGAATTAGCTTTCCATGACCTTCAATGATTAACGGTTTCTTAATGGGAGGAAGAATTGTAATAAATAGTCAAATAGATGAGTTCTCAACATCAATGTGAAAAGTGAGAGCATGATTATGATAATCCTATCAAGCTTGTCATAGAAGCAAACTACACCAAATATGGAGGAAGCAAAAAGTGCCCAACTAGGAGAGTAACCTAATGCAAAGCACAAACCTAAAGCAATTGATAAATTAAAACTTTGGGTAAGGATGTGTAATATCAATTTTGGAATCAAGAAGTAAAGTTGGACTTGGATGCTCAAAAAATGTCAAGCATAGGACCAAAATTAACTACTATCAAGCCTAGTATTTTTGGGCAACCTAGCCCTCAAGTCGAGGAAAAGTACGGATGGCATCCTCACAAGAACTAAGTTGGATGACTCAAAAAACCAAAGAAAATAGGATCAAAGACGTGGATCCTAGAATGATCATGATATTGGCCTTCACAAATGTTTCAATGCTAATACATGTATTATTCAAATAACACTCTCTATTATGGAGAATATATAAGTCTTGGAATAAAAGGATCCTATGAGCTAGTGACCGTAAAAGTAGCTTTCCAAGAGTCAAACTTAAAAACATGCATTTCATGCTTAGTACTCAATAAGACCCTAGGAGCTTTAGGAGCAAATACCTTCTAGGAAGGAGTCAAGAAACATGGTGTATTACAAGTGTTGCCCCTAGGTGATGTCATCATAAATTGGTGCTATGTCATTAATTGTATAGTACTTCAAGCATGGGGGAGCCCACCAATTGCAAGCATACACTTCCATCTAATTGTGATTGATGATTCAAGAGTAAAACATGTTGTAGTCCTCAAGGATTGCCTAGTCAAGGTTGGAGGAGTGCGATTCTCCATTAACAATGAGAAAGGCATGGAGTATGATCTCCTCATAGGAAGACCTTGCATGGGAAACACAAGGTAATAGAGATTTAATGTAATGGACTATTGTTTTTCACAAATTGTATGAATGCAATTCGCATAATGATGGAAACCCGAAAGACCTTAAAGTCAACCTTGATGCCAACCTTATAATGCTCAAATGTGATAGACAATGCTTCACTAGCAATAGACTGCTAAATGAGTACATCCCTTCCCCTAAAAATGTGAGAGATTGGATGCAAGTGCGTGCAACCATCAATCTTTCCTTCTTGGAATTGGATGGGTATAGGTAGCCAAGCGAGACGCTAAGTGCCAAAGAGGAAATAAGGATTACAAATCAAGTAGAGATTGAATCCATATACTTTGTGCTAGTCTACATGATGCTAAACTCTTCAAAAAATAATACAATTTTGGGGATTCCTTATGAGACACCATTATATTGATGTGAGTTGATTGTACCATTGAAGTTCCTATGAGGAAGACTAAAACACCTTTAAAAACTTGAAAGCCAATTAAAAGGGACAACATGGCATTGACATCCATAATAGCCTATTAACCCTACAAAGAAAGTGACTTGACTTCACTGACCTATTAGCCTTATAGCTCAATATTTACAGGCATAATATATAATGTCAATACACATATTATCTAGCTCAAAATGGGCTAAGGCTAGGGCAACTTAAAAGGATGATGCCAGAACCAAAGCTAAGTTATTAGGCAAGTAGGTCATATCACAATTGGGCTACACCATTGAGATTGTGAGTGATCAAAGGACTCATTTCCTTAATAAAGCGATTGAACATCTTATATCATATTTATGGCCATTCACAAGAGTGTTCTCCTTATTATCCTATCCTCAAGCCAAATCCCAAGAAAAGTCCATAAATAAGATGTTAATTGATGTCCTCATACAGTCAGCTTTAGCCACTTGAAGTGGGATAATAAGCTTAGGGCATCATTATAGGCATATCAAATGACTTACAAGATTTTAATAAGACAAACCACATTTCAACTGGCATATGGCATACATGTCACAATGTTTACTAAGTGTTGAATCTATAGTTTATGGATGGTAGTGTAGGAATTATTTAAGGATAATGAAACTTGGACCAAGTGTATAATAGAGAAAAAAAGGTTATTGAAAACCTCCTTGTTGGCTATGAATTCTTTTAATCCATGAAATTACATGATTGAGACTTAATGCAACAAGCGTGTTATGCATGGGACTTCAAGAAAGGCAACACAAGAAAAAAATTGTAAGGAGTAGGACCTTTCTAGGTTCATGTCATCAAGCTAAATGAGCATTCTAGAGCTAAAAACTTTATGGATGAGAGGACATAAGCAAAAAATGCGTTTTAAGGACTAGGACCTTTCTAGGTTCATGTCATCAAGTTGAATGAGCATTGTGAGGGCATTTGCTACTTCAATGGTAGATGCATCACAAAATAATGTCTTGAAAATCCATAATATATCCACAATATGAGTTACTTATACCCTTATAAAACATTGTTGTTCAAGTATTGAATATCACAAATATAGATTCGAAAAATAAAGAGCTAGTCTTCCACATAACACTGAGATCCTACTTCCAATGTTGATGTGGAATCCAAATGGTCAAGATTCTTGCCTACAACTCCACCTTAGCCAATGAGTAAGCTCTCAAAATGCAAAATGCTAACAATTCCAAATAGTCAAATAGCAATCTAGATATAGCAGATACAAAACTACACCAACATGCTCTAAAAAACCTAAACTTGTTATTGGATTAAAACAAACTTAAAGAAAAGAACTATAATATATGTGGGAGGAGAACTAACCTAGCAAATTGATCAACCAATGCTCTCCTACTTTCAACAAATTGATGCCATGATTAATATGCCAACATGTGTCTATGACCTAATAGATATAGAAGCTTTAAGTTTATTATTGATGACATAGGAAGAGCATGAATGCATAATCATCCATCATTATGCAATGATATGGATAGACTCATTAGAATCGTTAGCCCAACTTGCTAGGCTCATCCCATGATATCACATTGGCCTCTACCAAACCATCATAGAGGAGATATAGGACTTTTAATAGTAGGCCAAAGAGTGAAATCCCATTCGTGCAAGAATGTTGCACTGTGACAACCTCCTAGACAAGTCAAAATTTGTACCATGACAATCTCAAAGACCCATTAAGACTTCAGAATCCTACCCCACCTATATGGCTCCTTCATCACTTCAAATAATGGCTACTATGCATACATTTTTCTTACTGATTATTTGCAACACAACCCTCTACTTAATAAAGTCCTAATTGAAGAGGCATTACATGTAGCTAATAGGTTAGGAATAGGAGACACAACTTGGGATGTTATATATCATATCCCATATCTTACCATTTTGTCACATGCTTTGAATTGTTATGTTATGCTTTAGTATAACCCACATTTCTGTGAAGGGCTTCTTCTTAGGCTAGGTGATATGACAACATATATAGCCACTAACTAACAACCATTTTGTTCAATAAATATGACATTCTTACCTATGCACCATTCAATTTCTTAAAAATCACACATACCAACAAGGATGCACGACACCCCACAATGCTAGGGAGCATTACATATTTACTAATTGGGGGGCTATCAACAAGGTTTTTTAACCTATGACAATTAAAAAAGATTGTTTGAATGTAATGTCTACAAAAGTTGTCCTCAAATGAGCCCTTTTTTTGCCTATGTGTAGATGGTTAGACTAGGAAAGTTGCTTGAGAAGGCAAAGAGAAAGTTCTAGTTCACCATTATCCCTATGAGCATGAAGAACTCGACATCAGCCCCAACATTATGCACTTTAGAGACCTAAAGTTGCACAATCTCAAGACATGTATAAAATGGTGGAAATTAATCCCAAGGTCAAGGAATTATTGAAGAATGTATGTGGCCTTAGCCAAAGTGTATAGCTTGTGGGAGGAGAAATTGACCACTAGATTTTTTAGATCCCATAGAGATACCACAAAGATCGAAAGTGTAGTTGTCTATTCTTTGCAAGGATGGTTCGATCCCATCTTGTTAAGTAATAGTATTGTGGAGAATGTGCTAGGAATTATGAGGTAAAATCAATAGTAGACAAGGGACATAAGGTCATATTAGTCATTGAACACTTACAAAGCCCCCTACCATCAATGAAGTTGGATTGTTGATACAAACCATATAGAATGATGAGATTTGACTCAAAACACAAGTCTACTTATAGGTAACATTGTGAGGCAAAATCTAAATAACTACTAGTTAGTTCAAAATTATAAGAGCTAATAGTGGACTCTAGAAACTCTTCTCCCAAGAGAAGAAAAGGCGAATAAGTGATTATTAACTTTCATTAACCCAAATTATCAAGGACACCTTAAGTGATCCTTATCCATCCTCATTAATAATATAGCACCCAATGTCATCTAAATAAGTAAAGCACTAGACTAACCACAAAAAAGACCCCTAGAAAAGGCAAGAAGAAGGGCCAAAAAGAAATAAACATCACATTCAAGGAAGAAGGAAGAGACAAAGAAAAGGAACATGAAAATTTTGGAGGATCTATGGGACAAATAAAGAGAATTGGTTCTCGATAAGAACTTGAACTTTGAGCAGCCTTGAAGCAATCACACAAAGAACATGAAGCTACACAAAAATAAAAGGGCCAAAGAATAAGAAGATTATGAAATGACCATAATATTATTCTATGAAGAATTGTTTGGAAATGAAAGAGCCACACTACAACATGAATGTAAAGAAAGCTTGCAATGAGCCAAGGAGTGACAAGTGGAAACTTTAGGGAAAGGGAAGGAGAAAGTGTGTGAGGAGACTCCATCATCAACTACAATCTAGCACTCAAGGTCCTTGAGCTCATTCAAGGCCAAATAGCAATAATAAAGAAGTCTCTTCTGAAGATAGAGCTATTGGAAAAATGAAAATCAATTAATGAAGTTAAATTAAAAGACCACTTGAAACAATGGCTAAAATAAAAAGTAGCCCCTCCAAGTAGTCCATCAAAGGGAGCGATTCTACTCTAGAGGACCTACCTCAAGATCCTTAAGAAAATAAAGATAAGATAGTCAAAGAATGATAGGATGCCAAAGGCTACTAGATGAGTAGAAGGCTTAGTATCATGCCAATAGAAATAAAGCAACGAGGGAGATCTTAGAAGCTACTTGAGGAACACAAGGACTAAAGGAGACATTGGAGGCAGTTCTCAATTTGGTCCTATAAGTCATGAAGTTGTTGAGATGAGTTCTTCAAGAACTCCAAGTGTGTAGTTTTTTCCACCTCATACTTCATTTACATCTCGGATACCTTGTTCCTTGTCCTACTTTAGCTCCTCACATAAATGTTCTAAAGTGCTAAGACTACCTAGAGTGCATGGTATCTTGCTTGTGCATCCATCTATCGCAATGGCAGACTCTGTACGTCATTGCTTTTCCTTACAAGTTATTGCTATGATGATATATGCAACCTACTCACCCTTCAACTCAGTGATCTTCATCTGAATAGATTGGAGAGTGGGCATAAGTATCTAGAAATCTTTTGGGCCACCCATAAATTGATCCTCTATAGCTTTCTCTTTTCCTTCACTAGATCTCCCTACTCTCTTTCCAAGTTCTTCCTCAACTCTTTATGTAGTGGAGGCTTCTTTTTTCCTTCATTTCCTTCTCATAACATTCTCACAATGCTATGGCCATGTCCTCCTCCTCCTTTTGGAGAGCTTCCTTCATCAAGTATAATTCCTTTAGAGACTCCTTACTGGTTCCATAGAGTTCTCACCAATATTTCTCCTTCTTGCTACCCTTATCGTCCTTTTTATTATGTGGTTGCTTGGGGCTAGGCTCATCTTCCTCTCTTGGTCTTTTGTTTATCTTGTGATTAGACTTGTCCCCTTCTTGGGCTACTTGTGACAATTCATGACGCTCATCTTTATTGATGGCTTGTCCTTTTGATTGGGTAGGATTTCCTAGATGCCACCTTTGCACTACTTAAAGTATATTCATGAAGGGTGCCTAATTATGGACCACTCACTATGTGCATACCTTGCCTAGAGGATGAGCATGATTGGATGCGTGTTCTTGCAACAATCAACTTACCATTATTGGATGAGGAGGAAGAATACAAGACAGTCAAGGAAGAAAGAAATCCAAGCAAGATTGCGAATGGGAATCAAGTCTTGAGAGAAGCCTTGACCATAGTACCTTTATGCATGATGGTGGTTAGGATAGACAATGGAGTGACCCCTAGCATGAGTTTACAAGCATGGACTTGCATGATGGAGCTAATTAAAGTTCTCGAGTTTCTTAGAGGGGCTTTGAAAAACAATTTGATAGTAGTGCTAGAACCCCTAGAAGAACTCATGAAAATCCACAAATTGAAATGGAGGAAGGTGCATGACATAAGACAAATACCTCTATATTCTCCTTAATAAAGAAGAAGCTCTAGCTTGGCAAGCAATGCATCAACAGTGAGTCGTCCACAAAAGGAGATACTAGCAATGAGCTTAACAATGACATACCCAAGGAAGAAGCATCACTTGTAAAATAAATCTTGTTTGATCCTAATACCAATGCTAAACTGAACGAGTCTAGCACAACACTCACCAAGGAAGCAAGGTTAGAATCCAACCTTGAAGAAGAGAAACTGGTACCACCTACCTATCTTAGGATCATGATAACCACCGTGACTTGGGAATACATCCTTGATGCACCCATCAACAAGGGATCTAAATATAATATCTTGATGTATGAGGCTTGGATGTGAATAGGGCAACCTCACAATTAATCCCAAAACCTAACCCATCAAGGGATGAAATATGCAACTTATTTGGAAAGTGTGAGGTAATGCTAGGCATCAAGACTAAAGCATCCCCATGATTTTCTATGTGCTACCACATGGAGGAGGAGTTGGGAACAAACAATATTAGGTAGAACCTTTAAGTATCAAACCAAGTGCAATAGTGATTATGACACTCAGTGCATACACTTAGCCCTTCCTAGCATGGAAATCATCATAGCTTTCAACAAGGGCAATCTTGTTGCTACCATTTAGAGCACATCATTGGTGACTTTGAGAGAATCATGGGGTAAAGGCCAATGGTCTATAGTTGCATAAGCACCCCTTGTATATATACACACATGTATTTTGCAAGGTGATGACCATTTTCCCTTCAAATTTTGCTCTTTATGTTCTTATTTTAGGGGTTAGAATTCCTTTTTACACATCTCTATATTGTATGTATTGCAGACATATTTATCATTTTTTTCTTTTATTTGTTAGCCTTCCCTAGTTGCCTCACAACTAATAGAAATTCCTAGAACTAGCTGCTTAGGAGGCTAGGAGGATAGGATCACTAAGGCTACCTCTAAGACAGATCTTTGTATACCCGACAATGTCTTCATAGAAGGTGGAAAACTACTCAAACCTCCCCAAACATACCTAACCTAATCGTAGGACTTCATGCCTTGACTATCGTTCCCCAACAAGGAAAGGAACATCCCAAATATACATACACATCTTGCTTAAGGAAAAGGAACTCGAAAAGGAAAGATGCCACTTACAAAGCTTCCACGCAACAATTTTCTCCCTCCAGATGCTTCTTCAAACCTATTTAGTGCAACACTAAATTAAAGAACTATCAAACACAGTTGTAGAGCAACTAGACACATGGCTCTCTTGGCCTAATGAAGTAAATCATTTCACTAAAAAAGAAGTAGTCCTCTTGGCCCCTTAGAGTGGTACTAGACATGTAACAAGATGCTCCATTCCAAGGAGAAAATAGTGCTCCTAGCCCTAAACTAGATGCATCAAATTATGATCCATAACTCCTTGCATATATAGCAAGAGTTGTATGCATAACATGTCATCTAATGAGTCTATGGGTCAAAGATAATAATGTAAATGGATTTCGGCTGCTTTATGCATTGCCCAAACTAGCCACCGCCTGATGTATAAAGCATGTTCAGATAAGAGTCCCCATAATCAACTAGGTCCCATCGCATTATCAAGAGATATAACAAAGCTAGGACCATAATTGAAAAAGAGGTATTTCTCATAAGCATAAGTCACTAATAAATCCACAAATTGGTTCCAATATCATGGAACCAAATGAAGATACACTATTTCAAACTTGACGATCAGGTCTATAACAACACGATTATACATTTAAAGGATGGGATTGCATACCGCGTACATCCCATTTAGTTCATTTAATATCAACCAGGAATCCCCATTTACTAACAATTAGCGAATACCTCCTCTCTTAGCAATGTTCAGTCCCATTATCAGGGCTTTATATTATGCCATATTATTAGTAAATCCTACACTAAGGTAGGCAACCAATTTGATCTTGACTCTGCACCAGGGATCTCTAATGACTACCCCGATGCTTCTTTTCTTATTGGAATCCCTGTACGCTCCATCAAAATACAATGTATAGGTCCATAAAGGGTTTACACTACCAGTCATTGTCAATATCTCTATTCGTAACTATGATGATAAAAATTTAGCATATTTAGAGGGCGAGCCAAAGGCTCCATCCACCTTTTTCATTGAAACCTATAGGGATACTTGTTCAGATACTCAAGTAGTGATGGCAGAAGACCTTAATTTCCTAAACAAATGTCTCATCTTCTTGCTCAATCACCTTATAACATTTGCTCTATCAAACCACCCTTTCCTAATAATATCTTTGTTCCAAGTATGGGTGCTACAAATGGGGGATTAGCTGCCCCATCAATCGGTTTGACCTCTCGTGTAGGTTTCAAATCATCATGGCATAAACTTGCAAGGCCATTCATCTCATTAGTATGCCTATAGATAATAAGGCTTAATATTGTTAAGATTAATCTTATTCTTAAATTCCACCCCTTGTAAATTTGCCAATAATGCGGTGGACTTATTTTTATCCATTCTAACTATTCTATAGGAACCATCCCACTTAGGATCTAATTTTCCATAAAAAAGCTCCCTATGCACATTGTAGTATAGGACCAATTGTCCTTTTTTAAAGGTATACTTTTGCACTTTCACGTCATGAAGCTATTTCATACAATGCTTGGCCATCTCTTGATATAATAAACTCTAAAGTTTAAGCTCATCGAGATGTGTTAAGGCCATAAAGTGTTCAAAAAGTGCATCTTTATCCCCTTGAGAATGGTTGATCATGAATCTTATTGTAGGTAACTTGATCTCAACGAATAATACATACTCCTCTCTGCATACTAGTTTGAACAGGGTGTGGCCATCCAATAGCTTGTTTAAAGGTCGTGTTATATGCCCATACAACCATATACAATTTCCTATCCCAATCTTGTTTCTTTTTTGAAATGATCTTTGATAGGATTTCAATAACCTGCTTATTGGTGCTTTCAACTTACCCATGCACCTATGGATTGTAAGATGTCATTTTATTATGCTTAATCTGCTAGGGTTGAGTCAAGATTTTGATCACCTTATTCAAGAAATACATCCCATGGTTCCACACGAACTCTTTTGGGGAAGCTAGCAGTCTCCTTTGCATCATTCTTCCTTTTCGCTTGTGCTTCTGACCATTTCATGAAATAGTCAGCCGTTACTATGATATACCTCTTTTATGTAGGTGATGATAGGGTAATTGAACCTACAAAGTCAATGCTCCATGTCTCAAAGAATAATAAAGCCATGATAGGAGTTAGTGGACGCTTACAATTCTATTTATTATCATGTCTCTAGCATATATCACATCTCTTTACATATGCAAATGCATCTTGAAAGATGAACATCCATCAATATTCGACTCTTAAGGTTTTTTGTGCAATCAATCATCTAGAAAAGTCCCCTCCATAAGCAGAGTCATGACACTCTTTCAAGATGAATGAAACTTCATCAAGCATAACACATCGATGATAAACATCATCTACCCCTTAACAATATAGAGTTCCCACAATTAAGGAAAACTTTAAGGCTTGCACTTTAAGTTTTATTTTCTCAACCTTAGACAAAGATCCTCCAATCTCTCTTGTGGATAGATAAAGCGTTATTGCAACATACCAAGATGCTCCAATCTCAACCTTTGACAAAGATGCTCTAGTCTCTCTTGTGGATAGATGATGTGTTATTATAGCATACTAAGATGGAATGGGGGATGCATCTATTTTAAACAAAACCTTAAGGTTACTAACTTCAGCCAATACTTCATTTGGCTCCTTGAAGTCTATAAGACACTCCATGATGCCTTGCAATATTAGAGGCTTACTCTTAATCTCATAATCGAAATCTTGCAAAGTGATCAAACACTTTGCTAGGAGATTGGGTGGCTGCCACATGCATCTTGAGTACAATTTTTCCATATATATATATATATATATATTGATACACCTAATTTGTGACTGACGAATGCAATCAGGTGGTACCATTTCTCATCCCATATCTGAGCTAAGCAATAGTTGATACTATACATTATGGCTATCAAAAACACATGCAATGTCTCACCTCTTTTAGGTGCTTTTAGAACTAGCACTTTAGCCAATTCATGCTTCACATCCTCAAAGGATATTTTGAACATATTACTCCAAACAAACAAACAATGGAAGGCTAATAAATTTGTCAATGGGAACATCCTTTCAACTAGTACATTAACAAATCGTTGATAATATCCAACTGATTATAAGAAACTATGTATTTCCTTGGGTTTTTGCAATAGACTTTAAGTGACAATGGCTCTTTTCTAGATTGGTTGTAATTCCAACCCAACTAACTACATGGGTTAATAGTAATCCATAGGGCATTCCAAATACGCATTTCTTGGGATTTAGAGCAATACAAAATTTCCTATAGCACTCGAAACATTTCCTCAAAATTTTAACTATCTATCTCCTAGTGGTAGTTGCCCCTAGATCATCAATGAAAACTTTCAGCTCTTTTGAAAAAATGTCACCAAAGGTTTTATTAATCATGCGTTGCCAAGAACCCGGTGCATTGCATAATCCAAAGGCCATGACATGATACACAAAGGTTCCAAACACGATTACGAATATTGTCTAACTTATCTTCCTCTACGATGGCCATTTCATTATAGTGGCATAACAATCCATAAAGGAGTATATATCCCTACCTGCTAGTTGATATAAGATTTGATCAATGAATGGCAATGGATAATAATCCTTAATAGTTTGCTTATTGAGCTCACTAAAATCAATGCAAAGTTGAATTTGATTATTCTTCTTCTTTATGATAACTACCGATGAACACCATTCTGTGTGTTACACAAAAAATATTAGGCCAGCCTTACGTAATTTTTGTAACTCTTAGAATAGCCCATCCCTTAACTCAAAAGACATGCACCTCACTTTTTGCGAGACAGGACTTCCCTCTTTTAGGGGAATTGTATACATGGCTAAATTGGGGGGAATACCCCTCAATTCATCATAACTCCAATTGAATATATCATGAAATTTCTAGATTAAGGACATATAGTCCTTTCTTTCTTCCATGTTGAGCATGGACCCTAATTTGATCGGTCGTGAATCATTCAAGCAACCAAGGTCCATCTCTATCACATCTACATCTCTAATTCTATCTTGAGTTTTTATAGGCTCATTTAGAGTTACTTGGTAAATATATTCCATAGTAGACTTCTCTCTTGATTAATCTCTCAATGAAGAATCATTACTAGAAGACCCCTCTATCACATCCAATTCTGTTGAGATTATGGGTACTCTCTCATTTTGAGGTGATTCCAAGTAAGCATCAATTATAACTCATCTGACATCTCTACCAAAGATCAAACAACCAAGTGGTATGTCAACTTGACAATTGGATTGCCAAATCCACGGCCTTCCTAATAGCACATGGTAGCTTGGCCACTCTGCAAACCTAATGACCCTAAAGTCCAAGATACATTTGACATTAGTAAGATCCAATAGTCTTCCTAATAGCATTTGGTCGCTTGGTTGCTCTACAAACCTAATGACCCTAAAGTCCAAGATACATTTGATGTTAACAACAGTTACATGAACTTTAGTAATATAACCTTCTGGTTGCCTCAAACTGTCATCAGCCATCCTTAGAATTGTGGAGGTATCTTTTTGGATCTCTAATCCCAACCTCTTCATCAATTCTAAACTTATAATATTAATGGAGGATCGTGTATCCATAATGGTATA